>NC_090436.1:613314625-613617655 GCF_031143425.1 Pleurodeles waltl | reverse complement strand
AGAGGGCTGAACGCTACTGCCACATAATAGAGGTTGATACGGGATACCGCCGAATGGCCAAGAGGTTTAGAAGAGAGAAAGCATCAGGGGAATGGCGTGCGTTTTACCATGGTGGACCTCCAGTGCAGCCACACAAGGACACTGGAGACAAGTCATCCGGGGTGCAGGGGGCCACAGATGGGCCAAGGCCCTCAGCATCAGCTACACCAGTCATCATGCAGCCACCAATACAGCCACCTGCAGCAGTAGTCCCAAGTCACTTTGAACAGGACAATAGAAGGGACATTGGGCAGATTTCAGCAAGACTGAAAAAATGCAAGGAAGATTCAGCAGCGGACTGTAAGATGTTGTGATACATCAACAAAATTAAGAAAAGCAGGAAGTGAACATTTTTGGATTATACAATCTCCCAGTTCCTTCCCCTTCCTTTTATTGTTTTGAATAGTTTTATATAGGGTCTTAGATGTGTTGTATTAGGTTAGTGTAGGGTAGGTATAGGTTTGGTTAAGTGTAGTAGGGGGGTTTCTACACTATTTTATTGTTGCGGGGTTAGGCGGGGGGTCATGTGGGGTATTTGTGTATAATAAAAACTAATAAAATATATATATATATATATACAGAAAGAAAAAAACTAATATATATTTGTTTAGGCCATAGGATAGGTTAGTACATGTGCAGTCATCGTTTATGTTGTCCTACTTGTATTTTGTCTCTTAACCCCTTGGTCGCCACAGACGTGACGGTTACGTCCTTGGCTGCGGCGCTGAGGCGCCAAGGACATAACCATTACATCCTGCGGCCAGCTCATGGGGTGAGCGATTCCCTTTTTATCCCCCCACGGCAGGGATGGAAAGGGAATCTCTTACCCTTCCACCCCCACCCCCTCCAACCCCCCCAGTGACGTCTGATGAAGTCAGCACTCCATTGCACGCTGACCTTATCAGAGGTTGCCTCCCATCGCGAGGAGAAACAGTTTAGTTTATCCTCGGTATGGGGACAGGGGAGGTCAGAGAGGCATGAAAAGGTAAGGAAAGGGTTTTCCTTCCCTTTTCATGCCTCTCTGAGCATTCCTGCAGCACGATCGCAAAGCACCAGGGATTTTTTTTTGTTTACATTGATAAGGGCAGCAACCCCTTAGGCAAGGGTCTCTCCCCTGGGGGGGGGGGGGCAAATAGTTTTTAGGCCATTTCTGCCCCCCTTGGGGGAAGATCGGCCTATTTTTATTAGGCCAATCCGCCCCCAAGGGGGGCAGAAACCACTAGACACCAGGGATTTTTTTTTGTTTGTGCCAATTTCACACAAGGGGAGTGACCCCTTAGGCCAGGTTCACTCCCCTGTGGGGCAAATTTATTTTAGGCCATTTCTGCTCCCCTTCTGGCCAGATCGGTCCGTTTGTGTAAGGCTTATCTGCCCCCAAGGGCAGTAAGGAAAGCCCACCAGACACCAGGGAAGAATTGTTTTTTAAAAAAAGAGGGTGTTGATATGGCCATACCCCCACCCCAAATAAATGGGGACAGCGTTGTTCTGCCCACCTGTGGGCAGATGCGGTAATTACCACCAATCCAATCCCCAGGGGGCAGAAAGCCTACTAGATTCCAGAATAAATAGTGGGGTGGTGGCTAAAAACCAGTATGGGCATGGTTATGTCCCCACCTCAGTCTTTCAGCTCTCCCCCAGCACACTAAAACTTCTTATCCCAATGGCAAACAAGAGGACATTTGATTGTTTTGGGTTTTGGTTTTACAGTTGGGCCATAAGAGCTTGTCTAACTCTCAAAATCGTCCCACTTGGAATGGTGAGGGCTGCACTTTTTGGACTTTGGGACGCTACCGTGTAGAAAAACCTATGAGACCTAGACACATCTGAAAACTAAACATCTGGGTGAGTCCAGGCAGGGTGGTGTGCTTCACATGCACAGCGCACCATTTTCTTACCCACAATGCCCTGGAAACCTCTAATTTTGCTTGAAATCACACATTTTTCCCACATTTCTGTGATGGAACCTTCCGGAATCTGCAGGAATCAACACAATTCCTACCACCCAGCATTGTTGCATCTACACCGATAAAAATTCTGTCCCACTTGTCAGCCTAAAACGTTTTTTTTCAAACTGCCCTTTTGGACCCGCTTTGGTTCCCCCTCATTTTCGACATGTTTTTGGCTCTTCTCTGTCACACACTTGGCCCACCTACACAAGTGGGGTATCATTTTTACCGGGAGACTGAGTGGAACGTTTTGTGGGAGGAAATCTGTGATGGTGCAGTGATCCCACACAGAAATGTGGGAAAATTTTGATTTTTTTGCTAAATTTGAGGTTTGCTGAGGATTTCTGGGTAAGAAAACACTAGGGGATCCACGCAAGTCACACCACCTGCTGAGCCCAGGACCAAAAACGCTGGTGCCTCCCCTGCAAAAACAGGTAGTTTTGTATTAGATAATTTTGATGTGTCCACATAGTATTTGGGGGCATTTCCTTTTGCAGGCACTAGGCCTACCCACCCAAGTGAGGTACCATTTTCATCTGGAGACTTGGGGGAATGCTGGGTGGAAGGACATTTGTGGCTCCTGTCAGATTCCAGAACTTTCTATCACCGAAATGTGAGGAAAAAGTGATTTTTTGCACAATTTTGAGGTTTGTAAAGGATTCTGGGTAACGGAACCTGGTGAGAGCCCCACAAGTCACCCCATATTGGATTCCCCTAGGTGTCTAGTTTTAAAAAATGCACAGGTTTGGTAGGTTTCCCTAGGTGCCGGCTGAGCTAGAGGCCAAAATCCACAGCTAGGAACTTTGCAAAAAACAGGTTTGTTATATCTGGGAAAATGTGATGTGTCCATGTTGTGTTTTGGGGCATTTCCTGTTGCAGGCACTAGGCCTACCCACACAATTGAGGTACCATTTTTTATAGGGAGACTTGGGGGAACACTGGGTAGAAGGAAATTTGTGGCTCCTCTGAGATTCCAGAACTTTCTATCACCGAAATATGAGGAAAAAGTTTTTTTTTTTTGCCAAAGTTTGAGGTTTGCAAAGGATTCTGGATAACAGGACCTGCTGAGAGCCCAACACCTCATCCGATCCTGGATTCCCCTAAGTGTCTATTTTTAAAAAATGCACAGGTTTGGTAGGTTTCCCTAAGTGCCAACTGAGCTAGAGGCCAAAATCTACAGCTAGGCACTTTCCAAAAAATACGTCAGATTTCCATGTAAAAATGTTATGTGGCCATGTTGCATTTCCTGTCCCGGGCATTAGGCCTACCCATGCAAGTGAGCTACCATTTTTATTGGGAGAATTGGGGGAACACAAAATAGCAGAACAAGTGTTATTGCCCCTTGTCTTTCTCTACATTTTTTCCTTCCAAATGTTAGACAGTGTGTAAAAAAGAGGTCTATTTGAGAAAGGCCCTATAATTCACATGCTACTATGGGCACCCCGGAATTCAGAGATGTGCAAATAAGCACTGCTTCTCAACACCTTATCTTGTGCCAATTTCGGAAATACAAGGATTTCCTTGATACCTATTTTTCACTCTTTATGTTTCACCAAATGAATTGCTGTATACCCGGTATACAATGAAAACCCATTGCAAGGTGCAGCTCCTTTATGAGCTCTGGGTACCTAGGTTTCTTGATGAACCTACAAGTCCTATATATCCCAGCAATCCGAAGAGTCCAGCAGAAGTAACAGTAAATTACTTTTGAAAATATGACATAGCAGGAAAATGTTACAGAGTAAAACGTGGAGAAAATGGCCTTTTTTTCCTCAATTTCAATATTTTTTCATTTCAGCTGTTATTTTCTGTAGAAAAAACCTTATAGGATCTACACAAATGACCCTTTGCTGAATTAAGAATTTTGTATATTTTCAGAAACGTTTAGCTTTTCAGGATCCACATTCGTTTCATACCTAGTTCTGTCACTAACTGGAAGGAGAATAAAAGCACAAAAAATAGTAAATGTGGTATGTCCCAGTAAAATGCCAAACTTGTGTTGAAAAACGTGATTTTCTGATTCAGCTCTTCCTGTTCCTGAAAGCTGAGAAGATGGTGATTTTAGCACTGCAAACCCTTTGTTGATGCAATTTTCAGGGAAAAAACAACAAGCCTTCTTCTGCAGCCCTTTTTTGCATTTATTTTTTAAAACAAAATTTGTGCTGTATTTTGACTAATTTCTTGGTCTCCTTCAGGAGAACCCACAAACTCTGGGTACCTCTAGAATCCCAGGATGTTGGAGAAAAAGGCCACAAATTTGGGGTGGGTAGCTTATGTGGACAAAAAGTTATGAGGGCCTATGCACGAACTGCCCCAAATAGCCAAAAAAATGCCTGCCACCTGAGGGGGAAAAGACCTGGCAGCGAAGGGGTTAAGAAAGGGTGGGGGGCCAATGTTTAGAGTGTAGTGTTTCATGTGAAAGATAAGTTTAGAATAGGTTAGATAGGTGTAGTTGTAAATTAAGGATAGTTAGGATAGGTTAGTTTAGAATAGGGTAGGTTTTGTGTATTCATTTGGTATATGATTTTAAAATAAATCCAGTTCATCTTAGCCTAATAAATTTTGTAATATGAATGTCTGGCACTTCTCATGAGTGGACAGGCCAAGTTTGGGGAATGGTCTAGGGTATGCTTACTGTCTTGAATTCCCAGGTTTTCCACATGCATCCCCTATGACCAAGGAGCTGTTAGAATGGCTGCTACATTCTGTCTGCTAGTGCATACATTTGCCATCCAGTGTTCCAGCCATTCACTATGTGTATGTATCCTTTATCTTGGACAGATAAATATGGTAATATTTGGAACTGTATCCTGCAACAGTGACAGGTGGCCATCACTGATAAGGTTAGCTTTTCCTGTTCCACACAAATAAGTTGTACTGGTACTCCCATCTGGGTAAATTTCCATTGATTGGGTTCAGAGCCATACATGCAGCATGTCTACTTCAAAGTATATGAGTTCAAAATAATTTAGTATACACAGTAAGTTGGGTGTAGCTGACAACACCATCATTCAGCTTTCTCTCATTCGGATCCTAATGTGTGGGTTAGTGTCTGACAGTCATACACTCATGTACTGATATCCTGTACACATTGACATGGATTGACACAATGCTATCTTTTAGCTGAGTAGATGGATCATAGTAAACATAGAAATGCTACATATGTACAAGGTGCTTTATTCACAGGTGCAATTATATTTGTGATTTCTATACAATATCCATTTCACAGACCCCATGAGTGAACGTTTGCCATATGTAGCACAATCGGAGTCCAGGGTTGAGGGGCATGTCATGAGACATGGTTAGGAGAAGTATGCATTAGTGAGGAGTACATAAAATTGCCAATTGGTATGGAAGAGATAATGACAGCACATAGCAGACAATTCAACAGTGGTTAGGTAAAGAGGGCACATTTCCTACTGTCACAACACTGGCATGATCTTAAGCCCAGAACTAAAGAGAAACTGTCCTTGTGGCACAGACTGGTGCTACTGGATGCTTTTCCCTGTGAATGTTATTCCTTTCACATCTTCATCCTCTGATGTGTGTGGTGCCTCCTGTGCCATGGCTGATGCTGTTGTAGAGATAGAGGGGGCCACACACACTACAGGGGATAGAGATGTGGAGTCAAAGGTCCCCGCAGCTGCCATTTGTGGCAACACATAAGGCATCACTTCTGCAAGGGGGAACTGTTGATTTTCAAAGACCGCAACAACATCACGGTGTTAGGCAACCATGTTTTCCCTGAGGGAGGCCACTTCCCGCTGTATGGACTCCAGGGTATTCTGCATGCTACTGGCATTTTGGGAAGGCATTTGTTGTAGCCTCTGCTTCATGACAGCAGCTATGTCTGCCATAGACTGCTGGAGTCCACGTAGCGGGGAGTGGATGCCTCTAATGGCAGCCGAGTTGTCCTTACTTGGATTGAGGCATGTCTGCACTCCCTCTAGGCTGCCTGTCATGATCTCCATTCCCACCCAAACCTGCTTTACCAGTTCCCGCTGGACTCCTACCACTGTCCTCTGAAAGCTGATCTCTGGGTCCTCAAAGTCTAGGGCTGTGTGAGTACTGGCTAGTGGCGTGTGTTGGTGGCTGGGTGGCTCAAGTGGAGACCCCACAACACTGTGTGTCCTCCCTGCGACTGGAGGTGGTGTATGGAGTGATCCTAGGACATTGTAGAGAGTCTGTTCATTGAGGTTTGGCAGCTGGTCATCCATGTCATCAGAAAAATCGAGGTGCAGGCAGGTTGGCAGGAGGTAAGCCATCATCCTCTGCAATGAGATAGTGTAAATTAAATATTGGATTGCATTGGCTGTTGACATGGGACATCATGTATTTGCCACTGAAGGCTCAGTGACATGTCACTGACCCAAGGTTGTGGTTGTACTTACGTGTAGCATTGTGCATCACACATGTGTCAAGCTCACTAGTAATAGAATATGACGGAGCGCAACGCTGCGCTGAGTGGCAGTGTCATTTTCACAATGCAGGGATGCGCCGTATTCATTTGCATACGCGCACCCCTGTATTGTCCCCTGCGCTGGCACTAAATAGAGCTGCCCAGCACCACGCAGGCATTCTTGCACCATTGTGCAAGAATGTCTGCATTATGTGTGGGAAGGTATCCGTTCCTGCACATACACAATCACTATTGGCGATTTGGCTCCTCTCTGTGTGCTGCAGAAAGAACTCAACAAGCCCACCCCCTGCAGAGGGGAATCCAACAGAAGTGGAACTGGATGAGTTGCCACCCTGCAACTATTCGGCTCCCCAGATAGTGTGCCTGACTCCCTGACCTAGGTCCCCCCACCTCCCGGTGCTCTGACTGGGAGAGTGTTGTGGCCTTTGACTACACAGGACTTGACTCCTGACACCTGGAGTGATCTTGCATACTTGATCGCCCATGCCTTCGGCTGTGGGGAGGTGTTGCATATGCCATATTTAATGCCTTGGTACTGTGTTGTTGTTATGGTTACATATGGCACTCTCAAATGTAGGATTTCACTTTCAATCTACTCGTTGTATCTCTGTCAGGTTCGAGATCCGATCCAATGAGATGGTACTGCCATTTAATTTTTCCCCATGATTTGAATTTCATGTTCTGTTTGTGGGTGTATATGCTTCAGAGGTGGAAGTAAATGTTATGGGATTCTTGTTCTGCTGTGCACCCCTTTTTCCCTTCTAGGTATCCACTTGTGAGCTATCTACTGTAACCTCTTTGCTCTCTGGATTCTGGTCTGGGTTGCCATGTGCGGTCTATTTCATATCACTGACTGGGCCCCACCCGACATGCATATACCCCACCCCATCCCGGATGATTTATATAATCTATTGGAATATAAACTCTCTTATACTGTATCAAAAGATCTGCGGTGTTACGCTACATCAAGCAATGCAAACCAGACTTAGGGGGTCATTCCGACCCTGGCGGTCCATGACCGCCAGGGCCGGGGACCACGGAAGCACCGCCAACAGGCTGGCGGTGCTTCCTGGGCTATTCTGACTGCGGCGGTAAAGCCGCGGTCAGAAAAGGGGAACCAGCGGTTTCCCGCCGGTTTTCCCCTGGCCCAGGAAATCCTCCATGGCGGCGCTGCTTGCAGCGCCGCCATGGGGATTCCGACCCCCTTCCCGCCAGAACCAGGATGGCGGGAACGGGTGTCGTGGGGCCCCTGGGGGCCCCTGCACTGCCCATGCCACTGGCATGGGCAGTGCAGGGGCCCCCTCACAGGGCCCCATACAGATTTTCACTGTCTGCTTTGCAGACAGTGAAAATTGCGACGGGTGCCACTGCACCCGTCGCACCCCTTCAACTCCGCCAGCTCCATTCGGAGCCGGCTTCCTCGTTGCAGGGGCTTTCCCGCTGGGCCGGCGGGCGGCCTTTTGGCGGTCGCCCGCCGGCCCAGCGGGAAAGTTGGAATGGCCACCGCGGTCTTTTGACCGCGGGCGGTCATTCGCCGGTAACCGCATGGCGGGCGGCGACCGCCGCCCGCCGCGGACAGAATGACCGCCTTAGTCCTACTCCAGGTGCACAACTCCTATGCTCTCAATTGCCCTTTCTAGGTCGATACGGGCACAACAGAATCTTCCACTCAGACTTTGCCAGAGGCTCCAGAGGAGTCGCACTCCTCTTGCACAAAACTCTTCCACTGATGGTAACTATGGTACACAAGGATCCCCAGAGAAGATATGTGGGGATCAAGGGACACATGGCTGCCCAATACTATAACTTTATCTCTTGTTATGTCCCCCCACAGCTCCTACAGCTGACCTTTCAGGTCCTCCGGTCCCTAATAGTGGCACTCCTCCCTGAGACTACATTTATAGGAGGGAATATCACTGCAGTTCTTGATCCCATGTGGGATATCCCGACACCCCAGGACCCAGTAGATGAAGGTCAAGGTGCTTGGTAACCTGGATGGACTCCATGGTCCTCTGTGACACCTGGCTCTCATGGTACCCTTCTTAAAGATCTTATACACACAAGTGCGTGGCTCACAGCACAGGATCGAGCATTGATCTCTTCTGGTTGCCGGCAGCCTATCTCCTGTCCCTATGATCCATAGAATTCTCCCACAAAGTATATCCGATCATGCCCCATCCTTATTGATTGGGATGCCCTACCGAACCCTCTCTTTGGAGAGTTAATGCATGGCATCTGCTGGACTCAGAATGCACTGCCTTTGTGGAGGGAAAGTTGTGGGCTTTCTTTCAAACCAATGTAGGCTCAGTACCCTCAACAGCCACATTATCGGTAGTGAGCAAACCCACCTGTAGGAAAGTACAATCTTCCTTGGCATGTTACCCCCATTTTTACCTGTATATCAGTATGTTTTTGCCTGTCTCACTGGGATCCCGCTGGTCAGGACCACAGTGCTCAAAGTGTATGGCCTAATATGTGTGTCTGTATAGTGCTTGACTGTGTCACTGAGGCTCTGCTAATCAGAACCTCAGTGCTTATGCTCTCTCTGCTTTTAAATTTGTCACTGTAGGCTAGTGACTTAATTTACCAATTTCAATTGGCACACTGGACCCCCCCTTATAAGTCCCTAGGATATGGTACCTAGGTACCCAGGGCATTGGGGTTCCAGGAGACCCATATGGGCTGCAGCATTTCTTTTGCCACCCATAGGGAGCTCAGACAAACCCTTACACAGGACTGCTATTGCAGCCTGCATAAAATAGTGCACACACTATTTCACAGTCATTTTCACTGCACTTAAGTAACTTCTAAGTCAGCTATATGTCTAACCTTCACTTGCTGAAGGTTAGGTGCAAAGTTACTAAGTGTGAGGGCACCCTTGCACTAGCAAAGGTGCCCCCACATAGTTCAGGTCAATTTCCCGGGACTTTGTGAGGGTGGGGACGCCATTACATGTGTGCACTACATATAGTTCAATACCTATATTTAGCTTACACAATGGTAACTCCGAATATGGCCATGTAACCTGTTTAAGATCATGGAATTGTCCTCTCATTCCAAATCTGGTATTGGGGAGCTGATTCCATGCATCCTGGGGGCTCCACTATGGACCCCCAGTACTACCAAACCAGCTCTCTGAGGCTTGCAGTGCAGCTACAGCTGCTGCCACATCACAGTCAGGGTTCTGCCCTCCTAGGGTCTGAGTGGCCCAGTCCCCAGAAGGCAGAACAAAGCATTTCCTCTGAGAGCAGGGTGTTACACCCTCTCCCTTTGGAAATAGATGTTACAGGCTGGGCAGGGGTAGCCTGCCCCAGCCTCTGGAAATGCTTTGAAGGGCACAGATGGTGCCCTCCTTGCATAAACCAGTCTAAACCAGTTCAGGGACCCCTTGTCCTCTGCTCTGGTGTGATTTTGGGCAAAGGAAAGGGGAGTGACCACTCTCCTGTCCATTACCACCCCAGGGGTGGTGCCCAGAGCTCCTCCAGTGTGTCCCAGACTTCAGCCATCTTGCTTTGCAAGGTGTGGGGGCACTCTGGAGGGCTCTGAGTGGCCAGTGCCAGCAGGTGATGTCAGAGACCCCTCCTGATAGGGCCATACCTGATAAGGTAGCCAATCCCCCTCTCAGGGCTATTTAGGGTCTCTCCTGTGGGTTCTCTTCAGATTTTGCTTGCAAGTTTCCTTCAGGAATCCTCTGCAACTACTTCATCATCCTCTGACCTCGGATCAACCGCAGCCTGCTCTAGGAACTGCTGTAACAGCAACAAAGTATCCACAAGGGATACTTTTCCTCTGCATCTTCAGCTCCAGCCAGCAACTGCAACAGTTTCCACGGTGTGTATGCTCTGGGGACTCCCTGTCTTCATCCTGCACCAGAAGGACCGAAACCACTCTCCTGCTCCAGCAGGCACCTTCTAAGACGACAATCAGTACCCTTGGACTCCTCTGACAGCGACGAGCGTGCTCCTAAGGACACAGAGGTTGGACCTCATCAACAGAGACTGTCCTGTGGTCCTGCTGATGCAATTTGGAGGAGTTAAGACCTAGTCTTCCCTGGGAGCGACTGTACCCCTGTGTACTGCATCTTCTTCGCCTCCTGAGGCCTCTGTGCTCTATATGCAAAATTCCTTCATACACAGTCTGGCCCAGGTCCCTAGCACTCCATCCTGCGACGCTCAACTCACTGAGTTGTTTTCCGGCAGTGTGGGACCTTCTTTTGTTGTGCTGCACCAACCGCATTTTGCACCTCCTTTTGTACTCGTGTCCTGGGACTCCCGTGGGTGCTGTCGGGCATCCTGAGGTCTCTCTAAAGTGCTGAGAGCCCCCTCTTCCTCCTCAAACAGAGTTGAGGCCCCCATGTCCCTCCTTGGCCCAAAACGCACTTTTGTCGTAACCAAGGTTTGTTGGCGACTTCCAACACGAAATTACAGCTGCATCCATCTTCACGTTGTGGGACATCCTTTGCATCATGCAGGAACCCGCTGGCGTCTTCCGAGGGTGCATTCCTGCAGTCTTAGACTAACCGGGGACTCTTCTTTTGCACCCTCTTCTGGGTTGGCAGGGGCTCCTGTCCTTCCTAGAACCTCTTTTGACTTCTGGACTTAGTCCCCTTCTCTTGCAGGTCTTCAGGTCCAAGAGTCCAGCAGTTGTTGTTTGCAGACTTGGTTGGTTACTGCAAAATCCCAATCACGAGGTGTAGTGTGTCCCAAGGAAACTTGCAGTACTTTACTCCTGCTTTTCTGGGCTCTGCGGTGGGGTAATTTACTTACCATTACTGTATTCTTACTCTCCCAGCGATTCTGCACACACTACACTTGTCTAGGGGGGAATTCGTGATTCACATTCCACTTTCATAGTATATGGTTTGTGTTGCCCCTGGACCTATTTTCTCCCATTGCATTCTATAGCATTTCCTATTGTTTGCATTGTTCTATGACTATTCACTTGTCTAATTTTGGTGTCTAGTGTAGATATTGTGTGTAATACTTACCTCCAGAAGGAGTATTGTCTCTAAGATATTTTTGGTACTGTGTCACCCACATAAATACCTTTATTTTTGGTAACACTGAGTATTGTCTTTACTTCTGTATAAGTACTGTGTAACTATAAGTGGTATTGCATGAGCCTTTCAAGTCTCCTAGTTCATCCTAAGCTGCTCTGGTATAGCTACCTCTATCAGCCTAAGCTGCTTGAACATTACTACTTCACTAATAAGGTATAACTGGACCTGGTATAAGGTGTAAGTACCCAAGGTACCCACTACAAACCATGCCAGCCTCCTACACGACCCTGAGAGGGCTGCCAGGGGCCTACGTGCGGCAGAGGGAATTGGTGAAACAGGTACAAGTGAGAGACATAGATGCCCAAATCTCTGCTTTGGAATGCCAAGTCTGTGGCTTTGGCAAGGATCACATCAAGCGCCTACCAACAACAACACAATTCAAATTGAGACAAGTCTCACAGGAGGAGATGAAGCAGTGCTGGAGGGCCTCGACTCAGCAAGTATATGAATCAGGAAACAAATTTGGTAAATTGCTAAATCGGCTAGCAACCTATAAGAATACTAGAATCATACCTGCCATCAATAACTCAGCTAGTAGCCTCCATGAGGACCCACCGGCAATTGCCTGAGTCTTCGCAGCATTTTACCATGGCCTATGTGAGGTGTTCTCTGCCCCGAGGCCAAAAGACCCCTTATCTGGGACATACTGGGTCCCTCGATCCCATCCTCCTTGGACCATGAACTGGACCAACCCTTAACGAAGACTATTGAATATTGCAAGAGATACCTAACCTTTTTTGCAAGAGATACCTAACCCTTCTGATACCACACTTATTGACCCTTTACACAAAGGCATCGCAGCAGGGTTCATTGCCCTCGGACCTTGTCTGTGCCACTATAGTTGTCTTGCCCAGCAAAGGTCTTCCTGTGGTTCGGTGCTCTTCATACTGCCTGAGATCCCTTATTAATGCTGATGTCAAGATCTTTGCTAAAGCTCTGGCAACTCAACTGAGCCAAAACCTGTCCCACCTTATTCATTCAGACCAATGTGGTTTTAAGCTGGGAAGAAGTACCTGCCACTGTATTGGCGAGTGCAGTTGGTCCTCTCCCAGACACATCACCTGTGTTGCAATCCAGCCCTCCTTTTTGTAGACTTTTGGAAGGCATTCAACACAGTTTCTTGGTCTTTCCTTGATACTGTGCTTCAACAGGAAGGGCTGGGCCCCATATTCCGGAGAATGGTACACCTAATATACAGTGCCCTAACAGCTCAGGTCCTTGTCAACAGAGTTATATCCCTCCATTTCCAATCCATACAGGCATGCATTAAGGATGCCCCCCTGTCCCCACTGCTATTCACCCTGGCTATTGAGCCTTTGGCCTGTCTGAGACATTGCAAAGCAGATATTACGGGCTGAAGATGGGAGGGGGAATGTGACGACCAGATAGCCCTCTTTGCTAATGACATACTTCTTTTCCTCAGCGACTCCGAATGATCAGGCCCCCAATGCAGGGGGAAATTCTCTGTCTATATGAAGAGGCCTCAGGTCTGCAAGTTAACACACATAAATTCCTGCTCGTGGAAGAACCTATAAGGCGAAACTGGTGCCCTGATATACCTATTAGATGAAATTCTTTTGTACACCTGTGGATTCATATATCGTGCCTCCCAGACATGGCCTGGTCCCTTAACTTTCGACCCCTGGCCTCTGCCCTGGACATAGACTTGTGCAAATACAACAGGTTGCCTCTTAACCCTAGGGAATGCATCTTGCTCATCAAAATCATGTGCCTTCCCCTTGTACATTTTAATGAACTTTCCCTATCTAATCCCCTGGG
Source organism: Pleurodeles waltl (assembly GCF_031143425.1). NCBI lineage: Eukaryota > Metazoa > Chordata > Amphibia > Caudata > Salamandridae > Pleurodeles > Pleurodeles waltl. The sequence continues at coordinate 613,604,412 of NC_090436.1, read as the reverse complement.
GGTGGCTCCTTGTCCCTTTGACGGCAGCCTTGACTTGTCGACCATTTTTTACTATTATCTAGCGTCCGGTTAATGCCCACAAATGACTGGTTCACAGGGGGCTGAGACGACCTTGCTACCACCTATAACTCCATCTTCTGGGGTTTGAAGGGCTCCTTGACTTGCTCCACTGTGGGCTGCATGCCCCTATCGGCACCATCCTGAGTAGAGGTGCTCTGCTGGAGGGCTGCACTCCGTCTTATCCGATGGGGCCGCTGCCTGATGGAGTTCACCCCCCATGGCACAATACCTGGCTTCAGCAAGTCTCGCCGCTTGAGGGCTTTGTTCAATGGGACCAGTTTGGAATTACATGCTTGGGAGATGTCCACCAAGGGAGATCCCTAATGTCCTCCTAAGATTTGAGGGATCATTACATCCTATCTCACACACAATTGTTTCACTTCCTTTAGCTGTGACATGCTTTGCAGGCTCACCTCCCACTAGATGCCCAAATCCCCAAATAGAATCCACTTGAAGCCAAACTTTTCATGGGGAGCCTGGGTTAAGAGAGCTATATCTATAATTTACCATTCATTGATCATCATCACCCCAGATGGGTTCCCCTTTCTTCGGTGCAAATGAGAGGGTTGGGTGGACGAACTAGACGATGGCGATTGGAGGGAGGCATGTCTAGCGTCCAGAGAACTGACTGTCATCATGGTTGCATATGATCCAGGCCAACTACTTTCATGCAATTTGCCTCTCCCTGCAATGCATACAACAGATGAGTCAATCCACACAGGCTACATGTACATGCTGCGCCTTCCCCACTGCTGACTTTTATTACATGGACTGGGACTGCTCGGTGTTGTGCCCCTTCTGGGATGGGGAAGATCGCAAAATCTTCACAGTGCTAAATCACCTGGTTGATCTGGGCCCGTAGACAGTGCTGCTGGGCCTCCTGGAGGAACTAGGGGCCCCACACGCCAAGAGGATTTTTATAGGGATAGCTTGTCTAGTGGTGAAACAGACATTGTTCGCTTGTGGAAACAGCCTTCAACCCCCTGACTGCAGCTGTGGTGGAGGGGATTTGACTGGTGCACACACCAAGAGAAACTGATATACGAGGCCAAAAATACAACAAAATCTGGAGGAGATGGTAGAAGTGCCATGGGATACAGCCGTAAGAAATATATTTGTTGGGATAATCACTATACATATTAATGTGACCCAGAGGTGTTACCTATTGATTTTTTGTATCACAGTGGATGATGCTTGTACTACTAAATATAATAAAATTTGGCTATAAAAAAAAAAGGATAAGGAAATTAACCCTCATGGCTGCGGTAAATGAAAGAGTAATTCTATGGCTGGCAAAGCCTCACTAGATGAAGGCCATCTTGCAGCCGGGCTCTCTAGGGCCCCCAACCAACTGGTGACATTAAGTGTAATTCAGCAAATTAATACAGATTGCATTGATCAGTCTTTTGAATCCTGCTTAGAAAATAATAGAGTTCATTTAAAGTCTACACCTGCAGAGTGAGAATAAATAGAAATTATATAACATGACGTAGATGTTTTGCTTTTCCTTCAGCAAGAGAAAGAGAAGGAAGTCCAGTCAGAGTAGATGAGTATATTCCCATAATTACAATGTTATTCAAAAGGTACTGTCCAAAAAGGAACACAGTCTTGGAGAGGCATAAGTGCTCACAAAGAGCTTAACACCTGGGGAAATCATTGGAGGAATATGTGGTCTTTGGCAGCCATGTGCAATTATATGCACCCTAATGGAAGCAATGTTAAGGGATCAATTAATTGACAAAAGGCAAGGAATGTCTTTTACTAATGGAGGATCCACCCTGAGTGGAAGATTGACAGTGGCATAAGGTATATTGCATCAGCTATGAAAGAAAAGTTTCCTTCAAGACATATGTAACCAGAAACAAGAGGAAACTCACTGGAATGTCTATAGGAACCTGGGATAAGTATATTGTTGAAGAAACATTGATCCCTATCTAAAAATATATTGAAACAATAGTTATCAACATTTAGGCTTTCATTAGGACCTTGGCGTCAAATGCCGCCTACCGCCACGGCGACGGCCGCCAACATACCGAAGCCGTGGCTACCGACCGCACATGCCATTATGACCGCAGCCGGAATTCCGCCAGAAGGCTGGCAGAATTCCGGCTACGGTCATGGCGTAGACCGTGGTAAGGTGGCACTGCTGCGAGCAGCAGCGCCACGCCAGTAAAACACCGCCTACTGTATCATATTCCATGATATAGCCTGGCGGTGTTTTGCTGGCGGACGCTGCTGCTGGCAGCAGCGCCGCATCCCGTCTCTTGCCGTAGGGCCCCCAGCCAGCAGGTAAGTCAGGTTCTCTGACAGGAGAGGGGGTGGAGGGTGTTGTGTGCGTGTGTGGGGGTGTGTGTGACTGTGTGTGAATGCGTGCATGCGTGTGTAATGTGTGTGTGCATGAGTCGGTGTCTGTGTGTATGTGCATGTTGTGTTGTGTGCTTGTGTGTGTGTGTGCCTGGATGTATGTTTGTGAGTGTTACTGTGAGTGTGTATGGATGTATGCATGCGTGGGTGAATGTGTGTATGCGTGTGTGTATGAGTGTGTATGTATGTGAGTGTATATATGTGGGGAGGTTGGGAGTGGGAGGGGTAGGGTGGGAGAGGACTCGGGGGAGTGGGTTGGGGGAGACCCATATCAGTGCCTGGGAAGGAATTCCCTGGCACTGATAGTGCCTACCGCCACGGTTTCCGTGGCGATACAGAAACCACAGAAACCATGGAGGTGGGTGGGGTCAAAATGCCATGGGCGGCCTAGTGACGGCCGCCGGGCTGGAGACTGAAGTCTCCAGCCCAGCGGTCGTTACCGCCATGGCGGTCGGTGTGTTGACTTAGCCAAACCGCCAATGTCATAATAGTGGAGGTAGGTATTGCCAGCCTGTTGGCGGTAATACCTCCACTATAGCACCGACCTCCGGGGTCGTAATGACCCCCTTAATGTTAGGAGATAGAAGTAAAGAAATAATGTATTCCATCTGTCAAAACTATAAATCATTTGTATTCTCAAAGCATATAAGTGAAAACAAAGTGCCTAGTGTTCACACTTGATATACACTGTGAGAAACTCATTTAATTGAATTGAACATAGCGTTTTAAATTGCCTAAAACATCCAAAATAATACATTAGTGGGTTTCTATGAAACTAGTCGACCACGTTTCTATCAGCTCTAGATATGGGATCATCAGCAAGAGCGGGCAATTGATACAAGGAACAGCAAGTAGGAATGCAAGATCAAATCAAGATCAGTCAAGAAAAGAACCCTTCCATGAATGGAAGAATAAGTTCCTGGGGTGTTTTCATTGAAGTTAGTGGCAATCACTGTATTTGCTAGGAAGTCATAATGAAGGTACAGGTTGTTCGCCATTTGTGGAAAGCCTACTGTCCAGCTACAAAGAAAATTATAGGAGAAATCTAAAATGGAGTTGGGGACACCAAGGACAATGGATAAGACCCAGACTAACAAACAATAACCCTATTAGAGACAGAAAGGTCTTCATTAAACAGAAATGTCAACTGACTGGTAGAATCCATGCTGTGAACATCAGGAGCTAAAGATGAACATTTGTGATGTGAAAAGAAGGGCTCCATTGAAAGGAGATTTTCAAAAAGCTGGCAAGAACTGTGCCACGAACAGTTAGGACTGAAAGTGAGCATTTCATAATGCTCCATAAAATTAGAATGTTATACAAAAGGTATTGCCCAAAAAAGAAAGTAGTGTTCGAGAGGCATACGTTCTTCCACAGGGCTCTACTTTCAGGGGACCCACTGAAAGATTATGTGATCTTTGACAGCCAAATACAATTATGTCACCTTCATGGAAGTGTTGATAATGGATCAATTGACAAACAGGCAAATAGCAGAACGGAAGAGCCTCCCTTAACGGAAGCTGTGAAGATTGAAAGGGGCGTAAGGGACATTGCAACATAGATGAAGGAAATTATATTGCCTCTAAGAAACAATAGCTAAGAGGTTGTGGTTGTCAGACTCACTGTTCTTCTGCCGGGATATCTGGACTCAATGGCTGCTCTATTTCACCTACTTTTTTCGGTTGATTAGGTATAAGCACTATAAGCCCCGATTGGGAACACAGGAGGAAAGGGGATTGTAAAAAACGCATGTACTGCATAGTGCCCTCAGCTCGACCATGCATTTATATTTCTCTCTTGAACTGCAGATAAATAACCTACTTAATGTTATGTAATGTCTTGAGAAATATTGCATAACTAAATATCTTATGAAGGGGGCAATCATTGTAATCGTGCAGCTATATGTGATTTGTTTCCATAAGAATGTTTCTCTTGCATTATAGGATGCCACAGTCCCTATAAGTGGTAGCATTTCTCTCACTTGTCCGTGTGCTCTATATGCAATTATGCAAGCACGTTTGCTCCCTAATAATGGCAAAGGATACTGAATGCAGATTGCAGAGGTCTAGGATGTTAATCCAAAAGCTCTTCAGGAGAAAGAGTTGTTAATATCACAGTCAAACACACTTCAAATTAACAAGGCACTTTCAAGTTCAACAACAATCCTGCCTTAGCAAAAATGCCTAAATTCCATTTGGTAGCAAGTGGGTAATCTCTGATGCATACGGGGTTCTATGAAGGAGTTTCCGAAAAACCAGAGAGAGGACCGTTGTAAAGGAACAGTAAAAGGGATTTGAAGAAGCAACTGCATTCGAAGATTAAGAGACGCAAGCAGTCTGGAACATCAATTGGGAAGCAAACATCTCCACATAAGCATCTTACTGTACTGGCTAGTAAGAAATGGGCACCACAAACCAGTTCACGTTTGGGCCATGTCATATGGAATGGGCCACCGTCGTTTATTAATAAATAGCATTCTCATTACACAGGTGTTTGTCTATAATAGCCTTCACCTTAGTTTGGACTCACAAAATGCTAACTCTTCCTGGATTCAGTATCAATGAGAAATGTTTTGAAAGCTGAAATGCGGTGAGGAAGCATGAAGTTAAGGAAATAGGTGTACTCATAATATCTTAGGGCCTCTTTACGAGTCTGGCAGGCTTAAGACCGCTAGACTTGCAGTGGCGGTCAGACTGCCACACTCCTGGCTGTGCGGGCACCACATTATGACCCTGGCAGTCGGACTGCCACGGGGCCATTGCCACTGCAAGGAACATGGGGCCAGATGTACGAAGTAGTTTTCAAGTCGCAAACAGAGAATCGTCCCGTTTGCAACTTGAAAAATGCTATTTGGGATGTAAAAAGCCCAAACTGCGATTCGGTAACTTGTTACCGAATTGCAGTTTGGGTTTTGCGATTTGGTATTAGGAAGGGGCGTGACAAGGGCGTCTCTTCCTAATACCGAATCCAGATGGTATGTATGATTGTTTTGTGACCACAAATGCGGTCGCAAAACAATTGCAGTTAGCACCAGTTTCAAACTGGTGCTAACCCATTCGCAAACGGGAAGGGGTCCCCATTCAACCCCGTCCCCTTTGTGAATGGTAGCGAAAATATTTTTTCAGAGGAGGCAGTGGTCCCATGGACCACTGCCTGCTCTGAAAAAATTTAAATAAAACTTTTAATTTTTTATTTTGAAATGCATCTCGTTTTCCTTTAAGGAAAACGGGCTGCAGTTAAAAAAAACAAAAAAACTGCTTTATTTAAAAGCAGTCACAGGCATGGTGGTCTGCTGTCTCCAGCAGGCCACCATCCCGTGAGGGCGACCATTTCCAATGGAGTCGCAAATTGCGACCTACCCCATGAATATACATGATATAGGTCATTTGCAACCCCATTCGGAATCGCAAACAGTGTCATTGACACTGTTGTACATCAGGTTTTGCGACTCACAAATTGCAAGTCGCTCTGACTCGCAATATGCGAGTCGCAAAACCTGATTTTTGTACATGTGGCTCATGGTTCCTTGTGGGTGCCGGAGGTCTGAGTCATGGTCAGCTGTGGCGGTGCTGAGTTCAGAACTGATTGCTGATTACGAGTCCTCTTTCCACCAGCCTTTTCATGGCTGTGTCACCACCATGAAAAGGCTGGCGGAAAGCCACTGCTGAGGGCCACAGGGGGCTTCTGCACTGCCAATGCAGTGTAGGGGCCTCACTGTCAGCACCCTCAGAATGTGCGCTGGTGTGCCACAGCATTGGCCTCCGCTCCCTTAAGGGAGCAAAGGCCAATGCCGTGGTACGATGTTTTCGCCAGTGTGACTGGCAGAAACATTGTAATATGAAGTTTCCGCTTGTCAGCCCTTTGGAAAAACCGTAATACGACTGGAGAGGTGGACCTGTAAGACTCCAGTCTCCTCCCCGCGACTTTGTTGGTCAGATAATTCTGACCACCAAAGTCGTAATGAGGCCCTTTGTCCCATCCAATTCCGCTCTTTAACTGACAACAGGTGAGACACAAAGTAGTAATGTTCTTGACAGATGCAAATGCAACCACTACAAAACTGAGATTTAATTTCATGTGCAACTAAAATGCCCATGTTGCCCACAAGTCTCTGTGATAGGAAAGTGGTAGAATTTGTTGAGTCTAATAATGATTTCATGGAAGCCTAATCTTCAGGTTGGTTGGATGTTGAGGAGGAAACTGGTCAGGTGCTACCAAATTGATAATCCCTCATATTTTATGTGAGAAGGTAGATCATATATGTCGGCCTAGGGTGAGTAGAAGGATTTAGACATGTTTCTCGACCCAAATAGTTCTGGCCTAGTCATATATCGTAGGGAAATCAGGTATGTATTGCATGAGTAGTGTTGGGCGAGATTTATAGAGGCCTTCTAAGAAATTGGGAAGGTTGAAGAATCTTTTTCACAAAATAAGTTGAATGATGGGTATTATGTGTGCACAAAGATAGAAAGATGCAAGCTGGTCTGCTTAAAGATTTGCAAAATGAATTGAAAGTGTTATTAACTCAGGACACCATTGAAGGAATAGAAAGCTCCAAGGCCCGTAATTATACTTTTTTAGTGCCGCTATTGCGCTGCTTTTTGACGCAAACTTACAAAATACAATTGTATTTTGTAAGTTTACGCCGCTTTTGCGTCAAAAAATCACGCAAATGTGGTGCTAAAAAAGTATAAATATGGGCCTAAGGGCCAGTTGTAGCAAACCGTTTTACACATTCTGTGTCTATGGGAAAAGTGTTCGTACATATGGCCCTAAATGTTTAGCATCCTATTGCTTCTGTAGCTGTGGCCGGCTGATTGAAGGGCAAGTTCCGAATGTCAACTAGTATAGGCTAATCAAATATATGTGGGTAGATCACCACCAGCTTCCCAACATCATAGAGCTATTTACCCTATCCAAAGGGACCACTGTTTTCTCCACATTAGATATGCCATCTGTGTGCCATAAGATTGAATTGAACCTTGAGTCACATCTATTAACATATTTTGGGCCCCTCGAGGGTGCTATCTGTTATGATGGAATGCCATTTGAATTAGCCTCATCTTCAGCTGTGTTTCAGAGGTCTATTCATATCTTATTCTCTGATGCTGAGGAAGTAACCTACTTCCAGGATTTCTTGCTGATGTTTGTATTTGATGTAGAGGGTGCTGTTCATCTTGCAGAATAATGGTGCACAAGTGAAGAGAGAGAAGTATACAATTGAAGTATATGTTATTGATGGGGCACAAAGTATCAGGATCTGGTGTTAAAACAAAGGAAAGCTTGTTGAGAGCCATTAGCGAGTCACATATTCCTGGTTGTTGAGGTCCCTTTTAGGCCTAGCTGTGCGTGATTTATGCCTCACTTTGTTAGTGTCACTGTTCCTTTGAGGCAGCTCCTCATTCAGAATGAGAAGTTTGTAGAGGGTGATGAGTGATAAAAAGTGTTAAAGCTGGCGAAGGAAGGTACTGTGTAAGCTAAGCCAATGAACCTTTTGATATCAAAGACAAAAGTATTATAATGACAGAAGCCATTGGCCATGGGTTAGGTGCGGTTTTGCTTCTCAAAAAAAGAAGGATGTAAGGAAATTGTGATATTTGCCTCAAGGGCAATGAAGAGGGCAGAACCTGGAAAAAAGGGCTCTTGCCTGCTGGTGCGTTGTGCATCTTTTTAGAATGTACCTATGCAGAACACAGTTTGATACACATAATGAGCACAAGGTCATGGTTGAAATGCTTTAACCCCTGATAAGCAGGACAAACTATTATTGCTAAATGACAGTGTTTCCTAAAAGGATTCAACTGTTATGTGCAATATATACCTAGTTTGCTGTGGAAAGAAGAGTACCATAACAGACTGGCTATCATGATTGAACTTCATTATCACAGTGACTGCTACGGAATAAATGGTTTAGTATGAATGCATGGTAGTAATATAGAGGTAGTGTCTAATGGAGCTTTGAGGGACGAAATATTGTTAGAAGAAGATAGCCTAAGCATGGACAAGGGACATAATTACAGGTAGCTAATAAATTAACAATTAAAAAAGTAATTGTGAGGATGTTGGGAATGTTGGTGGCTCCAATGGGAATGCTATGAAGAGTATTGACATTGTTGCATGAAGCATATGTGAGCATCAGAACGATGAAGCACAGGGTCTGTGAGGATTTTATGTAGCCAAGATGTGACAGGGCTGTGGAACATTTAGTCAAGGATTGTTTTGTCAAGCCGAGGCGGGCCGCGGCGTCTCCTGGTCGGGCCGCGGTAGAAGCTGCGGCCCGTGTTGGGGGTCGCGGGGCCCGCGGCGGCCCTTTTCTTCGGCTGCGCGCTGTTCTTTTGCCGTGGCGAGGCCGGAAGCCCAGGATTGGGCGTCGGTCCTTGCTGCACACAGCGTGCAACGCAGGTATTGTAGTGGGGTGTCTGTGCCCCCCCCCCCCAGCATCACAAACTCACCAGGTGCCCCATTTCAGGGCCTTCCTTTCCTCCTCATTATTCCTGGAGCCATGTCTTCTTCTTCCCAGCATACCTTGCACCTCTCATTTCGCTGCATGTATCTGTTCCCTTTTTACTATGGTGCTTTTTCCTATCTATTGATTTAGACCCTTCCCAATCCAAAATGGTGGAATTACTTCTATCACTTCCTGTCTAGGGGTATATAAGGGGAATCAATTCTTCTTCTCATTGCGTTGCAACACTTCTGCTGTGGTTGTCAAACTCCGGGTGGTATTCACTTGGACTCCAGTTGTTCCTGTTTTTTCCTCTGCTTTCCAGTATTTCCAGACTTCTGAATGCTAATTTCTTGTGTCCTCCTTCTGTTCCAGGGAGTTCCTGTTGGAGGTTTTTTCCCTTTGGGGTTTTTCCTCTGGGACTCCTTCTGGAGGGCACGGACTGTGGTGGCGTACTATTGTCAACAGCACCGTGGCTACCGGAAGGGGTCGCCCCTTCCTTGGTCAGAGAAGGACTTGCAGGAACCGGGGCCGCACACCATCCCTCTCTGATATATAGACGGTAAGCAAAGGGTGAATCGTGACATGTTTAGCTTTTGCAGCCAGTGACAAGGGGCAGGTTACAGTTTTGATAGCTGTCAATACTGGGAATGTCTACGTGTCCTTGGTACAAGTTAGCCTTGGAAATCTAATGACCTTTTGTGGTAAGTAGTGAAGAGCCCAAGTACATTATCATGATCATAGATTACCATTTAAAGAGGATAGAGTTGAAAGCGGTAAATAATGTTAACCCAATCATGATAGTGGAATTTTTTAAGGAAGTTTTCAACATGGAATTTTATCAAGAAGAAATTGTGACTGATAACGGTCCACAATCAGCATCTAAGTTAGAAGATGTCTTTATTTTTTATAAGTAAAGAGCTTGAGGAAATCTTTGTAGTATCCTTGCAATAACAGGTTAGTTGAACAGTTCAAGCAATATGGAACAGTTCCAAATAGCCTTGCAAGTAGTTTGGATTAGAAGGATGAACTGAGAAATGTAGTACGAGCTGTGTGTACACCATACATATCGACAGGTGGTTCTCTTTTTTGTGATTCAGAAGCAAAGCAGTCCTCTAATCAGAGAATAGATTTATAAGAAGGAGGTGGAAGTCAAAGCAAATAAGGAAATGTGTGATGTCAGGAGGGCAATGCAGAAGACATATAAGTGAAGTAACTGAAAGGTGGTTCCGATGAAGCCGGAAGATTGAGTGAGAATAAAGTGTGTTCCTAAAGTAAGAAAACAGATGAGCAATTTTTCCAAGCCTCCTCAGGTGGTTGAGTAGAAACACGATACCTTAGGTTTCTATGGTAGAAGCGTTTGGAATAAGAGTAACCTTTCAGTTGTGTGGTACATTGTGAAAGACAGTGTCGCATAATTTAGGTGAAGGGTAGAGAGAATGTCTGTTGATTAAGGAACATCTGGATGAGGAAGTGTGAGAATGGTAAGTTGTATTCCATTGTATTGTATTGTATGGTTATTGAGTAGAACATTTAAGGCACTGGGGAGCAAAATTCTGCCATTTGGAAAAAGAGGGGCTGACAATTTGAGTCACAACAGTTGCTGCCAGTTGGTGGTAGAGCATTAATTTATGTATTTTTCATAGGGAATTAAGTGCTTTGTTGACCTGTCAGGGACCTATTTTTGCTGGACATAAAATTTAAAAATGTATGAATGGTCTCAGAGGATTACTGGAAAAACTAAATTAACTCCTGTGAATACAATATGAGTGCTTTGACTTCCTTATGTTCAGTTTTCTATAAGTAGTTCTGCTAATTCTTTGCCCTTTCTGCTGATCAATATCAGGACCGGCGAAGGAAAGGTTGTTAACACTTCTGCACTGCTGGATAGTGGCTCCTGTATAATGTTTATTGATAAGATAATGGGCCATTAAAAAAAACATTCCTAAAGGAATTAAAAGACTCCTGAAATGATTTAAACTATTAATGGATCACCATTAACTTAAGGTCTCAAATAAAATACCTGTTTTCCTTTGTGAGCTTCACTTGGGGATCATACAAAAGAGTTGTCTTTTGACATTGTCCTCCACAATCATGCCGTCATTTTTTGAATTCCTTTGTTAAAGAGTCAACTTACATAAATCACATGGTCAACTTGAACAATATCTTTGCCTTTGCAGTTTTCTGATTATCACATTCATGCTTCAGAATCACTATTATGTTTCAGGAGTGACAAATTAATGGATCCCTTGTCTAGCAATAGTGGATAATTTATTTTCACTGCCACTGCAGTACTTCGATTTTTCTCCAGTTTTTGCTAAGTCTCAAACACTTTCTCCTCACTGGGAACTGTTTCTGTCATAGCAGTAGATCCTGGTGTTATTGTTGCTTTTGAATGTATGTATTCCTTAACTGAGAAAGAGTACAATATCCTAAAAGTTTATTCACAGGAGAATTTACAAAATGGTTTAATTGCATCATCTTCATCACCATTGTTCTTTGCACCTAAGTAACATCCAGGGCTTCTACTGTGACAGGGTTTAAATCCAATCATGATCAATGAGAGATATCTTTTGCCTCTTATAAAGGACACCTTGGAGTCAGTCTATGGAGTATGTGTCATTCCTAAATTTTGATTTTGAAGATGCTTATCACCTGATGCTCATAAAGAAACGGAATGAGTCGACACTATAGACATTCAAGACAGAAGCATTTGTCCTGCGATCTCATCTTTCAGGTTTTACACAACGTTCAACATCACTTACAAAATAGAGGTCATGTGTAGCAATGTACTTTGGGGCATATTTATACTCTCTTTGCGCCGAATGTGCGTCAAAATTTTTGACGCACAATCGGCGCAAACACTGCCCCATATTTATACTTTGACGTCCGACCCCGCGGGCATCAAAGTTCCACCATGTGCGTCATTTTTTAGAAGGGCGAGCCAGCCTTGCGTTAATTATATGCAAGGTAGGCGTTCCCTTCCCAAAAATTACTTTAAGGCCTGTGCCCCATATTTATACTGTGACGTCAATTTTGACGCACAGGAGGGGGCAGGCCTTAAAAAACGGCACCCAGCCTGATGGGCGCCGTTTTTTAACGCCTTGGTCAGGGCAGGCGTTAAGGGACCTGTGGGCTCAGAAGGAGCCCTGAGGTGCCCTCCCATGCCCCCAGGGACACCCCCTGCCACCCTTGCCCACCCCAGGAGGACACCCAAGGATGGAGGGACCCATCCCAGGGAAGTTCAGGGAAGTTTTTTTTTCGTATTTTTTTGGTGGCATAGGGGGGCCTGATTTGTGCCCCCCTACATGCCACTATGCCCAATGACCATGCCCAGGGGACATAAGTCCCCTGGGCATGGCCATTGGGCAAGGGGGCATGACTCCTGTCTTTGCTAAGACAGGAGTCATTTCAATGGGGGTTGGGCGTAAAACAAAATGGCGCAAATCGGGTTGAGGCCAAAATTTTGCCTCAGACCTGACTTGCCCCATTTTTTGACGCCCAAGCTCCATTTTCCCCTACGCCGGCGCTGCCTGGTGTGAGTCATTTTTTTTTACGCACACCAGTCAGCTGCGCCGGCTAACGTCATTCAATAAATAAGGCGCCCGCATGGCGCTTTGGAATGGCGTTAGCCGGCGTTAACATTTTTGACGCACAACTGCGTTGGCGCAGTTGTGCGTCAAAAAGTATAAATATGGGCCTTTATGTACAGTATTAACCAAGCACAAATGTAGAAATTAAGGTTATTTGGGCACTGGTTTAAAAAAGTATTGAATGCTGTACTCTAAACCAGTTTGAATATTTCAGGTGATTTTATGATGATCGTCAACTTGCTGTGAATAAATGTTTAGTGTATTCACATTTAAAAGTTCGTACAGGAACACTGTTAATATGAACCATCTCACTATTTAACACTTTCCCATTCTCCTATTGAAATAGTCACATTTGCAACCAAAGAGGAGTGGAAATGCAAGGGGAAGTATTGCAGAAAATAAGTTATCCTCTGCAACATTTCCGAGGACAAGGTTAAATGAATGTAAAGAATACAGTCACTAGACATGATCATTAAACATCCTTTCAAACTGCAGGTATAGCTCTATCACTGAGCTCACATAAGCTCCAACAAGACATGAAATTGTTGTGTGTCATACATTTCTGGGGCAATGGATAATTCCATTACCTAATGTCGGTCGTTCTCCAAATGTGATATTTGCTGTCAGCTTTGGACTTGCACACTGTAAGAAAGCAAATTATTAATTCAGGTGAATGGTGGTACATCAAAAGCAATAAGATCTTTATCTTTTTAGGTTTCATTAGAGTTTTCTTTAACTGGTAATTTAATCATGAGCTCAACCCCTGGTAGCTGTAGCACAGAGCAGGCAGGCTTACCTTCTGGGCCCCTGTGGGGAAGTGTTCCCCGAGTAAATCCTTAGCACGCCATATGGAATTCTGGCTCTTTCAATCAGGAAAATGTCAACAAACTAAGAAAATCCATAGTAGCTTTGGAAGGAGTCCAATACATTGGATCATTATAAAGTAAGCTTAGCTAGGTGATTGGGTGGCCTTTCTGGCCCTGTTTCCTCTGCATTTGCTGGACTACCTTCAAGTGGATTCTGCAGCAAAAGACTTGTCATAATAACCTTGATATCATCTCTGGAAGCACAAGGAATCCAATGCACTTCAATAAGTTCTATTCAAAGTATCTCATATGTATATTCACGTTTGATTTCATGGTGATGGAGTTGGACCATAACTATTAACTCTGTATAAAACGTATATGTAAATGTGCTGAATTAATGAGTGTCCAGTGAAAATTCAATGTGTTATTGTTGATAAGTAAATAGTGGCAATTGATCCTCTCTTTTTCAATTTTTTTGGTTGATAGCCTGTAGCCCAGGAACTGGGAGGGTATATGGACATAGCCCTTTTCTGGTTATCTGTATATTGAACTGTCAGAGGGGCAGGCTGCAGAGGACTCTTTCTCGGCAGACTTCTGTCTGGGCACACTTAAGGTGTACATGTTTTGGAGTGGATGCCAATGAGAAGGAGGTTGCATAGGAGGCAAGTGATCCTGCAGTAGCACAACCAGTTGGTGCCTACTCCAGAGGGATGGGACTGTGAGCATCGGTCTGCGCTCGTGCTGGATGCTTCTGGTAGGGATTCTCACTCTGAGCTGTTGGAAGGACGGGCAGGAAAGAACCCTAGCAGACTCCTGCCCTGCGTCTTTGTAATGCATGTAATTTTGTGTAGCATTATCAAGTGACATATGTATATACATATATATATGTTAAGCATGGGTGAAATTTTAATTACGCTGGCATAATTTTGGTAATTTTGTATAACAAGATTTATGTGAAATTACCAGGATTACATCATTATGCCACATCATGTAATTTTGGAGAGAAATTATATTGTGAGATGCAGTGTTGGGGTAATTTATGATGACAGCAACATTTCAGGTAGATTATTTTGCCCTAGAGGAATGTTTGAGCCATTTTGAGCACCAAACTACGAATCCAAATGCAAGCGGCAAGTTTTTGAATACAAGAAGCAGTTCCCTTAACATGGGTGAACAACAAACATTTCAGGTAGGTTTTTTACCCCAGAACCATTCGGGTAATTTGTGAGTGAAAATCTACAATTTATGTTATACAGTGTTTTGTTGTATGTTTTGTGATTAATTAATTTATTTATCTGTCTATCTATTTATTTATTCATTTATTTATGTATGTATTTAAAAGTTGTAATTTATTTATATATTTGACCCAGTGCTTTAAATGGAAAAATAGAAGTGCAGGTACTCTGTGATAGAGTACCTGCTTGTTTCCGAGAGGTGCCGGTACTCTCCAATTAAAAGTATTACGTTTATCTTGAGATATGCCGGTACTGTCCCTCTCAAAATAAAAAAGTGCCGGTACTCAGTACCGGAGAGTACCGGCCCATTTAAAGCACTGATTTGACCACTCTTTTGCAACTAATATTGTGGACACGTGCTTTCTGGTGAAAAAAGACATTTATAAATGTGGGTGGTACCACATTTGCAGGGCTTATTTCAGAGATTTGTTGTATGTTAATGTGTATTATTCAAATAAATGAATGTACTTTTTTGCACCAGAGTTTAACTATTACCTGAGTAGGCATGTAATAACTTAAGTTAGGGTTTCTCCGTACAATTTTGAGAGTGAGCTGTGCATGTAGCCAACACAGTAGTGAGCCATGTTGCCAACCTGACAGGGAGTGTGTAGGACTGGGATGGATGTGGAGTGGCAGTCAAGTGAAAATATTGCCCAGATTCTGTTCACAGTGAGTCAGATGATTGCTTGCCCTGGTTTAAGTGATGTCACTAGGATAGTCTGATGGGGGGTACTGGCATTCTTCATGACTTTATGTTGATAATACCCTCTCCATCTCCATG
This sequence comes from Pleurodeles waltl, assembly GCF_031143425.1. Classification (NCBI taxonomy): domain Eukaryota; kingdom Metazoa; phylum Chordata; class Amphibia; order Caudata; family Salamandridae; genus Pleurodeles; species Pleurodeles waltl. The sequence continues at coordinate 613,589,128 of NC_090436.1, read as the reverse complement.
AGGTCCAGTACTCGAAGGGAGACTGACTTTGCCCAGCTATAGAAAAAATGTATGAAGCAAGGGGAGTCACAATATCATTGTAGTAAATAAACAGTATGTAGTACAGACCTTTTATAGACAGCACTTCTAATTGGTGTTATTTTATCATTCCTCCATTCAGGTGAACCACAGACAGTCAAACAGACCAAGCACAGAAGGCCACAAGCAGCAGCAGCAGCATGGCTAGGGCCCAGCCAGACGATGGTGCTAAAGAAGATGCCCTGGCCTCAGAAGCCATTCCTGCCGATGCTAGTAAGCTGTGTTTATTTTTTATTGCTTACATGTAACAATTCTCACCTAGTATGTATCATGGCCTTATGGATGTTCTAGTCCCCCAACTCTCCTCGATCTAATAATGTTCATCATCCCTGCATAGTTCCTTTTTTTTTTTTTATATTTCCTGTTTCTGCCACTGAGTTCCTCTTGTCAGTAGCTTTCTTTCCCCATTCCTTTTGTTAAAGTGGCAGAAACCCAGCGCTGACCCCTCTTGAACATATCTCCGCTCCATCTCTGTGTGGTGCACTACATGAAGGGACAGTGACTTCCCCCATAGATTTTAGAGTGACAAAATAGCAGAACTGTATGTAACGAGTGGAGGGCCAATATCACCTGTAGGAAACTGTGCAAGAGAGACGAAAATTGTATTATCTTTAGTATTAAACCGATGGAAGAGAAATGATTTCTTTGTCAGGCAGTAGATTTCTTACCTGTAAAAATGACCCCTTATTGTACAGAATCCCTATTAATAAGTATTGCTCGGCTTCCTATTTATTTTTGCCAATTTCAGGACAATCCACAACTACTGCTTTACCTCCCTTAGCCCATATCTGCTAGCACTGCTAAGCCATGTTTAATATTTCATACTTTCAACATCTAGTATGTGTTAGGGTCTTCTGTACTACCTTTTTTCTCCAACTTCCCCCTACCCTCTTTATTGTCCACTTTAATCACACAAACTTGCCTCCTTGTGTTTTCTTTTACATTCCCTCAGTTCCTCCTGTCTGTAGTTTTCACCCCCTTCCTTTCTGTAGTAACCCTTCCCTTACCCCTCTTTTACATGTCTTGTGTTCACCGAAGATTGTTGGCAGTATAAATAGGAATGCAGGCCTAAGTATTCACAAGTGGAGGTGGAGGGCAGATTTTATTGATCAATAGTACAGTAACAGAGATGGTCATCATGGGCCATAACCAAATGGCATTCAGGTTTCCAAGATATCACAACAGTGCAGCATGGCAGGATGCCAATACGATATACCCTTTACACTCCCTTCCACTCCATTGTGTTTCTGATCCTTTCGGAGGATTATGAAATATATAAACTTGAATGGTTGACTGCTTGGGCAGAGATGTACTAAGTCATTACATTGTGCAAGGTGATGCAAGGACAACACAAAGACTTCAGTAAGATTTACAAATCCATGCAAGGGGCGATTAGCGCCACCTTGTCTGACATTGTAAAGTAATGTAATACAACACAGCAGCTTGCACTGTGCTAGGTGAACTTTGAGTTGGCATATGTTCCATGGGTGGAAAATGGCCGTTTCTGTGCATCCACTCCAGAATTTGATGCAGTTCCATATTGACAAAGGTTTGTTTACCTAGGATTGCGTCAAATTGGAATGCCTTTCACAGGATGGCATATCAAGGAGATTTTTTTTTCATTCTAGTTGTTTCCTCTTTCTTTGTCTGGTGCATTTTGCAGCTCAGATAAAAAGATGAAAATGCCTCTTTGGATTTTTTTTGTGCAGGAAAGTATCCCTGCAGTTCATCAGTGATAAGAGAGTTAAAGAGTACCATACCTTAGTAGAGATGGGGCATTTCTACTCTCTCTCTGTCTCACACAATTCAGTGAAGTGCAACAACTTTGCTCATTGCGCTGCATTGCATGACACATTAGGTAATATGCCCTTTGGGTTTTAAACTAAGTAAATCTTTCAAAGTTATATTTTGCATAGAAAATAGATAAAGTAACATTAGTGAGGTAGAGTTTTTCTAACTTGTGCAAAATAATGTGATGTTTATCTAAATCTAAATTTTATTGTCTAGATTGAAAGTACACTATGCTCCTGAAGGCAAAATGGAGTAACTGCTGGAACAAGTGTCAAGTCACTTTCCTATCTCTATGACAACTACTGCATTTGTTAAGGAAGTCCTTTCTGTCTCTTAAGCCGATTAGCAATCCAATCCTTTTGTAAAGGATCCAGCCCACTTATCTACCACTACACCTATTCTTTCTGTCTCAACCAGCCCAATCAATTACAAGCCCACATGCCACATTTCTCCCACAGTTTCTGCCCAAGTGACTACTTTCATGACTTCCATTACTGTTACATTTTCTACCTTCCAGTGACCGTTCAACTAAGCCTACTAGTACATGACACACACCCAGTCGATAGCCAAACATTAAACTAGCCCAATCCCTGATGTTTTGTTCTAATTTACCTTCTCTGTCACTTACTTGCTCCATAGACAAGGCAAAATATTTGTAGATTATTATTTCGTGTGGACGGTGTAGTGTGGAACTCAGTCTGGCCTCATGGTGGGACTCACAAAGGAGAAGGAAAGATGAGAGCAAGGCCATTTAAATTTATGATGACATGCCACTAAAAAAAACATTCAGCACTGGCAGAATGGCTCCATTAATGTTGTACATTACATAGTCAGGTAAATTGTGCAGCACTGATTTAATGTGCCACAGTCATCAGTGGCAATATCTGTTTAGATTTGGCAGCTCATTCATTTAGTAACACAGATTAAACGTGTGTTGCATGTGTCACTACATGAAATAGTTTTACCTTTTCATTCTTTTTTGAAAATATCTTTTTTGATTATCATGGCTGTCATAGATTAATTCATACCATACATTGCTACTGCATTATGTGAAGTATGTATGACAAAAACCTGTCTCAATGGTTCTAGGAGAATAGCGATATTGTGCTACTGTACCCCTATGTAAACACATGTGTAAGTTGAGTGCTCAATCCATGTTATTTTCTTCATTCTTTGGATCATCTATCTACTCTTGCTAGAGGACCTGCCCTAGAGGCCTACTGTGGGTGAGAAACAGCTGCTCATTGGCACCCTCAGAAAATGGAGGCACTTACTGCAGAGTACAGCTGCCATGAAGTAGATGAGGAGGTAACCACAACCGCCTCAGACCACCGGCCGAAGCGAGCCTGGCAACAACATCATTGCCACCATAGGCAGCTGAGGTCCCCAGCCACCCATGCAACCACCCTCAATCACCCCCACCACAGATTCTGCCCTCCTGAGACAAATTTCCCGGGAACTGGAGAAAATGTGTTATTGTGAGGACCTCTAGGACCCTGGTTGGTGACCCCTGTTTTAGCTTAGTTTTACAGTTCATATTTCATTCATTTTAAGAAGGTTGCTTTTTGCGATGACTTTTACATATTTTTATCAGCCTGCTTTTATTCTAACAAAGCAAGGAACAAGCTGCTTGTTTAGTTAACCTTTGCACAACAAATAGGCCCTCATTACAACCCTGGCAGTCGGTGATAAAGCGGCGGTAATACCGCCAACAGGCCGGCGGTAAGAAAAATGGAATTATGACCAAGGCAGAAACCGCTCAGACAGACAGCCACTTTAATACACCGACTACCATGGCTGTAGCAACAAGCACTGCGGCGGTAACCACCAACAGCCAGGTGGAAGACAATGTTCCGCCCACTCTATTATGACAGGCCTATCCACCACCTTTTCTGGGGCAGTACCACTGACATCAAAAACACAACAGAAACAGTACACAGAAGGCAAAGGACTCACCCCTGGAGACACAAGGAAGAACCACGCTGCAGTGGAACACAAGTTGCAGGTGTTTCCCATGCTTGTTTATCTCCTTCTTCACTATGAACACCAACGCCAGTGAAGAAGACCACGGTGAGTACTGCCGTCTAGCACACAGGGGAAGGAGGGGGAGGAAAATCAGAGTGACACACACGTAACGCACAACATCCCCACCCAAACACCATACACAGAACCAGAAGCAGTAACATTACATATTCACCCCGTACTCAAGAAAAATGCAAGGACAAAAGGAATTGATTACAGTGAGTGTAATAAGATAAAAGTGTAGAAAATTGCGCTTCAAAATCAAAACAGTATATACATATATACAAATGGAGGCACACTGCCCAGTCCACAATGTCCGTGGGCCACAGGACCACATCACATAGGCCAAGGCCACACTTGACTCCTGCAACAACACGGAGAGAACACTGCAGGGCCATCAGGTTGAAAATACACAGGCACCGCAGGGGGATGGGGAACGGGGGGATCCTCAGCTGGAAGATGGTACAACACCACTGGTCCTGGAGGGGGCTACATGCCCTGTGCGATGTCCTGGGGAGTGCAAGGCCATAGTCTGTCAAGCGGGTGGTTTGCCCACTGCTTGGTCCTGGGGAGTGCAAAGCCACAGTCTCTCAAGTGGGTTGTTTTCCCACTGCTTGGTCCTGGAGAGTGCAAGGCCACAGTATCTCAAGTGGGTGGTTTGCCCACTGCTTGGTCCTGGGGAGTGCAAAGTTACAGTCTCTCAAGTGGGTGGTTTGCCCACTTCTTGGTCCTGGGGAGTGCAAGGTGTCGGAAAGTACCATCTTGCCTAGCATGTTACCCCCATTTTTACTTATATGTATGTTTGTTTTTGCCTGTGTCACTGGGATCCTGCTAGCCAGCACCCCAGTGCTCATAAAGTGAGCCCTGAATGTGTTCCCTGTATGGCGCCTAACTGGATCACTGAGGCTCTGCTAACCAGAACCTCAGTGTTTATGCTCTCTCTGCTTTTAAAATTGTCACTGCAGGCTAGTGACTAATTTTACAAATTCTCATTGGCACACTGGGACACCCTTATAATCCCCTAGTATATGGTACCTAGGTACCCAGGGTATTGGGGTTCCAGGAGATCCCTATGGGCTGCAGCATTTCTTTTGCCACCCATAGGGAGCTCAGACAATTCTTACACAGGGCTGCCATTGCAGCCTGAGTGAAATAATGTCCACGTTATTTCACAGCCATTTTACACTGCACTTAAGTAACTTATAAGTCACCTATATGTCTAACCCTCACTTAGTGAAGGTTAGGTGCAAAGTTACTTAGTGTGAGGGCACCCTGGCACTAGCCAAGGTGCCCCCACATTGTTCAGGGCAAATTCCCCGGACTTTGTGAGTGCGGGGACACCATTACACACATGAACTACATATAGGTCAATACCTATATGTAGCTTCACAATGGTAACTCCGAACATGGCCATGTAACATGTCTAGGATCATGGAAGTGTTCCATGCATCTCCGGGGCTCCAGCATGGACCTCGGGTACTGCCAAACTAGCTCTCTGGGGTTTTCTCTGCAGCTACCGCTGCTGCCAACCCTCAGACAGGTTTTTGCTCTCCTGGGGTCTGGGCAGCCCAGTCCCAGGAAGGCAGAACAAAGGATTTCCTGTGAGAGAGGGTGTTACACCCTCTCCCTTTGGAAATAGGTGTTAAGGGCTGGGGAGGAGTAGCCTCCCCCAGCCTCTCGAAATGCTTTGAAGGGCACAGATGGTGCCCTCCTTGCATAAGCCAATCTACACCGGTTCAGGGAGCCCCAAGCCCCTGCTCTGGTGTGAAACTGGACAAAGGAAAGGGGAGTGACCACTCCCCTGTCCATCACCACCTCAGGGGTGGTGCCCAGAGCTCCTCCAGTATGTCCCAGACCTCTGCCATCTTGAATGCAGAGGTGTGAGGGCACAATGGAGACCTCTGAGTGGCCAGTGCCCAGCTGGTGACGTCAGAGACCCCTCCTGATAGGCTCTTACCTGGTTAGGTAGCCAATCCTCCTCTGAGGGCTATTTAGGGTCTCTCCTGTGGGTTTCTGACCAGATAACGAATGCAAGAGCTCACCAGAGTTCCTCTGCACTTCACTCTTTGACTTCTGCCAAGGATCAACCGATGACTGCTCCAGGACGTCTGCAAAACCGCAACACAGTAGCAAGAAGACTACCAGCAACATTGTAGCGCCTCATCCTGCCGGCTTTCTTGACTGTTTCCTGGTGGTGCATGCTCTGAGGGCTGTCTGCCTTCAACCTGCACTGGAAGCCAAGAAGAAATCTCCCATGGGTCGTCGGAATCTTCCCTCTGCTAACGCAGGCACCAAACCTCTGCATCACCGGTCCTCTGGGTCCCCTCTCATCTTGACGAGTGTGGTCCCTGGAACACAGGAGCTGGATCCAAGTATCCCCCGACGTTCTAGTGACTCTTCTGTCCACATTTGGTGGAGGTAAGTCCTTGCCTCCCCACGCCAGACAGTAATCCTGTGTACTGTGTGAACTGCAGCTGCTAGTGCTTCTGTGCACTTTTTCAAGACTTCCTTTGTGCACTGAACAGCCCAGGGCCCCAGCACTCCATCCTGCATTGCCCAACTCCCTGAGTTGGACTCCGACTTCGTGGGTCCCTCTTTTGTTGTGCTGAAATGACTGCCGTGCTTAGACCTTCTGAATGCCTGTTCAGGTGCTTCTGTGGCTGCTGCCTGCTTCTGCGTGGACTCTCCCTATTGCTGAGCACCTCCTCTGTCTCCTCCCCCAAGGGACGACCTTCTGGTCCTTCCTGGGCCCTGGCAGCACCCAAAATCCTCAACCATGACTCTTGCAGCTAGCAAGGCTTGTTTGCAATCTTTCTGTGTGGAAATAAATCTGCATCCTCCAGCATGCCGTGGGACATCTTCTGACCAAAGGAGAAGTTCTTGGCACCTTCTGTTTTTGCAGAATCTTCAGCTTCTTCCACTCTGAGGCAGCCCTTTTGCACCTTCATCTTGGGTTTAGTGGACTCCTGCCCCCCCCCCCCCCCCCCCTGGACACTTGCGTGACTCTTGGACTTGGTCCCTTTCCTTTGCAGGTCCTCAGGTCCAGGAATCCATCTTCAGTGCTTTGCAGTCAGTTGTTGTCTTTGCAGAATCCCCTATCTCGACTTTACTATCTTTCTGGGGTAGTAGGGTAACTTTATTCCTACTTTTCAGGGTCTTGGGGTGGGGTATCTTGGACACTCAGTGTTTTCTTACACTCCCAGTGACCCTCCACACACTACACTAGGCCTGGGGTCCATTTGTGGTTCGCATTCCATTTTTGGAGTATATGGTTTCTGTTGCTCCTAGGCCTATTGTCTCCTATTGCATTCTTTTGTGTTATACAGTGTTTGCACTACTTTTCTAAGTGTTTTACTTACCTGATTTTGGTTTGTGTGTATATTTTGTGTATTTCACTTACCTCCTAAGGGAGTGTATCCTCTGAGATACTTTTTGCCATATTGGGGGTCATTTTGACCTTGGCGGTCTTTTTTAAAGACCGCTGAGGGACCGCCGTGCGGAAGGCCGCCATTGGTGGCGGTTTGCCGCTTGGCCTATTATGACCGTTGGCAGCTCTCCGTCCTTTTACGGAAGGAGAGCTGCCAACAGCCATACTGGCGGGAGGCGGGGAAGTGGAGGTTGCTCCACCTCCACCGCCACGCCAACAGAACACCGCCCAGCGAATCACGTCCTGTGATTCGCCGTGGCGGTGTTCTGTTGGCGGTGTGGTGTCGGCAGAGCTGCCCCCATGGCTCCCGTCCCCTCCCGGAGGATCGTCAGACCAGGTAAGTCGATCGTCCGTGAGGGGAGGGGGGTGGGGAGGTGTTGTGTGGGCATGGGTGAAGTGATGTTGGGGGTCGGGGTGGGGAGGGGGGCCCTGGCACCTTTGGGGGGGTGGCAGGGGTGGTGGGGGGGTAGGGGAGGGGGTGGGGGTGGGGGTGGGGGAGACCCCTATCAGTGCCAGGGTAGGAATTCCCTGGCACTGATAGTGCTTACCACCATGGATTTCATGGCGGTTCAAACCGCTGGAAATCCACGGCGGTAAGCCGGGTCCAAATACCGCCGGCGGTATAGTGACGGCCGCCGGGCTGGAGACCCAGGTCTCCAGCCCGGCTGTCATCTCCGCCCTGGCGGGCAGAACGGAGAACCGGCGGATGACCATGGCGGTAACCGCCATGGTCATAATTCCACAAAGTAAGACCGCCAGCCTGTTGGCAGTCTTCCTGTCGGTTCTCCACCTTCTGCCAGGGTTGTAATGACCCCCATTGTCACTAAAATAAAGTACCTTTAATTTGAGTAAATCTGAGTATTGTGTTTTCTTATGATATAGTGCTATATGATATAAGTGGTATAGTAGGAGCTTTGCATGTCTCCTAGTTCAGCCTAAGCTGCTCTGCAATAGCTACCTCTATCAGCCTAAGCTGCTAGAACACTTCTAATCTACTAATAAGGGATAACTGGACCTGGCACAAGGTGTAAGTACCACAGGGTACCCACTATAAGTCAGGCCAGCTTCCTACGTTGGTGGTGCAGCGGTGGGATAAGTACTTGTAACTGCTTTACCACTTTGTCATTGGTGCTTTTCATAAGAAAAACATATACCAAATACTTCAGAATATACACAGTAACCTAAACAGTTTAACTTTCCTTCTCTAAAACTTTCTAAACAGTTTCTGAAAACTTTCAAAAGTTTTCAAAAGTTTGAAAAAGATTTTCTCTGTTCTTTTAAAAGTTTGAAAAACTTTTTTCTCTCTCTGTCCTAAACATTTTGTATCATGTCTGCAGTAAAGCTTACTCCCACAATTGTCCAGGCAACATATGGAAATCTAAACTTTTAAAGTTTGAGGTGTCTCTGCATAGAAAGAGGTTTAGCAATAGGTAAGAATTCTACAAAAGATCTTCTCCTTAGCCTTCTCCTAGAAAGTGACCAGAACTAGTCTGGCCCATCCCAGGATTAGGAGGTAGAGGAGGGGATACCCAGCCAGACTCAGAGGAGTCCCCTGAGGAGGCTGGGGAGGGTTCTTCCAAGGACCTGTCAGCTAACAGGCCATCTAGTGACACTGGTAGTGGGAGGGGGTCACACATTAGTAGGGCACCTTTCACTCCTAAAGGCCAGGTTACTAGAGTCCAGTCAGTTAGGGACAGGTCCAACTCTGCCAATTCCCACATTTCTTCTGTGTCTCACAATTCCCAAGCCTCCCACCCTGAGGATAACTTAATGTAAAGGGAACTCAGAAAGATGAGGTTGGAAAAGGTCAGGCTGAAGCTTAAACAGCAGCAGCTGGCCTTAGACAAGGAATCTCTGGATGTGGAGAGGGAAAGGCAGAGGTTTTTGATAGCAATCCTGTTAGAGAACAATATTCCAGAATCCTGCATAAGATAGTCCCCCTTTACAAGGAGGGGGATGACATTAACAAGTGGTCTGCTGCACTTGGGAGGGCCTGTATGGTACAGCTGGTCCCTCAAAGGCAGTGGGCTGCTATCCTGTGGCTATCTTTCACTGGTAAGGGTAGGGATAGGGTCCTTACTGTCAGAGAAAGTGATGCTAATAACTACAAAGGTTTGAAGGATGCACTCTTGGATGGATTTGGCTTAACCACTGAACAATACAGGATTAAGTTCAGAGACACCAGAAAAGAGTCCTCTCAAGACTGGACAGACTTTGTAGACTGTTCAGCGAAGGCCTTGGAGGGTTGGTTACATGGCAGTAAGGTGACTGACTATGAAAGCCTGTATAATCTAATCCTCAGAGAGGATATTTAGAACAATTGTGTGTCTGATTTGTTGCACCAGTACTTGGTAGACTCAGATCTGACCTCTCCCCAAGAATTGGGAAAGAAGGCAGACAAATGGGTCAGAACAAGAGTGAACAGAAAAGTTCATACAGGGGGTGACAAGGATGACAAAAATAAGGATGGTAAGTCTTCTGGCAAGGGTGGGGACAAAGATAAAAAACATTCTGAGCCTTCATCAGGCCCACAAAAATCCTCTGAGAGTGGTGGGTCCAAATCCTCTTCTCACAATCAGAAAAAGCTGTGGTGTTATTTATGTAAAGTAAAAGGCCATTGGGCAAGTGATGCCACTTGTCCAAAGAAAAACACTAAGGCTCCCACTACCACAACCCCAACTGCAACCTCTAGAGCCCCTAGTAATAGCAATGGTGGTAGGAAGTCAACTACAAATAGCCAATCTAAGGGTGTAGCTGGGCTCACTATTGGCAGTGTAGTTGGGGTTGGTCTTGTTAGGGAGACCACAGAGGCTGTTTTAGTCTCTGATGGTGGCATTGACTTTGCCACCTTGGTTGCTTGTCCCCTTAATATGGGTAAGTACAAGCAACTACCCCTAATCAATGGTGTTGAGGTTGAGGCCTACAGGGACACAGGAGCCAATGTAACTATGATTATAGAGAAACTGGTTCACCCTGATCAACACCTACTTGGTCAGCAGTACCAAGTGACTGATGCTCACAATAACACACTTAGCCACCCCATGGCTGTTGTGAATCTCAACTGGGGGGACGGGGGCTACTGGTCCAAAGAAAGTTGTAGTAGACACTGAATTACCTGTAGATTGCTTACTAGGCAATGATTTGGAGACATCAGCTTGGGCTGAAGTGGAGTTGGAGGCTCATGCAGCAATGCTGGGCATTCCTGGGCATATTTGTGCTTTGACAAGGGCTCAGGCCAAAACGCAAAAAGGACAGGGAAACTTGGATCCTGGAACAATGGACCAAGTGCTCCCACAAGCTAGGGGTAGGAAGGGTAAATCCTTGCCCACTATCCCTCCCTCACCAGAAGATTCCCCTTTTGAGGAAGAGGAATCCACTCCATGTGCAGAACCTACACCAGAGGAGCTGGCAGCAGACACTGCTGAGCTTTTGGGTGCAGGGGGGCCTGCTAGGGAAGAGCTGAGTGTGGCACTGCAAACCTGTCCCACACTAGAGGGTTTGAGACAGCAAGCTGTCAAACAGCAGAATGGGGATGTCAGTGATAGCCATAAGGTGTATTGGGAAGACAACCTCCTGTATACTGAATCAAGGGACCCTAAACCTGGAGCTGCCAGGAGATTGGTCATCACTTTGCAATACAGAGAGTTTCTTCTTACCTTGGCACATGACATTCCTTTGGCTGGGCATTTGGGCCAAAGTAAAACTTGGGACAGGCTTGTTCCCCTGTTTCACTGGCCCAATATGTCAGAGGACACCAAACAGTTTTGTCGCTCTTGTGTGACCTGCCAGGCCAGTGGCAAGACTAGTGGCACTCCAAGGGCCCCCTTAATTCCACTTCCTGTGGTTGGGGTGCCCTTTGAAAGGGTAGCGGTTGACGTAGATGGCCCCCTTGACCTTCCAACAGCTTCAGGCAATAGGTTTATCCTTATCCATATGGTAAAACAGCAGCGCTATCAGACGCTGAAGTGGCAAGTACATACGCCGTCGTTACTCACTTCCCGGACTCTACGGTTAGAAACAGACAGGGTCTATTTAGACTTTTTCGTTTGTCTGCATGTCCCATACTGGGGAGCATGCATTTTGGAATTTGAAGTCACTACGCATAAGGAACACCCGGTATTGATTTGGAAGGAACATGTTCCAGTACTTTGGATCCTTTTCCTTTTGTCAGAATTATTTCATCGTGTGGATGTCTAACTGAACACCATCAGCCACTCTTCTCTAAAAAGTGTATCTAGAGCCTTGAAAAAGTCCGAGAGGACGAAACACGTGTTGGCTGTTTTGTTGCTCATCTGTGCCTGTTCATTCTGAGGAGTCAGTTTGTTATTGTAACCTGCTATACACTTTCTCATATGTGGACTCAAACATCTTTGAACTATGATTCAACAACCGATCATTGAGGATTAAACGTTTCCACACTAAGTCACCCGACTTTTGGACTCTTTTGTTTGGAGTGCCCTGGTTGCTCTTTTCTTAGAATAGGTTTATCCTTGTGGTAGTGGACCATGCCACTAGGTATCCTGAAGCCATCCCCTTAAGGACCACTACAGCTCCTGCGGTGGCAAAGGCCCTCCTGGGAATCTTTTCCAGTGTGGGCTTCCCTAAGGAAGTGGTGTCAGACAGAGGTAGTAACTTCATGTCTGCATACCTCAAAGCAATGTGGAAGGAGTGTGGTGTAACATACAAGTTCACTACTCCTTATCATCCACAAACAAATGGTCTGGTTGAGAGGTTTAATAAAACTCTCAAAGTTATGATAATGGGAGTCCCTGAAAAACTCAGAAGGAGATTGGATGTCCTGTTAACTTGCCTCCTTTTTGCTTACAGGGAGGTATCCCAAAAAAGAGTGGGCTTTAGCCCATTTGAACTCCTCATTGGGCACCCTGTGAGAGGTCCCCTTGCACGTGTTAAGGAGGGTTGGGAACAACCTTTAAAAGCTCCTAAACAGGACATTGTGGATTATGTACTTGGCCTAAGATCAAGAATGGCTGAGTACATGAAAAAGGCCAGTAAAAACCTTCAGGCCAGCCAGGAGCTGCAAAAGCACTGGCATGACCAGAAGGCTGTCCTGACCCAGTACCACCCAGGACAGAAGGTGTGGTTATTGGAGCCTGTGGTTATTGTGGCCCCAAGAGCACTCCAGGACAAATGGAGTGGACCCCATCTAATTGTTGAGAAAAAGGGTGAGGTTGCCTTCTTGGTAGACCTGGGCAATGCCAGGAGTCCCCTTGGGGTGCTCCATGTCAACTGCCTAAAATCCTACTATGACAGGGCTAATCCCTCCCTGCTCATGGCAACTGATGAGGGACAGGAAGAAGAGAGTGACCCTCTCCCTGATCTCTTCTCCACCACTGAAGCTGATGGCTTAGTAGAGGGAGTAGTACTGGCAGATTGTCTTACTGCTTAGCAGAAAGATAACGGTGTAAATCTTTTAAGTCAGTTTTCTGAACTCTTCTCACTGATACCAGGTACCACTACTTGGTGTGAGCATACAATCAATACTGGAGACAGTTTACCTGTCAAAAGTAAGATTTATAGGCAGCCTGAACATGCCAGGAACTGCATTAAACAAGAGGTGCAGAAAATGTTAGACTTAGGAGTGATTGAGCCTTCAGAAAGCCCATGGGCTAGCACAGTGGTGCTTGTCCCAAAACCTCACAGTAAGGATGGGAAAAGAGAGATGAGGTTTTGTGTTGACTATGGAGGGCTCAACCAAGTAACCAAAACAGATGCTCACTCTATACCCAGGGCAGATGAGCTGATTGATACAATGGCTCCTGCCAAGTATCTGAGCACCTTTTATTTAACTGCAGGGTATTGGCAGATTAAACTATCAGAAGATGCTAAACCCAAAACTGCATTTTCAACCATTAGAGGGCACTATCAGTTCACTGTGATGCCCTTTGGTCTGAATAATGCACCTGCCACTTTTCAGAGGCTGCTGAACACAGTCCTGCAAGGGTTGGAAGCTTTTAGTGCAGTATATCTAGATGATATAGCTGTCTTTATCTCCACCTGGATGATCAACTGGTCCACCTGTGGAAAGTTTTGGAGGCCCTGCAAAAGGCAGGCCTTACTATCAAGGCCTCAAAGTGCCAGATAGGGCAGGGGAAAGTGGTTTATCTGGGCCACCTGGTAGGTGGGGAACAGATTGCACCACTGCAGTGGAAAATCCAGACCATTATGGAATGGGCTCCCCCTACACCTCAAACCCAGGTGAGAGCCTTTCTAGGCCTCACAGGGTACTTTAGGAGGTTTATTAAGAATTTTGGCTCCATTGCAGCTCCTCCTAATGACCTCACTAGTAAAAAGATGCCTAAAAAGGTATTGTGGAGCTTTTGATGAGCTCAGATAGGCCATGTGCTCTGCACCTGTCCTAAAAAGTCCTTGCTACTCCAAAAAGTTCATAGTCCAGACTGATGCTTCTGAATTGGGGGTTGGGGCAGTTCTATCACAGCTTAAGACTGAGGGCCAGGATCAACCTGTTGCTTTTATCAGCAGAAGGTTGACCCCTAGAGAAAAGAGTTTGTCTGCCATAGAGAGAGAGGCCTTTGCTGTGGTCTTGGCACTGAAGAAAGTTGAGACCATACCTGTTTGGTGCTCACTTTATTGTTCAGACAGACCTCAAACCTCTACTTTGGCTAAAACAAATGAAAGGTGAAAACCCTAAATTGTTGAGGTGGTCCATCTCCCTACAGGAAATGGACTAAACAGTGGAACATAGACCTGGGAGTACCCACTCCAATGCAGATGGACTCTCCAGATATTTCCACTTAGACAATGAAGACTCATCTGGGCAAGGTTAGCCTTATTGTCCCTCGTTTGGGGGGGTTGTGTAGGAAAGTACCATCTTGCCTGGCATGTTACCCCCATTTTAACTTATATGTATGCTTGTTTTTGCTTGTGTCACTGGGATCCTGCTAGCCAGGACCCCAGTGCTCATAAAGTGTGCCCTGTATGTGTTCCCTGTCTGGTGCCTAAATGGATCACTGAGGCTCTGCTAACCAGAACCTCAGTGTTTATGCTCTCTCTGCTTTTAAAATTGTCACTGCAGGCTAGTGACTAATTTGACCAATTCTCATTGGCACACTGGGACACCCTTATAATTCCCTAGTATATGGTACCTAGGTACCCGGGGTATTGGGGTTCCAGGAGATCCCTATGGGCTGCAGCATTTCTTTTGCCACCCATAGGGAGCTCAGGCAATTCTTACACAGGACTGCCATTGTAGCCTGAGTGAAATAACATCCACGTTGTTTCGCAGCCATTTTACACTGCACTTAAGTAACTTATAAGTCACCTATATATCTAACCCTCACTTAGTGAAGGTTAGGTGCAAAGTTACTTAGTGTGAGGGCATCCTGGCACTAGCCAAGGTTCCCCCACATTGTTCAGGGCAAATTCCCTGGACTTTGTGAGTGCGGGGACACCATTACACGTGTGAACTACATATAGGTCAATACCTATGTGTAGCTTCACAATGGTAACTCCAAACATGGCCATGTAACATGTCTAGATATTAGGGGGACAATTCCATGCATCCCTGGGGCTCCAGCATGGACCCCGGGTACCGCCAAACTAGCTCTCTGGGGTTTTCTCTGCAGCTACCGCTGCTGCCAACCCTCAGACAGGTTTCTGCCCTCCTGGGGTCCTGGCAGCCCAGTCCCAGGATGGCAGAACAAAGGATTTCCTCTGAGAGAGGGTGTTACACCCTCTCCCTTTGGAAATAGGTGTTATGGGCTGGGGAGGAGTAGCCTCCCAAGCCTCTGGAAATGCTTTGAAGGGCACAGATGGTGCCCTCCTTGCATAAGCCAGTCTACACCGGTTCAGGGAGCCCCAAGTCCCTGCTCTGGCGCGAAACTGGACAAAGGAAAGGGGAGTGACCACTCCCCTGTCCATCACCACCTCAGGGGTGGTGCCCAGAGCTCCTCCAGTGTGTCCCAGACATCTGCCATCTTGAGTGCAGAGGTGTGAGGGCACAATGGAGAATTCTGAGTGGCCAGTGCCCAGCAGGTGACGTCAGAGACCCCTCCTGATAGGCTCTTACCTGGTTAGGTAGCCAATCCTCCTCTGAGGGCTATTTAGGGTCTCTCCTGTGGGTTTCTGACCAGATAACAAATGCAATAGCTCACCAGAGTTCCTCTGCACTTCTCTCTTCGACTTCTGCCACAGATCGACCGCTGGCTGCTCCATGACGCCTGCAAAAATGCAACAAAGTAGCAAGAAGACTACCAGCAACATTGTAGGGCCTCATCCTGCCACCTTTTTTGACTGTTTCTTGGCGATGCATGCTCTGAGGGCTGTCTGCCTTCACCCTGCACTGTAAGCCAAGAAGAAATCTCCCATGGGTCGACGGAATATTTCCCCTGCTAACGCAGGCACCAAACTTCTGCATCACCGGTCCTCTGGGTCCCCTCTCATCTTGACGAGCTTGGTCCCTGGAACACAGGAGCCGGATCCAAGTGTCCCCGACAGTCCAGTGACCCTTCTGTCCAAATTTGGTGGAGGTAAGTCCTTGCCTCCCCACGCCAGACAGTAATCCTGTGTACTGCGTGAACTGCAGCTGCTAGGGCTTCTGTGCACTTTTGCAAGACTTCCTTCATGCAGAGCACAGCCCAGGTCCCCAGCACTCCGTCCTGCATTGCCCAACTCGCTACTTCGTGGGACCCTCTTTTGTTGTGCTGAGAATATCTCCGTGCTCAGACCTTCTGAACGCCTGTTCAGGTGCTTCCGTGGGTGCTGCCTGCTTCTGCGTGCTCTCTCTTTGTTGCTGAGTGTCCCCTCTGTCTCCTCCTTCAAGGGGCAACCTCCTGGTCCTTCCTGGGCCCTGGCAGCACCCAAAATCCTCAACCGTGACTCTTGCAGCTAGCAAAGCTTGTTTGCAATCTTTCTGTGTCGAGACAACTCTACATCCTCCATCACACCGTGGGACATCTTCAGACCAAAGGAGAAGTTCCTGGCACATTCCGTTGTTGCAGAATCTTCAGCTTCTTCCACCCGGAGGCAGCCCTTTTACACCTTCATCCGGGGTTTAGTGGGCTCCTGCCCCCCTGTACACTTGTGTGACTCTTGGACTTGGTCCCCTTCCTTTGCAGGTCCTCAGGTCCAGGAATCCATCTTCAGTGCTTTGCAGTCAGTTGTTGTCTTTGCAGAATCCCCTAGCTTGACTTTACTGTCTTTCTGGGGGAGTAGGGTAACTTTACTCCTACTTTTCAGGGTCTTGGGGTGGGGTATTTTGGACACCCTTAGTGTTTTCTTACACTCCCAGTGACCCTCTACACACTACACTAGGCCTGGGGTCCATTCGTGGTTCGCATTCCACTTTTGGAGTATATGGTTTGTGTTGCCCCTAGGCCTATTGTCTCCTATTGCATTCTATTGTGTTCTACAGTGTTTGCACTACTTTTCTAAGTGTTTTACTTGCCTGTGTTTTACTTACCTGATTTTGGTTTGTGTGTATATTTTGTGTATTTTACTTACCTCCTAAGGGAGTGTATCCTCTGAGATACTTTTGGCATATTGTCACTAAAATAAAGTAACTTTATTGTTTAGTAACTATGATTATTGTATTTTCTTATGATATAGTGCTATATGACATAAGTGGTATAGTAGGAGCTTTGCATGTCTCCTAGTTCAGCCTAATCTGCTCTGCTATAGCTACCTCTATCATCCTAAGATGCCAGAACACTTCTAATCTACTAATAAGGGATAACTGGACCTGGCACAAGGTGTAAGTACCACAAGGTAGCCACTATAAGCCAGGCCAGCCTCCTACACAAGGTCACAGTTTCTCAAGTGGATGGATTCTCCACTGGTTCTGGAGGGGGCCTTGTGCCCAGTGTGCTTCATCCTGGCAAGGATGGGGTGAGTGGATGGATTCTTACACTGGTTCTGGAGGGGGCATTGTGCCCAGTGTGCTTCATCCTGGCAAGGATGGGGTGAGTGGATGGCTTCTTCCACTGGTTCTGGAGGGGGCCTTGTGCCCAGGGTGCTTCATCCTGGCAAGGATGGGGTAAGTGGATGACTTCTTCCACTGGGTCTGGAGAGGGCATTGTGCCCAGAGTGTTTCATCCTGGCAAGGATAGGGTGAGTGGATGGCTTCTTCTACTGGTTTTGGAAGGGGCCTGGTGCGCAGTGTGCTTCATCCTGGCCAGGATGGGGTGAGTGGAGGGCTTCTTCCACTGGTTCTGGAGGGGGCCTTGTGCCCAGTGTGCTTCATCCTGGCAATGATAGGGTGAGTGCTGGCAGTTGGGGTGGGAGGCTCCAGCCCTTCCCCTGCAGCCTCGGACGGCTGCCCACTCGGGCTGCTGCTGCTGGCAGTGGTGCTGGCTGTGGTGCTGGTGGCTGTTCTGGTGGCGGTGCTGGTGTCGGGAAGGCCAGTGGTGAGGGGAGGATCCAGCCCATCCCCTGCAGCCTGGGACGGCTGAGCACTCAGGCTGCTGCTATTGGCAGTGGTGCTGGCAGTGGTGCTGGTGGTGGTGATGGTGGCTGTGCTGGTGTCGGGAATGCCAGTGGTGGGGGGAGGCTCCAGCCCTTCCCCTGCAGCCTCGGATGGCTGAACCGCCATGGTTGGTGTTGGGGGCTCAGAATTAGTCCCAGCACCAGGCCTCCTGTCCTTCCTTGGGAGCTGGTGGTGCCTCCTTGCCCTTGGCAGCTTGTAGTGCCTCCTTGCCTTTCCCCTTGGCAGCTTGTGGTGCCTCCTTGCCCTTGGCAGCTGGTGGTGCCTCCTTGCCTTTCCCCTTGACAGCTGGTGGTGTCTCCTTGCCCTTGCCCTTGGCAGCTGGTGGTGCCTCCTTGCTGCCATTGCCCTTGGCAGCTGGTGCAGGCACACTGTTAGTGCTGATGGCTGGTTCCCTGGAGCCTCTCACACCTGTAGTAGCTGCCGACACTACTGTGGCAGTGGACTGGGTGGCTGAGGTGCTCAGCTGGGTTCTGACCACCCTGGCCCAACGTGACGGACGGGGGGGGGTAGGGAAGAGGTCAACAGCAGAGATGAAAAGCTTCTTAGGGACACTGGGCCAGGAAGAGGGTGAAGGTTTGGGAGTGGAGGAAGAGAGAGTGGTTGTAGGAGGTGTCTGCTATGTTTGGGGGCAGGTGCATGGGCTGGATGCTGTTGTGAGGTGGATGGCTGTTGGGTGTCTGAGTGTTTGCGTTTGTGTACTTTGGGAGGAGGGGACACAGACACAGTGGAAGAGGACACAGGGGACTTGTGAATGGATGTGGGGGTGGTGACTGCCAGTGAGGGGTGTGTAGTGATAGGCGTGATGGTGATGGGGTAGTGGATGAGGATGTAGTGCATGCAGGTGTGAGTGGAGATGCTACGGGGAGGGTTGTGGATGAGGAGGAGGAGGGGACACAGTAGAGGCAGTGGATGTTGGTGTGTATGCATATGGATTGTGTTTGTGTGACCGCCTGTGGGATAATGTGTGGTGCTTGTGTTTGCCTGAGCCACTCCTGTGTGTTGTCTTGGGGGCATGCTGGTCTGAATGTGAGCTTGTGATAGGTTGGGGTTGAGGGGAATGGGACTGGGTAGAGGAATTTGAAGGGGGGAGGCTAGAGGCAGGGGCAATGGGTGCCATCAGGGAGGAGGCCAGATCCTGGGTTGATCTCTGTTGGGCCGCCATGCCAGAGTGAATGTCCTACAGGAATGCATTTGTTTGTTACAAATGGCCTGCCAGGCCCTGAATGGCATTCACTATGGTTGACTGCCCAACAGAGATGGATCGCAGGAGGTCAATAGCTTCCTCACTCAGGGCAGCAGGGCTGACTGGGGCAGGGCATGAGGTGCCTGGGACGAAGGAGATGCCCACCCTCCTGGGTGAGTAGGCACGGGAAACTCACTGAGGGGCTGCTGGGAGGGCGGTGCTGGTACGGGGGTGGCGGCTGTACCTGTAGTTGGGGTGGGCACAGAGGTGTCCGCCACCAGCAGGGAGCTTCCATCGGAGGAGGTATCACTGTCAAAACTGTCCCCCCTGTCTCTGCTGTGGTGCTCCCCACGCCCTCCGCCCCACTGGTGCCCTCACCATCGGTGGATTCGGCCACATGGGCCATGTGGGATGCAGCTCCCTCCGTCGCCGGTGCCACTTCTCCTCCGCCAGATGATGCTAATGAACATAAGGACAGGGTGACAAAACAAAAAGGGGTGGGGAAGAGACAAAGGATACACTTGGTCAGTGGCTGCCCCAACAACACTGTTGACGTAAACAGCACCCTCACACAGGGAACAGCCCTACGCACTATGCAGTGCACTACCAGTCACAATGCTAGTCACCAGTCCAAGGACTGGAATACCTAACACCCATAGCAGCATACCTGATACCCACAGACCCCTGCTTAGTAGTGGATGCCTACTAGCTTTGTAGGAGGTGGTGTTCATCAGTCCCTGTCCTACATGGGACCTACACTGCAATGTCCGGCCTGGCCTAGGGGCACCCACAGGCCCACATCCCCCACCCGTAGACCACCCCACCACATGCAAGTAGTATATAGGGAAACTGTACTCACGCCCTTGTGGCTACTGTGATGGCCTCAAGTGCCCATCCAGCTCCAGATGGGCCACCGCCAGTATGCAGAACATCAGGAGGGCCAGGGTTCGAAGGGCACACCTTCCTCGGTGGTGGGCAATCCCCAGTTGGTCCTCTGCCGTCTTCCGTGCCTAGCATCTCAGGTCCTCCCACCGTTTGCAACAGTGGGTGTTCCGCCTGCCGTAGAACCCTAGGACCTGCACGTCCTTGGCGATGGCACGCCATATACCCTTTTACTGATGGGCGCTGATCTGCAGAAAAATACACATAGAAAAAGGTATCAGCCATACCGTCCGGTCTGTTACACTCATGGCCCTAAGGGTTAGTGTTTGTCTAACAGGTATACATCGATATTTGCAGGTGACTCTAGTTACCCCAACCTCTCATGGCTACTGACCCCAGTGATGAATCCCAGGGCAAGGGCAGAGGAACGTTACAATGAGGCACATGGGTGAACAAGAAGAATAATCAAGAGGACATTCAGCCTTCTGAAGGCCAGGTTTTGTTGCCTCCATCTAACAGGTGGTTCTCTGTGCTACTCACCCAAGAAGGTGTGCCAGATCATCGTGGGAAGCTGTATGTTGCACAACCTTGCCTTACGTCGGCAGATGACTTTTCTGCAGGAGGATGAGGCTGGAGATGGGCGTGTGGCAGCAGTGGACCCTTTGGACAGTGACGAAGAGGAGGCAGAGGATGAGGATGAGGACAACCGAACATCAATCATACGACAGTACCTCCAGTGACACACAGGTAAGACACTGTAATTTCACCTTCCATTGACAGTTTTGTGTTGGACATTGTACATGGCAGGCTGATTTTCCTACTACTATGGCCATTTAATGTACCCTTTGACATCTCTATTTTCAGGTATCTGTGTCCCACTCTGGCTCCTGGTGTGTTGACTGCTGCCAACTACAGGTCATACCTATGTATACATTACTGTACAGTTGAATTGCAATGTTTACAGCTTGTTAAGCACATACACATTTCACTCAGTTGACAGACTCCATACTTGTACTTGTTCCAAGGATGTTTATTTATGTGCTAATAAGTGGAGGGGGTATTGCAATGGGCCTGGTTCCTGATGGAGGAAAGTCGAGGGTAGAGTCCAGTCTATTGATATCACAGGTGCATTGTCCAAGGGGGCATAGGAAGAGGAGTGATGGCAGTTCAAGGTGGACTGGGTGACTGAGTGGAACACAAGGGTGACATTCAGGAGAGTCTTATTTCCTGGCAGGGGTCTTTGCAATGTTCTCTGGCTTCTGCCTAGATTGAAGGGACGGTTTGCGGGGTGGTTCTCTTACTTCAGGGGGAGGGGTGCTGGTGGCCTGTTGTTCCTGTGGTGGGGCCTCCTGTCCACTAGTGGCAGCGGAGGTGGAAGGCTACTCATTGTTTTGGCTAGTGTCAGGGGTCCGTTGGTGTTCCACTGCCTCCCTCATGGTGTCGGCCATGTCTGCCAGCACCCCTGCAATGGTGACCAGGGTGGTGTTTATGTCCTTCAAGTCCTCCCTGATCCCCAGGTACTGTCCCTCCTGCAGCCACTGGGTCTCCTGCAACTTGTCCAGCATCTGGCCCACCGTCTCCTGGGAATGGTGGTATGCTCTCAGGATGTTGGTGATTGCCTCCTTAAAAGTCGGTCCACTGGGTCTGTCCTCCCCCTGTTGCACAGCAGTCCTCCCAGCTCCCCTGTTGTCCTGTGCCTCTGTCCCATGAACCGTGTGCCCACTGACCCCAGGTCCATGATCATCCTGTTGTTTCTGGGGTTGCATGGGGTCACTGTAGTGGTGGACACACTGCTGATTGACGTGTCCTGGGGACAGTGGTATGGGCCCACTGGGTGGGTGCTGTGGTGGTGTTTCCTGAGGGGGGAGGCTCTGTGGTAGTATGGGACTGTGCCTGGGTTACTGATTGTCCGGAAGTCCCTGATGGGCCAGGTTGAACATCCCGGCGCCCAGATCCGCTGTCATCATTGTGGGCCTCTACTTGGGGGGGACTGGATGTTGCTGGCACCTCCTCTCAGGTGACATTGGATGGGGGACTTGTGGGGATGGAAATGCAGTGTTATGTGTTATTGTTTCTGTGTGTGCCTTCTTGTGCATGGGTGTGTTGCTCTCTATGGTTGTTATTGCCCTGGCAGCTTAGCCTTGTGTGAGTAGTGATTTGATTGGCTAGCTGATTGTCTCTAGCGTGAATGCTTTAGTGATGTGTGTCCATGCAGGTCTGTGATGGGGGTCCGTGCATTGGTGTTACTTGCAGGGCTTGGTATTGGGATGAGTGGATTGTGATGGTGGGGTTTATGTGAGGCCACTGACCCCAGGACCCTGATTGTCCTGTGTTTGTGGGATGGCCTGGGGTCCCTGTAGTGGTGGACACACTGCAGATTGACGTGTCCTAGGTACAGTGGTATGGGCCCGATAGGAGGGTGCTGTGGTGGTGTTTCCTGAGTGGGGAGGCTCTGTGGTGGTGTTTGACTGTGCCTGGGTAACCGACTGTCCGGAGGTCCCTGATGGGCCCGGTTGATCATCCATATCCAGGCGTCCAGGGCTGCTGTCATCACTGTGGGCCTCTTCTGGGAGAGGGGACTGCATGTTTCTGGCACCTCCACTCCAGTGACGTTGGATGGGGAACTGTGGGCATGTAAATGCAGTTTTATTGTTTCTGTGTGTGCCGTCTTGTGCATGGTTTTGTTGCCCTCTTTGGTTGTCATTGCCCTGGCAGCTTAGCCTTGTGTGAGTAGTGATTTGGTGGGCTAGGCGATTGTCTCAAGTGTGCATGCTTTAGTGATGTGTGTCCATGCAGGTCTGTGATGGGGGTCTATGCATTGGTGTTATGTGCAGGGCTTGGCATTGGGATGAGTGGGTTGTGATGGTGGGGTGTATGTGAGGTGGTGGGGTGATGGGGGTGAGGGCAGGGGTGGAGTATGTGATAGCATGCAGATAGGGGGTGATAGTAATAGAGCGTTGATTTACCAGATTCCAGTCCTCCTGCTTCTCCTGCCAGTCCCTCAGGATCAATGATTGCAAAGACTTGCTCCTCCCATGCTGTTAGTTGTGGGGGAGGAGATTGGGGTCCACCGCCAGTCCTCTGTACTGCTATCTGGTGTCTTGCTGCCACGGAACGCGCCTTCCCCCTTAGGTCGTTCCACCTCTTCCTGATGTAATCCCTTGTTCTTGGGTGCTGTCCCAGGGCATTGACCCTGTCCACGATTCTCTCCCATAGCTCCATCTTCCTAGCAATGGATGTTTGCTCCACCTGTGATCCAAATAGCTGTGGCTCTACCTGGATGAGTTTCCTCCACCATGACCCTTAGTTCCTTCTCTGCGAACCTGGGTGTCTTTGTGGTGCCATGGGTGTAATGTGTGAGGGTGTGTGGGGTGATGTGTTGGGGTGTGTGCTCTAAGGTGCGTGGATGGTGTATGGGTGATGGTGCTTAGTGGCTCTGGTTCTGTGGGTGCTCTTGGTCTGTCTGTCTCAGTTGGCAATATGTTCTCGTCGTAAGGGTTTGTGGGTATTGTGTGTGTGTGTTTTATAGTGTTGTGGGAGTGTGGTATGTTTATGTGTGTCAGGTGTGTGTAGTTTGAACTGTCCAATGTGGTGTTGTTTTGTTCTGTTGTGTGTATTTTGAGCGTGGCGGTATGTACCACCAATGGTTTACCGCGGTTAAATGTCCACCGCAGTGATTCGTGGGTCATAATGCTGTGGGCGTAGTTCTGTTGGCGTAACGGTGTGGGTTTTGGTACCGCCAATTTATCACTGACCTTTGGGCTGGCGGACTTGTCTGTGTGTCTGTATAGTGACGGATTGGTATGTGTGTGTCATAATATGGGTAGCGGTAATCCGCCCGCCGCACCGGTATGTTGGTGGTGGTCGGCATGGCAATAAGCGGGTCTTACCGCCAATGTCATAATGAGGGCCATAATCAGTACTTTCTGTCTACAGCTAAAGAACATGGTACACGATATGCCAGTTTGTGTAGCTTTTTCAGGAGACAGCTTCTATCCCCTAGAGACAACATTGTATCTGAACTGTACTTCCAACAGGTAAGGATTTTGGATTATCATATAAAAGGTGCACTGACCCAGAGAGACCATTCCGGCCTAGACTATCCTGGGATGCACACTGTGTGACATGCAGCGTGTCTGGCAGTCATCTACCAGACTCCTGTAAGGATTGCCATCTACAACACAGACCGTATCCTGACACTATCTCGAGGTATGGGGCTGGGATTAATTTCTTAGATCGGGCCCAGCAAGAACAGTATAGCTGCTATGCTCTCAGCATAGACACAGAGTTGGGTAGGATTCTCTAGCACATCTAGAACCACATACATCATGGTTGAATTGTTCATCTTTTTTTACCATGTTCGTAATGCTAATTCCTTTGCTTTGTGTCATCTGCCTAATTATTGCAGCTCACTCTTTATATGCCAGATTGCAATGCTTTCAATAAATATATTGAAAACGTGCTTCACATATTTTTTGTCTCACCTTAGCATGTATGAATAACATGACAAAAGGTGTAAGATCTGTTTCCACAGCTTCCCTGGGAAGTCGGAGTGGTATGTTCAGGTTGCGATAATCACCTTTTACCCCAGTGGGTTTGGAGGTCTGGGTGAGGTACTGTGAGCTAGCCAGGAGTTGGGTAGATAGTCACTCATTGTGTATAGACGCAGTCTCCCACACTTTGTTATTCTGTCGTCCTAAACATGCAGTTCTATTTCCCTACTAGGAACCGCATAACAGTGGATCCCCATTTTTTTATATGGAGAGTGTAGGGCTTGTGGGAAGTGAAGGTGGGAAGTACAGTTGGGGACAATGGCGTTTTTTGGATTGTTTAGGTTGGGGAGGGATAAGGCCTGTGGTGGGAGGTGAAGGTAGGTGTTACATTTGTATAGAAATAAATAGGGTCATTTTTTTAAATATCTATCTTTGCATTAGTAGTTAGTGTAGCGTTACAGTTAATTAAGAAGGATGTGCTACCAACGCAGGGACAACAGAGGCTGACATCCCATCCTCACCTGTCACATCACAAGGCAATTATCCCACTGTGACCATCTCCTTACCCCTCACATTTTTTTAATTTCCCTACCTGGGCTCCCTGGCCATGTGTTGTTAAGTAGTTTATTTAACTTACCTCTTCAAGTCCAGAACACTCCTGCCAACAGTGTTGAGTAAATACGAGTGACCATATACAATCCTCACACCCATTAATGGTACTAATAGGCTCAGCAGCACACATTTGCCCTTACTGACCTTGATCTACTCTCTGTCACTAGTGACTGCTGGTAGGGTCTGTCAATATAAAGGAAAACAACAATCCACCCTTCCTGATAAGTTTTTTTTTTTTACCTGAGTACATAATGCAATGTCTACTACCTCTCCTAATCAGCCCTTCTCTTAATGCAGGGTTTTCCAGAGGGCTTTCCTAACACTAGTGGTAGTTGCCCACAGGGGAAGTTATCAAAGGAAAGTCATCATTGGAAAAACAAGGTGATTCTTATTTAAAATTATTCTGATGTGGTGAACCGGTGCATCATATGCAACTAGACTAAAAGAAAACAAAAAATGAGTGAACAACCCGGGAATGAGACCACCACGATATAAATATAGATACATAGTGCCAGATTTACTAAAAAGGTCGCTGTGTGGTGATGCACCGCACTGCTTCACATTAGAAATGCAGGGATGCACCATATTTATTACAATACAGCACACCCCAGTGTTTCCCCCTGCACCAGCGCTAAATTTAGCTGCCAGCACCAACACAGGCACCCTTGCACCATAGTGCAAGGGTGTCTGCATTGAGGGGATTGATTGTTTATGTGCAGTAAGGTGCCCCTTCCTGCACATAAACAATCTACAATGGCAATTTGGCACTTCTGTATGTGCTGCAGAATGCAGTAAACATAGAAGTAGCAAATTGTCATTTTTGAAGGATTGTTTATGTGCAGGAAGGGACACCTTCCAGCACATAAAAATTCATTCATGGCCTTTTGCTCTTTCAATGTGTGCTGCAGGACGCAGCATACATGGAAAAAGCAAAAACAAGGAGGAATAAAAGTACCCCTCCTCTTTGTGCCCTACTAATGCATCTTCTTGTAAATCTGGGGCAGCATTAAAAGCAATGGGTGTTGTTGTGGAATGCCCACAGCAAAACCTATTGCACGCCCCTCGGATGCAGAAAACTGTATCGGTGGGGCCAATATTTGCAAGGTGGCGCTAAGCCTCAAAAAGTGGCTTAGCGCCGCCTTGTATATGTGGTGCACTGCACAGCGCCACTGGAGTGTCACAAAAAGTGATGCTTTGGTGGTGCTAGGGCCTTGTAATTCTGGCCCATATTGTTGAGTTACTAACTAACGTAAGAATAATGAACCCCTCAAATCTGAGGAGTCAGGAGGACTCAGTAAACGTTAACTCCAATACAATCTGTGGAGCATAAATTGTTGAAAAAAGCACACAGTGTCAATTAGTATTGGCCACTTGGTATACTTCAGTAAAAAAATTGATTTTCATTTTTTATTTATATTTTGTATCATTAGAGAGGTAATTTAGCTTGGGTAGACATTGCTAATCCAGGCCGATTTGTTCTGGATGACATTTTTTTAAATGGCTGATGTGTTGCGGTGATAATGTAATATTTCATTAACCATGAGACCTATATACTTCATTTTGGTGTCAAGACTTAGGTTTTGGGGGTCAAGTAGTCTATAGAGACAAAAAATAACTCCTCAGGGCAACCCTTCCACCATTTTCCAAAACTTCGACTCTATAGTGATGTGTTTTAGTCATCATATTTGTAATTTATTTTAAGCCGTTCTGTACTGTGGATGTAACGGTTACGTCCTGCGGCACAGTGCTCCTGTGCCGAGGACGTAACCCATACGTCCTTGTACTGAAGCATGGGGGAGCGCTCCCCCTGTGAGCCTTCCCCCCATCCCCACCCCCCCAGGACAGGAATGGAAGGGGAATTGCTTCCCCTTCAACCCTGAACCCCCTTGCCCCAATCTAGTGACATCAGCACACGATTGCGCTCTGATGTCATTAGATGGTGCTGGTCACGCTGGAAGCCATTTGCTTCCAGCGCGCGTTAGGAGAAACAGGTGAGTTTCCCCACCGGCCGGTAGGGGGGATTCCTAACAAAGAGGCATCGGGGAAAGGAAAGGGTTTTCCTTTCCCTCTATGCCTCTTTTAGCATTTCTGCCGCCCGTTTGCGATACGATCATGCAGCAGGAATGCCCACTAGACACCAGAGATTGTCTTTGGTGGTGTATGTGTTTACTGGGGAGTGTCCCCTTAGGCAAGGGTCACTCCCCTTGGGGGGCATATAATCTATGGCCATTTCTGCCCCCCTTGTGGGCAGATGGGCCTGTTGTTTTTAGGCTGATCTGCCCCCAAGGGGGCAGAAATCACTGGAACACCAGGGATTTTTTTTCTTTGTGTTTTCCTGTAGGGGGGCGGACCCTTGGGCAAGGGCCACCCCCCCAAGGGGGCCATAGAATTGCTGGCCATTTCTGCCCTCCTTGGGGGAAGACCAGCCTAATTTGCTTAGGCCCATCTGCCCTCAAGGGGGGCAGAAGCCACTTAGGCACCAGGGATAGTGTGTGTGTTTTTAATTTGGAGGGGTGACCCTTGGGCAAGGGTCGCTCCCCTTAGGGGGGCATATTATTTATGGCCATTTCTGCCCCCCGGCGGCAGATCAACCTATTATTCTTAGGCTGATGTGCCCCCAAGGGGGGCAGTACCACTGGAATGCCAGGAAGATTTTTCTTTTTCTTTTTTTTTGGGGGGGGGGGGCCTTTGGGCAAAGGTCACCCCCCAAGGGCGGCATAGAACTGTTGGCCATTTCTGCTCCCCTTGGGAGAAGATTGGCCTATTTTTTTAGGCCCATCTGCCCCCAGTGGGACAGAAGCCACTTAGGCACCACGAACAGTGTGTGTGTTTTTTGTTTGGGGGTGGCCCCTTGGGCAAGAGTCACTCCCCTTAAAGGGGCATATTATTTATGACCATTTCTGTCCTCCTTGGGGGCAGATCAGCCTATTATTTTTAGGCTGATCTGCCCCAAGGAGGGCAGAAACCATTGGAACGTCAGGAATTTTTTTCTTCATTTTTTGTTTCTGCTGGGGGTGGCCCCTTGGGCAAGGGTCACCCCCCAAGAGGGGCATATAATTGTTGGCCATTTCTGTCCACTTGGGGGCAGATCAGCCTATGTTTCTTTAAGCCCGTCTACTCCAAGGGTGGGCAGAAGCCACTTAGGCACCAGAGATAGTGTTTGTGTGTTTTGTTTGGGGGGCGGCCCCTTGGGCAAGGGTCGCTCCCCTAAGGTGGGGCATATTATTTATGGCCATTTCTGCCCCCCTTGGGGGCAGATCAGCATATTATTTTTAGGCTGATCTGCCTCCAAGGGGAGCAGAAGCCACAAAGACACCAGGGATTGTTTTAGTTTTTTTTTGTGTGTGTGAGGGCGCCGCTGCTTGGGCAAGGGTTGCCCCCCAAACGGGGCACAGAACTGGTGGCCATTTATGCCCCCCCCCCCTTTAGGGGCAGATCGGCCTGTTTTTTTGTACCACTTAGGCACCAGGGAACATGTCAACTGGCGAAGTATTTGCCTTTGTGATTATAACAGTTTATTTCTTCTTTTTGTTCTAGTTCAAAACATTTGCTTTCTTTGCTGTGGCTCCTTGCGGTTTGGCAGTGGTTGACCTGTGGTTTGCATAGTTGCATGTTTTAGGTAAGTAAAAACAATTTACTCCAAAGGAGTAATGTTGCCATGCATGGATGACATGTTTGCAGGTGGTATACTAAAAGCAAGATTGTGTGTGAAATTGTCCTTAGATTTGTGCACAATTATATTTGTGTTGTCTTATGCCTAATTTGCTTTTCATTTTTCTATTTAGTGGGATATAATTGGTTATTGCTGTGTCTGTGCAGTGTAGTTGCTGGTGAGTCTAGCTTTTTCAGGCAAGTGAGTGGTATAGTTTTTGAGTACATAACTCTTTTGATAAAGCCACACTTTGCTTATTACTTATTTTAGACAGTGCTGGTTGTTGTTGCCGCATTTGTCAAGTTACACTTCTTAAAAAGGATCATGGCTAGCTGAAGAGTGACAGCTCAGCAGGTTGTTGGCATGCTTTTTGAGTCGTCTTCTGATCATGATTATGAGACTGACTCTGCGTCTGAGGCAAAGGAGGAAGTGAGAGATTCTGGCAGTGAATTTTCTGTCCAAGAGGAATCTTCAGATGATGAAGCCACTCTCAGTGCAGATGAAGGGCCTGTTTTACAGGAGGACACTCATGTGCCAATAGTGCAGCAGCCTGGAGCTGAAAGGTTTCCCATTGGAAGACCTGAACTCTGGGTTGCCCCCAACATGGAGCAGCCAGAATTGACTGCCTTTACTGGTCTCCCAGGTTGTAGAGTCAATACAGAAAACATGTTGCCTGTCAATTTCTTTCAGTTGTTTATGGATTATGTATTTTTGAAAGAGATTGTTGAGCAGACTAATTTGTATGCGGAGCAGTATTTGAGGGTCAACGCTGCCAGACGTAGGCAACACTCTAGAGCTACCCAGTGGATTCCCTCAAATTTGGAAGAGATGAAAAAGTTCTTGGGTTTGACTTTTTTGATGGGATTGGAAAGGAAGCCGTCACTGGCTTCTTATTGGTCTACTAGTCCCTTGATAGCAATGGCTATATTTCCTGCAACCATGAGTCGTAATCGGTATTTGCTTTTTCTTCGGATGTTGCATTTTGTTGACAATGCTTTAGCCTTGCCACGAGATCACCCTGATTCTGACCGTCTTTTTAAGATTAGGCCTGTCCTAGATCATTTTATAGATCGGTTTTCAGAGGTCTATGTTCCAGGCAAAGAAATAGCTGTGGACGAGTCTTTGGTCCTGTTCAAGGGTTGTTTGGTTTTTGGGCAGTACATTCCTAGCAAGAGGGCACAGTATGGAATTAAAATGTATATGCTGTCTGAAAGTAGTACAGGATATGTGTATAATTTCCGGGTCTCCACTTGTAGAGATTCCAGTATTGACCCCCCTGGTTGTCTCCCCACTTTTGGAGTTAGTGAGAAAATTGTGTGGGAACTTGGCAGACGTCTCTTTAACAAAGGTCACCATTTGTACATAGATAATTTCTACACTGGACTGCAGTTGTTTAAGGAATTGTTTAGAGTGGACACTGTTGCTTTTGGCACAATCCATTCTAACCGAAAAGGATATCTAAGGGAGCTTGTCTGTAAAAAACTTGAGAGGGAACAGTGTAGTGCCTTGCGGAATGATGAGCTGCTAGCTCTGAAATTTGCAGACAGGAGGGATGTCTACATTCTAACTACCATCCATGATGAGAGTACTTCCCCTGTGACTGTTTGGGTTCAGGTTGCCGAAGTGCACAAATCTGTGTGCATTTTAGATTATAATAAGCACATGGGAGGTGTAGATAGAGTTGATCAGAGGTTGGAACCTTATACTGCTATTTGTAAGTGTTACGTTTGATATAAGAAGATAGTGGTTCACCTCTTCCACTTGGCAACTTTTAATGTTTTTTTTGTGTTCAAGGATAGTTCTCCAGAGTCAAAGATGACATTTATGAAATTTCTGGAGTCAGTTTGGAGAGCCTTATTGTGGTGGACCAGGCAAAAGTTACTAGAGAATCAGTGGTGGAGGATGTGGCTAGATTGAAGGATCGTCACTATGCTGAGCACATTCCTCCCATGCCCAAAAAAGACTTTTCAGCTAAGAAATGTAAGCCTTGATTTGTACTTTTTTGCACCGCTTGAATGTCATTTTGTGAGGAAAAAGCGACGTAAACTTACAAAATACAATTTGGCACAAAAAAAGTATAAATTAGGACTGTAGAGTCTGTGCTCGAAGTGATATCCAGAGGTAGACTCGAATGTACTGCCCAGATTATCCTTCAAAGCCTGGACTGTGTTTGGGTGGCTGTTTCAGTTACTACACAAAAAAATAATTCTGGAAAATACAGTGAGCGTAAACTGCCTGTTTCATATGTTCAGTTTCTTTGTTGGCATTACTGTCATGTATTTAGTTAGAGATTTTGGGCCTCATTCGGACCCCGGCGGGCGGCGGAAGCCGCCCGCCTGGCGGGAACCGCCAGAAGACCGTACTGCGGTCAAATGACCGCGGCGGTCATTCTGACTTTCCCGCTGGGCCGGCGGGCGACCGCCAGAAGGCCGCCCGCCGGCCCAGCGGGAAAGCCCCTTCAACAATGAAGCCGGCTCCGAATGGAGCCGGCGGAGTTGAAGGGGTGCGACGGGTGCAGTGGCACCCGTCGCGATTTTCAGTGTCTGCTAGGCAGACACTGAAAATCATTATGGGGCCCTGTTAGGGGGCCCCTGCACTGCCCATGCCTGTGGCATGGGCAGTGCAGGGGCCCCACGACACCCGTTCCCGCCATCCTGTTCCTGGCGGTTTTTACCGCCAGGACCAGGATGGCGGGAAGGGGATCGGAATCCCCATGGCGGTGCTGTGAGCAGCGCCGCCATGGAGGATTCTTTGGGGCAGGGGTAAACCGGCGGGAAACCGCCGGTTGCCCTTTTCTGACCGCAGCTTTACCGCCGCGGTCAGAATTGCCCATGAAGCACCGCCAGCCTGTTGGCGGTGCTTCCGTGGCACTCTGCCCTGGCGGTTTTCAACCGCCAGGGTCAGAATGAGGCCCTTTGTGTTTGTAGTTTTGAACTTATTATTAGTTAGTGGTTTCTTTGTTGATTAAAAAAGAAATTGATGGCGGTGTGTGTGGAGTGACGCTTGGCTGGTGGTGTAAATAGTGACTTGCTGTTGGCCACTGCAACACACTGCCAGCCAAACACCAGTCCACACACTCCCATCAGCTGGTGGGATTGCTGTATCAGGCATGTGGGCATATGTAAGTGATGGGCTCTTGAGTGG
This sequence comes from Pleurodeles waltl, assembly GCF_031143425.1. Classification (NCBI taxonomy): domain Eukaryota; kingdom Metazoa; phylum Chordata; class Amphibia; order Caudata; family Salamandridae; genus Pleurodeles; species Pleurodeles waltl. The sequence goes on along the minus strand of NC_090436.1, from coordinate 613,557,382 downwards.
CGCTGTCTGTCGATGCAAGTGTTGTAATGTGCTGGGCCCATGGCTGGCAACGTGAATGGTCTTGTGCATTTCATGTATGAAAGGTGTGTGAATAGACTTTAAAGCGGTTGGTGCCTTGTCGTGGCTTCACAGCTCACGAGCTATGAGTAATTGGTTCAGTTTTTTGGCCTTTCAGTTATTAACAGTGCATTTCATTTTTTGTGAAAATCTCTTGTTATTAAAATTTGATCTACTGAACCATCACTCACTCGTGCCACATCCAACCAGTATGTGTGGTAAAAATTACAAAACCTGCCCCGCTGTAATCAGGCATCGCAGCACACCCATGACACGCTATGTGTCTCGGGTGGGACCCCGATGATGAAACATGTCACCAACTTGGTTGGTGGGTGAGGGGTCTTTTGTAACATAACTAAGTGCATTTCTTTTCACAATTTTTGTGTTTGGAACATCACAGAATCACGTGGACACATCAACATGATCCGTTACAAAACTACCTGTGTTTGGGGGGGGGTCACCTATGTTTTTGGTCCTGGGTGTTGCCTTCATCTAGGGGAACCTACCAAACCCAGACATTTTTTTAAACTAGGCAGGCCGAAAGAGTCCAGAGAGGTGTGGCTTGTGTGGATCCCCCAACATATTCTTACCCAGAATCCTCTTGCAAACCTCAAAATGTATTTGTAGGATCACTCCTCCGGCACAAATTTCCTACCACCCAGCGTTTCCCTCAGTCTCCCACATAAAATGATACCTCACTTGTGTGGGTCCCCAAAGCAGAGTCAGCCTAAAGATGTATAAAAGAAAAATATGTGGTTATCAACTCGCTATGCTATCCCCTCAATTTTTACAGGTTTTTGGTATTTTTCTGTTGCAGGCACCTGGACCCACAGAAGTGAGGTATCATTTTTATCGGTAGACTTGGGGGAACGTTGGGTGAAAGGAAATTTGTGGCTCCTCTCAGATTCCAGAACTTTCTGTCACCGAAATGTGAGGAAAAAGTGTATTTTTGCAAATTTTGGGGTTTACAAAGGATTCTGGTTAACAGAACCTGGTGAGAGCCAGACAAGTCACCCCATCTTGGAATCCCCTAGTTGTCTAGTTTTAAAAAATGAACAGGTTTGGTAGGTTTCCCTAGTTGCCGGCTGAGCTAGAGGCCACAATCCACAGCTAGGCACTTTGCAAAAAAGAGCTCTGTTTTCTTTGGGAAAATGTGATGTGTCCATGTTGTGTTTTGTGGCATTTCCTGTCGCGGGCACTAGGCCTACCCATACAAGTGATGTACCATTTTTATTGGGAGACTTGGGGGAATGCTGGGTGGAAGGATATTTGTGGCTCCTCCCAGATTCCAGAACTTTCTGTCACCGAAATGTGAGGAAAAAGTGTATTTTTGCAAATTTTGGGGTTTACAAAGGATTCTGGGTAACAGAATCTGGTGAGAGCCAGACAAGTCACCCCATCTTGGATTCCCCTAGTTGTCTAGTTTAAAAAAATGAACAGGTTTGGTAGGTTTCCCTAGTTATTGGCTGAGCTAGAGGCCACAATCCACAGCTAGGCACTTTGCAAAAAAGAGCTCTATTTTCTTTGGGAAAATGTGATGTGTCCATGTTGTGTTTTGGGGCATTTCCTGTCGCGGGCACTAGGCCTACCTATACAAGTGAGGTACCATTTTTATTGGGAGACTTGGGGGAATGCTGGGTGGAAGGAAATTTGTGGCTCCTCTCAGATTCCAGAACTTTCTGTCACCGAAATGTGAGGAAAAATTGTTTTTTTTGCCAAATTTTGAGGTTTACAAAGGATTCTGGGTAACAGAACCTGGTGAGAGCCAGACAAGTCACCCCATCTTGGATTCCCCTAGTTGTCTAGTTTTAAAAAGTGAACAGGTTTGGTAGGTTTCCCTAGGTGCCAGATTAGTTAGAGGCCACAATCCACAGCTAGACACTTTGCAAAAAACAGCTCTGTTTTCTTTGGGAAAATGTGATGTGTCCACGTTGTTTTTTGGGGCATTTCCAGTCGGGGGCACTAGGCCTACCTATACAAGTGAGGTATCATTTTTAGAAGAAGACTTGGGGGAACACTGGGTGGAAGGAAATTTGTGGCTTTTGTTAGATTCCAGAACTTTCTGTCACCGAAATGTGAGGAAAAAGTGTTTTTATAGCCAATTATTGAGGTTTGGAAAGCATTCTGGGTAACAGAACCTGTTGAAAGCCCCACAAGTCCCCCCAATTTAGATTCTCCCAGGTGTGTAGCATTCAAAAATGCACAAGTTTGATAGGTTTCCCTAGGTGCTGGCTGAGGTAGAGACCAAAATCCACAGCTAGGCACTTTGCAAAAAACAGCTCTGTTTTCTTTGAAAAAATGTGATGTGTCCACGTTGTGTTTTGGGGCATTTCCTGTTGCGGGCACTAGGCCTACCCACACAAGTGAGGTACCATTTTTATTGGGAGCCAAGGGGGAACACTGGGTGGAAGGAAATCTGTGGCTCCTCTCAGATTCCAGAACTTTCTGTCACCGAAATGTGAGGAAAAAGTGTTTTTTTGCCAAAATTTGAGGCTTGCAGAGGATTCTGGGTAACAGATGCTGGTGAGAGCCGCACAAGTCTCCCTATCTTGGATTCCCGTAGGTGTCTAGGTTTGAAAAAGGCACAGGTTTGGTAGGTTTCCTTAGGTGTCGGCTGAGCTAGAGACTAAAATCCACAGCTAGGGACTTTGCAAAAAACAGCTCTGTATTCTCTGAGACAATGTGGTTTCCACGTTGTGTTTTGAGGCATTTCCTGTTGCGGGCAGTAGGCCTACCCATACAAGTGAGGTACCATTTCTATCGGGAGACTAGGGGAAACGCTGGGCGGAAGGAAATTTGTGGCTCCTCTCAGATTCCTAAACTTTCTGTCACTGAAATGTAAGGAAAAAGTGTTTCTTTAGCCAAACTTTGAGGTTTGCATAGGATTCTGGGTAACAGAAGCTGGTGAGAGCCCCACAAGTCACACCCATCTTGGATTCTCCTAGGTGTCTAGTTTTCAAAAATCAACAGGCTTGGTAGGTTTCCCTAGGTGCCGGATGAGCTAGAGGCCACAATGCACAGCTAGACACTTTACAAAAAACAGCTCTGTTTTCTTTGGGAAAATGTGATGTGTCCATGTTGTGTTTTGGGGCATTTCCTGTCGCAGGCACTAGGCCTACCCACACAAGTCAGGTACAATTTTTATCGGGAGCCTAGAGGGAACACTGGGTGGAAGAAAATTTGTGGCTTCTCTCAGATTCCATAACTTTCTGTCACCGAAATTTGAGGAAAAAGTGTTTTTTTAGCCAATTTTTGAGGTTTGGAAAGGATTCTTGGTAACATACCCGGTGAGAGCCCCACAAGTCCACCCATCTTGGATTCGCCTAGGTGTCTAGTTTTCAAAAATGCACAGGTTTGGTAGGTTTCCTTAGGTGCTGGCTGATGTAGAGACCAAGATTCACAGCTAGCCACTTTGCAAAAAACAGCTTTCTTTACTTTGGGAAAATGTGATGTGTCCACGTTGTGTTTTAGGTCATTTCCTGTTGCGGGCACTAGGCATACCCACACAAGTGAGTTACCATACTTATCGTGGAGACCTGAGGAATTCTGGGAGGAAGGAAATTTGTGGCTTCTCTCAAATTCTAGAACTTTCTGTCACCGAAATATGAGGAAAAAGTCTTTTTATAGCCAATTTTTGAGGTTTGGAAAGGATTCTGGGTAACAGAACCTGATGAGAGCCCCACAAGTCACCCCATATTGGACTCCCAAAGGTGTCTAGTTTCTACAAATGAACAGGTTTGGTAGGTTTCCTTAGGTGCCGGCTGAGCCAGAGGCCAAAATCCACAGCTAGGCTCTTTGCAAAAAACAGCTCTGTTGTCTTTTCAAAAATGTGATGTGTCCACGTTGTGTTTTGGGGCCTTTCCTGTTGCAGGCACTAGGCCTACCCAAACAAGTGAAGTACCATTTTTATTAGGAGCCAAGGGGGAAAGCTGGGTGGAAGGAAATTTGTGGCTCCTCTCAGATTCCAGAACTTTCTGTCACCGAAATGTGAGGAAAAAGTGTTTTTTTGCCAAAATTTGAAGCTTGCAAAGGATTCTGGGTAACAGATGCTGGTGAGAGCCACACAAGTCTCCCTATCTTGGATTCCCGTAGGTGTCTAGGTTTGAAAAATGCAGAGGTTTGGTAGGTTTCCTTAGGTGCCGCCTGAGCTCGAGACTAAAATCCACAGCTAGGGACTTTGCAAAAAACAGCTTTGTTTTCTCTGAGAAAAAGTGGTGTCCACGTTGTGTTTTGAGGCATTACCTGTTGCGGGCAGTAGGCCTACCCACACAAGTGAGGTACCATTTCTAACGGGAGACTAGGGGAAACGCTGGGCGGAAGGAAATGTGTGGCTCCTCTCAGATTCCTAAACTTTCTGTCACTGAAATGTAAGGAAAAAGTGTTTCTTTTGCCAAACTTTGAGGTTTGCATAGGAGTCTGGGTAACAGAAGCTGGTGAGAGCCCCACAAGTCACACCCATCTTGGATTCTCCTAGGTGTCTTGTTTTAAAAAATCAACAGGCTTGGTAGGTTTCCCTGGGTGCCGGATGAGCTAGAGGCCACAATCCACAGCTAGACACTTTACAAAAAACAGCTCTGTTTTCTTTGGGAAAATGTGATGTGTCCATGTTGTGTTTTGGGGCATTTCCTGTAGCAGGCACTAGGCCTACCCACACAAGTCAGGTACCATTTTTATCGGGAGCCTAGAGGGAACACTGGGTGGAAGGACATTTGTGGCTTCTCTCAGATTCCATAACTTTCTGTCACCGAAATGTGAGGGAAAAGTGTTTTTTTAGCCAATTTTTGAGGTTTGGAAAGGATTCTTGGTAACATACCCTGGTGAGAGCCCCACAAGTCCCCCCATCTTGGATTCGCCTAGGTGTCTAGTTTTCAAAAATGGACAGGTTTGGTAGGTTTCCTTAGGTGCCGGCTGAGGTAGAGACCAAGATCCACAGCTATCACTTTGCAAAAAACAGCTTTCTTTTCTTTGGGAAAATGTGATGTGTCTACGTTGTGTTTTGGGGCATTTCTGGTCGCAAGCACTATGCCTAACCCACACAAGTCAGGTACCATTTTTATCGGGAGCCTAGAGGGAACACTGGGTGGAAGAAAATTTGTGGCTTCTCTCAGATTCCATAACTTTCTGTCACCGAAATGTGAGGAAAAAGTGTTTTTTTAGGCAATTTTTGAGGTTTGGAAAGGATTCTTGGTAACATACCCAGTGAGAGCCCCACAAGTCCACCCATCTTGGATTCGCCTAGGTGTCTAGTTTAAAAAAATGCACAGGTTTGGTAGGTTTCCTTAGGCGCTGGCTGAGGTAGAGACCAAGATCCACAGCTAGTCTCTTTGCAAAAAACAGCTTTCTTTTCTTTGGGAAAATGAGATGTGTCTACGTTGTATTTTGGGGCATTTCCGGTCGCAAGAACTATGCCTAACCCACACAAGTGAGTTACCATTCTTATCGGGGAAAGATGAGGAATTCTGGGAGGAAGGAAATTTGTGGTTTCTCTCAAATTCCAGAACTTTCTGTCACCGAAATGTGAGGAAAAAGTGTTTTTTTAGCCAATTTGTGAGGTTTGGAAAGGATTCTGGGTAACAGAACCTGGTGAGAGCCCCACAAGTCACCCCATATTGGATTCAAAAGGTGTCTAGTTTTAAAAAATGAACAGGTTTGGTAGGTTTCCTTATGTGCCGGCTGAGCTAGAGGCCACAGCTAGGAACTTTGCAAAAAACAGCTCTGTTTTCTTTTCGAAAATGTGATGTGTCCACGTTGTGTTTTGGGGCATTCCTGTTGCAGGCACTATGCCTACCCAAACAAGTAAAGTACAATTTTTATCGGGAGACCTGAGGAAACGCTAGGTGGAAGAAAATATGTAGCTCCTCTCAGGTTCCAGAACTTTCTATCACCAAAATGTGAGGAAAAAGTGTTTTTTCTTTGCCAAATTTTGAGATTTGCAAAGGATTCTGGGAAACAGAACCTGGTGAGAGCCCAACAAGTCACCCCCATCTTGGATTCCCAAAGGTGTCTAGTTTAAAAAAATGCATAGGTTTGGTAGGTTTCCCTAGGTGCCGGCTGAGTTAGAAGTCAAAATCCACAGCTAGGCACGTTGCAAAAAAAAGCTCAGTTTTCTTTGGGAAAAAGTGATGTGTCCATGTTGTGTTTTGAGGCATATCTTGTTGCGGGCACTAGGCCTACCCACACAAGTGAGGTACCATTTTTATCGGGAGCCGAGGGGGAACGCTGTGTGGAAGGAAATGTATGGCTCATTTCATATTCCAGAACTTTCTGTTACCGAAATGTGAGGAAAAACGTATTTTTGGCCAATTTGAGGTTTGCAAAGGATTCTGGGTAACAGGACCTGGTGAGAGACCCACAAGTCACCCCATATTGGATTTTCCTAGGTGTCTAGTTTTAAAAAATGAACATGTCTGGTATGTTTCCTTAGGTGCCGGCTGAGCTAGAGGCCAAAATCTACAGCTAGACACTTTGCAAAAAACAGCTCTGTTTTCTTTGGAAAATGTGATGTGTCCACATTGATTTTTGGGGCATTTCCATTCAAAGGAACTAGGCCTACCCACACAAGTGAAGTACCATTTTTATTGGGAGCCTAGGGGGAACGCAAGGAGGGAGGAAATTTGTGGCTCCTTTCATATTCCAGAACTTTCAATTACCGAAATGTAAGGAAAAACTGTTCTTTTTGGCCAAATTTTGAGGTTTGCAAAGGATTATGGTTAACAGAACCTGGTGAGAGCACAACAAGTCACTCCATTTTGTATTCCCTTAGGTGTCTATGTTTGAAAAATGCACATGTTTGGTAGGTTTCCCTAGGTGCCGACTGAGCTAGAGGCCACAATCCACAGCTAGGCACTTTGCAATAAACAGCTCTGTTTTCTTTGGAAAAATGTGATGTGTCCATGTTGTGTTTTGGGGCATGTCCTGTCGCGAGCACTAGGCCTACCCACACAAGTGAGGTACAATTTTTATCTGGAGACTAGAGGAAACGCTGGGTGGAAGGAAATTTGTGGCTCCTCTCAGCTTCCAGAACTTTCTATCACCAAAATGTACGGAAAAAGTGTTTATTTATTCCACATTTTGAGGCATGCAAAGGATTCTGGATAACAGAACCTGGTGAGGCCCCACAAGTCACCACCATCTTGGATTCACAACGGTGTCTAGTTTTCTAAAATGCACAGGTTTGGTAGGTTTCCCTTGGTGCCAGCTGAGCTAGAGGTCACAATCCACAGCTGGGTACTTTGCAAAAAACAGCTCTGTTTTCTTTTGGAAAATGTGATGTGTCCATGTTTTGTTTTGGGACATATCCTGTCGCGGGCACTAGGTTCACCCACACAAGTGGGGTACCATTTAGATCGGGAGCCGAGGGGGAAGACTGGTTGGAAAGACAATTGTGGCTCCTTTCAGATTCCAGAACTTTCTGTTACCGAAATGTGAGGAAAACGTGTTTTTAGGCCAACATTTTAGGTTTGCAAAGGATTCTGGGTAACAGAACCTGTTGAGAGCCGCCCCACAAGTCACCCCATCTTGGATTCCCCTAGGTGTCTATGTTTGAAGAATGCACAGTTTTGGTAGGTTTCCCTAGGTGCCGGCTGAGCTAGAGACCAAAATCCATAGCTAGGCACTTTGTAAAATACAGCTGTGCTTTCTATGAGAAAATGTGATGTGTCCATGTTGTGTTTTGGGGCATTTCCTGTCACGGGCACTAGGCCTACCCACACAAGTGAGGTACTATTTTTATCGGGAGACTAGGGGAAACTCTGGGTGGAAGGAAATTTGTGGCTCCTCTCAGGTTTCAGAACTTTCTATCACCGAAATGTAAGGAAAAAGTGTTTATTTATTCCAAATTTTAAGGCATGCAAAGGATTCTGGGTAACAGAACCTGGTGAGAGCCCCACAAGTCACCACCATCTTGGATTCACAACGGTGTCTAGTTTTCTAAAATGCACAGGTTTGGTAGGTTTCCCTAATTGTCGGCTGAGCTGGAGGCCACAATCCACAGCTAGCCACTTTGCAAAAAACAGCTCTGTTTTCTTTGGGAAAAGGTGATGTGTCCACGTTGTGTTTTGGGGTATTTTCAGTCAGGGGCACTAGGCCTACCTACACAAGTGAGGTATCATTTTTATCAGTAGACTTGGGGGAACGCTGGGTGGAAGAACATTTGCGGCTTCTCTCAGATTCCAGAACTTTCTGTCACTGAAATATGAGGAAACATTGTTTTTTGCCAAATGTTGAGGTTTTCAAAGGATTCTAGGTAACAGAACATGGTGGGAGCCCCACAAGCACCCCATGTTGGATTCCCCTAGGTGTCTAGTTTAAATAAAAACACAGGTTTGGTAGGTTTCTCTAGGTGCCGGCTGAGCTAGAGACAAAAATCCGTAGCTAGGCACTTTGTAAAATACAGCTGTGCTTTCTATGAGAAAATGTGATGTGTCCACGTTGTGTTTTGGGGCATTTCCTGTCACGGGCACTAGGCCTACCCACACAAGTGAGGTACCATTTTTATCGGGAGACTAGGGGAAACTCTGGGTGGAAGGAAATTTGTGGCTCCGATCAGGTTTTAGAACTTTCTATCACCGAAATGTAAGGAAAAAAAGTGTATTTATTCTAAATTTTGAGGCATGCAAAGGATTCTGGATAACAGAACCTGGTGAGAGCCCCACAAGTCACCACCATCTTGTATTCACAACGGTATCTAGTTTTCTAAAATGCACAGGTTTGGTAGGTTTCCCTAATTGTCGGCTGAGCTGGAGGCCACAATCCACAGCTAGGCACTTTGCGAAAAACAGCTCTGTTTTCTTTGGGAAAAGGTGATGTGTCCACGTTGTGTTTTGGGGTATTTTCAGTCAGGGGCACTAGGCCTACCTACACAAGTGAGGTATCATTTTTATCAGGAGCCTAGAGGGAACACTGGGTGGAAGAAAATTTGTGGCTTCTCTCAGATTCCATAACTTTCTGTCACCGAAATGTGAGGAAAAAGTTTTTTTTAGCCAATTTTTGAGGTTTGGAAAGGATTCTTGGTAACATACCCGGTGAGAGCCCCACAAGTCCACCCATCTTGGATTCGCCTAGGTGTCTAGTTTTCAAAAATGCACAGGTTTGGTAGGTTTCCTTAGGTGCTGGCTGAGGTAGAGACCAAGATCCACAGCTAGTCACTTTGCAAAAAACAGCTTTGTTTTCTTTGGGAAAATGTCGTGTGTCTACGTTGTGTTTTGGGGCATTTCCGGTCGCAAGCACTATGCCTAACCCACACAAGTGAGTTACCATTCTTATAGGGGAAAGATGAGGAATCTGGGAGGAAGGAAATTTGTGGCTTCTCTCAAATTCCAGAACATTCTGTCACCGAAATGTGAGGAAAAAGTGTTTTTTTAGCCAATTATTGAGGTTTGGAAACGATTCTGGGTAACAGAACCTGGTGAGAGCCCCACAAGTCACCCCATATTGGATTCAAAAGGTGTCTAGTTTTTAAAAATGAACAGGTTTGATAGGTTTCCTTATGTGCTGGCTGAGCTAGATGCCAAATTCCACAGCTAGGCACTTTGCAAAAAACAGCTCTGTTTTCTTTGGAAAATGTGATGTGTCCACATTGATTTTTGGGGCATTTCCTTTCACAGGAACTAGGCCTACCCACACAAGTGAAGTACCATTTTTATTGGGAGCCTAGGGGGAACGCTAGGTGGAAGGAAATTTGTGGCTCCTTTCATATTCCAGAACTTTCTAATACCGAAATGTGAGGAAAAACTGTTCTTTTTGGCCACATTTTGAGGTTTGCAAAGGATTCTGGTTAACAGAACCTGGTGAGAGCACCACAGGTCACCCCATCTTGGATTCCCTTAGGTGTCTATGTTTGAAAAATGCACATGTTTGGTAGGTTTCCCTAGGTGCCGGCTGAGCTAGAGGCCACAATCCACAGCTAGGCACTTTGCAATAAACAGCTCTGTTTTCTTTGGGAAAATGTGATGTGTCCATGTTGTGTTTTGGAGCATGTCCTGTCGCGGGCACTAGGCCTACCCACACAAGTGAGGTACCATTTTTATCAGGAGACTAGAGGAAACGCTGGGTGGAAGGAAATTTGTGGCTCCTCTCAGCTTCCAGAACTTTCTATCACCGAAATGTGAGGAAAAGGTGTTTCTTTTTTTGCCAAATTTTGAGGTTTGCAAAGGATTCTGGGTAACAGAACCTGGTGAGAGCCCAACAAGTCACCCCAATCTTGGATTCCCAAAGGTGTCTAGTTTTAAAAAATGCACAGGTTTGGTAGGTTTCCCTTGGTGCCAGATGAGCTAGAGGTCACAATCCACAGCTGGGTACTTTGCAAAAATCAGCTCTGTTTTCTTTTGGAAAATGTGATGTGTCCATGTTTTGTTTTGGGACATATCCTGTCGCGGGCACTAGGTCCACCCACACAAGTGGGGTACCATTTCGATCGGGAGCCGAGGGGGAAGACTGGTTGGAAAGACAATTGTGGCTCCTTTCAGATTCCAGAACTTTCTGTTACCGAAATGTGAGGAAAACGTGTTTTTTGGCCAACATTTTAGGTTTGCAAAGGATTCTGGGTAACAGAACCTGTTGAGAGCCGCCCCACAAGTCACCCCATCTTGGATTCCCCTAGGTGTCTATGTTTGAAGAATGCACAGTTTTGGTAGGTTTCCCTAGGTGCCGGCTGAGCTAGAGACCAAAATCCATAGCTAGGCACTTTGTAAAATACAGCTGTGCTTTCTATGAGAAAATGTGATGTGTCCATGTTGTGTTTTGGGGCATTTCCTGTCACGGGCACTAGGCCTACCCACACAAGTGAGGTACCATTTTTATCGGGGAAAGATGAGGAATTCTGGGAGGAAGGAAATTTGTGGTTTCTCTCAAATTCCAGAACTTTCTGTCACCGAAATGTGAGGAAAAAGTGTTTTTTTAGCCAATTTGTGAGGTTTGGAAAGGATTCTGGGTAACAGAACCTGGTGAGAGCCCCACAAGTCACCCCATATTGGATTCAAAAGGTGTCTAGTTTTACAAAATGAACAGGTTTGGTAGGTTTCCTTATGTGCCGGCTGAGCTAGAGGCCACAGCTAGGCACTTTGCAAAAAACAGCTCTGTTTTCTTTTCGAAAATGTGATGTGTCCACGTTGTGTTTTGGGGCATTCCTGTTGCAGGCACTATGCCTACCCAAACAAGTAAAGTACCATTTTTATCGGGAGACCTGAGGAAACGCTAGGTGGAAGGAAATATGTAGCTCCTCTCAGGGTCCAGAACTTTCTATCACCAAAATGTGAGGAAAAAGTGTTTTTTCTTTGCCAAATTTTGAGATTTGCAAAGGATTCTGGGAAACAGAACCTGGTGAGAGCCCAACAAGTCACCCCCATCTTGGATTCCCAAAGGTGTCTAGTTTAAAAAAATGCATAGGTTTGGTAGGTTTCCCTAGGTGCCGGCTGAGTTAGAAGTCAAAATCCACAGCTAGGCACGTTGCAAAAAAAAGCTCAGTTTTCTTTGGGAAAAAGTGATGTGTCCATGTTGTGTTTTGAGGCATATCTTGTTGTGAGCACTAGGCCTACCCACACAAGTGAGGTACCATTTTTATCGGGAGCCGAGGGGGAACGCTGTGTGGAAGGAAATGTGTGGCTCATTTCATATTCCAGAACTTTCTGTTACCGAAATGTGAGGAAAAACGTATTTTTGGCCAATTTGAGGTTTGCAAAGGATTCTGTGTAACAGGACCTGGTGAGAGACCCACAAGTCACCCCATATTGGATTTTCCTAGGTGTCTAGTTTTAAAAAATGAACATGTCTGGTATGTTTCCTTAGGTGCCGGCTGAGCTAGAGGCCAAAATCTACAGCTAGACACTTTGCAAAAAACAGCTCTGTTTTCTTTGGAAAATGTGATGTGTCCACATTTATTTTTGGGGCATTTCCATTCAAAGGAACTAGGCCTACCCACACAAGTGAAGTACCATTTTTATTGGGAGCCTAGGGGGAACGCAAGGAGGGAGGAAATTTGTGGCTCCTTTCATATTCCAGAACTTTCAATTACCGAAATGTGAGGAAAAACTGTTCTTTTTGGCCAAATTTTGAGGTTTGCAAAGGATTATGGTTAACAGAACCTGGTGAGAGCACAATAAGTCACTCCATTTTGTATTCCCTTAGGTGTCTATGTTTGAAAAATGCACATGTTTGGTAGGTTTCCCTAGGTGCCGACTGAGCTAGAGGCCACAATCCACAGCTAGGCACTTTGCAATAAACAGCTCTGTTTTCTTTGGAAAAATGTGATGTGTCCATGTTGTGTTTTGGGGCATGTCCTGTCACGGGCACTAGGCCTACCCACACAAGTGAGGTACAATTTTTATCTGGAGACTAGAGGAAACGCTGGGTGGAAGGAAATTTGTGGCTCCTCTCAGCTTCCAGAACTTTCTATCACCAAAATGTAAGGAAAAAGTGTTTATTTATTCCACATTTTGAGGCATGCAAAGGATTCTGGATAACAGAACCTGGTGAGAGCCCCACAAGTCACCACCATCTTGGATTCACAACGGTGTCTAGTTTTCTAAAATGCACAGGTTTGGTAGGTTTCCCTTGGTGCCAGCTGAGCTAGAGGTCACAATCCACAGCTGGGTACTTTGCAAAAAACAGCTCTGTTTTCTTTTGGAAAATGTGATGTGTCCATGTTTTGTTTTGGGACATATCCTGTCGCGGGCAATAGGTTCACCCACACAAGTGGGGTACCATTTAGATCGGGAGCCGAGGGGGAAGACTGGTTGGAAAGACAATTGTGGCTCCTTTCAGATTCCAGAACTTTCTGTTACCGAAATGTGAGGAAAACGTGTTTTTTGGCCAACATTTTAGGTTTGCAAAGGATTCTGGGTAACAGAACCTGTTGAGAGCCGCCCCACAAGTCACCCCATCTTGGATTCCCCTAGGTGTCTATGTTTGAAGAATGCACAGTTTTGGTAGGTTTCCCTAGGTGCCGGCTGAGCTAGAGACCAAAATCCATAGCTAGGCACTTTGTAAAATACAGCTGTGCTTTCTATGAGAAAATGTGATGTGTCCATGTTGTGTTTTGGGGCATTTCCTGTCACGGGCACTAGGCCTACCCACACAAGTGAGGTACCATTTTTATCGGGAGACTAGGGGAAACTCTGGGTGGAAGGAAATTTGTGGCTCCTCAAAGGTTTCAGAACTTTCTATCACCGAAATGAAAGGAAAAAGTGTTTATTTATTCCAAATTTTAAGGCATGCAAAGGATTCTGGGTAACAGAACCTGGTGAGAGCCCCACAAGTCACCACCATCTTGGATTCACAACGGTGTCTAGTTTTCTAAAATGCACAGGTTTGGTAGGTTTCCCTAATTGTCGGCTGAGCTGGAGGCCACAATCCACAGCTAGCCACTTTGCAAAAAACAGCTCTGTTTTCTTTGGGAAAAGGTGATGTGTTCACGTTGTGTTTTGGGGTATTTTCAGTCAGGGGCACTAGGCCTACCTACACAAGTGAGGTATCATTTTTATCAGTAGACTTGGGGGAACGCTGGGTGGAAGAACATTTGCGGCTTCTCTCAGATTCCAGAACTTTCTGTCACTGAAATATGAGGAAACATTGTTTTTTGCCAAATGTTGAGGTTTTCAAAGGATTCTAGGTAACAGAACATGGTGAGAGCCCCACAAGCACCCCATGTTGGATTCCCCTAGGTGTCTAGTTTAAATAAAAACACAGGTTTGGTAGGTTTCTCTAGGTGCCGGCTGAGCTAGAGACAAAAATCCGTAGCTAGGCACTTTGTAAAATACAGCTGTGCTTTCTATGAGAAAATGTGATGTGTCCACGTTGTGTTTTGGGGCATTTCCTGTCACGGGCACTAGGCCTACCCACACAAGTGAGGTACCATTTTTATCGGGAGAATAGGGGAAACTCTGGGTGGAAGGAAATTTGTGGCTCCGATCAGGTTTTAGAACTTTCTATCACCGAAATGTAAGGAAAAAAAGTGTATTTATTCTAAATTTTGAGGCATGCAAAGGATTCTGGATAACAGAACCTGGTGAGAGCCCCACAAGTCACCACCATCTTGTATTCACAACGGTATCTAGTTTTCTAAAATGCACAGGTTTGGTAGGTTTCCCTAATTGTCGGCTGAGCTGGAGGCCACAATCCACAGCTAGGCACTTTGCGAAAAGCAGCTCTGTTTTCTTTGGGAAAAGGTGATGTGTCCACGTTGTGTTTTGGGGTATTTTCAGTCAGGGGCACTAGGCCTACCTACACAAGTGAGGTATCATTTTTATCAGGAGCCTAGAGGGAACACTGGGTGGAAGACAATTTGTGGCTTCTCTCAGATTCCATAACTTTCTGTCACCGAAATGTGAGGAAAAAGTTTTTTTTAGCCAATTTTTGAGGTTTGGAAAGGATTCTTGGTAACATACCCGGTGAGAGCCCCACAAGTCCACCCATCTTGGATTCGCCTAGGTGTCTAGTTTTCAAAAATGCACAGTTTTGGTAGGTTTCCTTAGGTGCTGGCTGAGGTAGAGACCAAGATCCACAGCTAGTCACTTTGCAAAAAACAGCTTTGTTTTCTTTGGGAAAATGTCATGTGTCTACGTTGTGTTTTGGGGCATTTCCGGTCGCAAGCACTATGCCTAACCCACACAAGTGAGTTACCATTCTTATAGGGGAAAGATGAGGAATCTGGGAGGAAGGAAATTTGTGGCTTCTCTCAAATTCCAGAACATTCTGTCACCGAAATGTGAGGAAAAAGTGTTTTTTTAGCCAATTATTGAGGTTTGGAAACGATTCTGGGTAACAGAACCTGGTGAGAGCCCCACAAGTCACCCCATATTGGATTCAAATGGTGTCTAGTTTTTAAAAATGAACAGGTTTGATAGGTTTCCTTATGTGCTGGCTGAGCTAGATGCCAAATTCCACAGCTAGGCACTTTGCAAAAAACAGCTCTGTTTTCTTTGGAAAATGTGATGTGTCCACATTGATTTTTGGGGCATTTCCTTTCACAGGAACTAGGCCTACCCACACAAGTGAAGTACCATTTTTATTGGGAGCCTAGGGGGAACGCTAGGTGGAAGGAAATTTGTGGCTCCTTTCATATTCCAGAACTTTCTAATACCGAAATGTGAGGAAAAACTGTTCTTTTTGGCCACATTTTGAGGTTTGCAAAGGATTCTGGTTAACAGAACCTGGTGAGAGCACCACAGGTCACCCCATCTTGGATTCCCTTAGGTGTCTATGTTTGAAAAATGCACATGTTTGGTAGGATTCCCTAGGTGCCGGCTGAGCTAGAGGCCACAATCCACAGCTAGGCACTTTGCAATAAACAGCTCTGTTTTCTTTGGGAAAATGTGATGTGTCCATGTTGTGTTTTGGAGCATGTCCTGTCGCGGGCACTAGGCCTACCCACACAAGTGAGGTACCATTTTTATCAGGAGACTAGAGGAAACGCTGGTTGGAAGGAAATTTGTGGCTCCTCTCAGCTTCCAGAACTTTCTATCACCGAAATGTGAGGAAAAGGTGTTTCTTTTTTTGCCAAATTTTGAGGTTTGCAAAGGATTCTGGGTAACAGAACCTGGTGAGAGCCCAACAAGTCACCCCAATC
Source organism: Pleurodeles waltl (assembly GCF_031143425.1). Classification (NCBI taxonomy): domain Eukaryota; kingdom Metazoa; phylum Chordata; class Amphibia; order Caudata; family Salamandridae; genus Pleurodeles; species Pleurodeles waltl. Next base: position 613,541,763 of record NC_090436.1, on the reverse strand, counting down.
TTGGATTCCCAAAGGTGTCTAGTTTTAAAAAATGCACAAGTTTGGTAGGTTTCCCTTGGTGCCAGATGAGCTAGAGGTCACAATCCACAGCTGGGTACTTTGCAAAAAACAGCTCTGTTTTATTTTGGAAAATGTGATGTGTCCATGTTTTGTTTTGGGACATATCCTGTCGCGGGCACTAGGTCCACCCACACAAGTGGGGTACCATTTCGATCGGGAGCCGAGGGGGAAGACTGTTTGGAAAGACAATTGTGGCTCCTTTCAGATTCCAGAAGTTTCTGTTACCGAAATGTGAGGAAAACGTGTTTTTTGGCCAACATTTTAGGTTTGCAAAGGATTCTGGGTAACAGAACCTGTTGAGAGCCGCCCCACAAGTCACCCCATCTTGGATTCCCCTAGGTGTCTATGTTTGAAGAATGCACAGTTTTGGTAGGTTTCCCTAGGTGCCGGCTGAGCTAGAGACCAAAATCCATAGCTAGGCACTTTGTAAAATACAGCTGTGCTTTCTATGAGAAAATGTGATGTGTCCATGTTGTGTTTTGGGGCATTTCCTGTCACGGGCACTAGGCCTACCCACACAAGTGAGGTACCATTTTTATCGGGAGACTAGGGGAAACTCTGGGTGGAAGGAAATTTGTGGCTCCTCTCAGGTTTCAGAACTTTCTATCACCGAAATGTAAGGAAAAAGTGTTTATTTATTCCAAATTTTAAGGCATGCAAAGGATTCTGGGTAACAGAACCTGGTGAGAGCCCCACAAGTCACCACCATCTTGGATTCACAACGGTGTCTAGTTTTCTAAAATGCACAGGTTTGGTAGGTTTCCCTAATTGTCGGCTGAGCTGGAGGCCACAATCCACAGCTAGGCACTTTGCAAAAAACAGCTCTGTTTTCTTTGGGAAAAGGTTATGTGTCCACGTTGTGTTTTGGGGTATTTTCAGTCAGGGGCACTAGGCCTACCTACACAAGTGAGGTATCATTTTTATCAGTAAACTTGGGGGAACGCTGGGTGGAAGAAAATTTGTGGCGTCTCTCAGATTCCAGAACTTTCTGTCATTGAAATATGAGGAAACATTTTTTTTTTTGCCAAATTTTGAGGTTTGCAAAGGATTCTAGGTAACAGAACATGGTGAGAGCCCCACAAGAACCACATGTTGGATTCCCCTAGGTGTCTAGTTTAAAAAAATGTACAGGGTTGGTAGGTTTCCCTAGGTGCTGGATGAGCTAGAGGCCAAATTCCACAGCTAGGCACTTTGTAAAAAACAGCTCTGTTTTCTTTGGGAAAATGTGATGTGTCCATGTTGTGTTTTGGGGCATTTCCTGTTGTAGGCCTACCCACACAAGTCAGGTACCATTTTTATCGGGAGCCTAGAGGGAACACTGGGTGGAAGAAAATTTGTGGCTTCTCTCAGATTCCATAACTTTCTGTCACCGAAATGTGAGGAAAAAGTGTTTTTTTAGCCAATTTTTGAGGTTTGGAAAGGATTCTTGGTAACATATCCGGTGAGAGCCCCACAAGTCCACCCATCTTGGATTCGCCTAGGTGTCTAGTTTTCAAAAATGCACAGGTTTGGTAGGTTTCCTTAGGTGCTGGCTGAGGTAGAGACCAAGATCCACAGCTAGTCACTTTGCAAAAAAGAGCTTTCTTTTCTTTGGGAAAATGTGATGTGTCTGCGTTGTGTTTTGGGGCATTTCCGGACGCAAGCACTAGGCCTAACCCATACAAGTGAGTTACCATTCTTATCGGGGAAAGATGAGGAATTCTGGGAGGAAGGAAATTTGTGGCTTCTCTCAAATTCCAGAACATTCTGTCACCGAAATGTGAGGAAAAAGTGTTTTTTTAGCCAATTATTGAGGTTTAGAAAGGATTCTGGGTAACAGAACCTGGTGAGAGCCCCACAAGTCACCCCATATTGGATTCAAAAGGTGTCTAGTTTTTAAAAATGAACAGGTTTGGTAGGTTTCCTTATGTGCTGGCTGAGCTAGAGGCCAAATTCCACAGCTAGGCACTTTGCAAAAAACAGATCTGTTTTCTTTGGAAAATGTGATGTGTCCACATTGATTTTTGGGGCATTTCCTTTCACAGGAACTAGGCCTACCCACACAAGTGAAGTACCATTTTTATTGGGAGCCTAGGGGGAAGGAAATTTGTGGCTCCTTTCATATTCCAGCACTTTCTATTACCGAAATGCGAGGAAAAACTGTTCTTTTTGGCCACATTTTGAGGTTTGCAAAGGATTCTGGTTAACAGAACCTGGTGAGAGCACCACAGGTCACCCCATCTTGGATTCCCTTAGATGTCTATGTTTGAAAAATGCGCATGTTTGGTAGGTTTCCCTAGGTGCCGGCTGAGCTAGAGGCCACAATCCACAGCTAGGCACTTTGCAATAAACAGCTCTGTTTTCTTTGGGAAAATGTGATGTGTCCATGTTGTGTTTTGGAGCATGTCCTGTCGCGGGCACTAGGCCTACCCACACAAGTGAGGTACCATTTTTATCAGGAGACTAGAAGAAACGCTGGGTGGAAGGAAATTTGTGGCTCCTCTCAGCTTCCAGAACTTTCTATCACCGAAATGTGAGGAAAAGGTGTTTTTTTTTTTGCCAAATTTTGAGGTTTGCAGAGGATTCTGGGCAACAGAACCTGGTGAGAGCCCAACAAGTCATCCCCATCTTGGATTCCCAAAGGTGTCTAGTTTTAAAAAATGCACAGGTTTGGTAGGTTTCCCTTGGTGCCAGCTGAGCTAGAGGTCACAATCCACAGCTGGGTACTTTGCAAAAAACAGCTCTGTTTTCTTTTGGAAAATGTGATGTGTCCATGTTTTGTTTTGGGACATATCCTGTCACGGGCACTAGGTCCACCCACACAAGTGGGGTACCATTTAGATCGGGAGCCGAGGGGGAAGACTGGTTGGAAAGACAATTGTGGCTCCTTTCAGATTCCAGAACTTTCTGTTACCAAAATGTGAGGAAAACGTGTTTTTTGGCCAAAATTTTAGGTTTGCAAAGGATTCTGGGTAACAGAACCTGTTGAGAGCCGCCCCACAAGTCACCCCATCTTGGATTCCCCTAGGTGTCTATGTTTGAAGAATGCACAGTTTTGGTAGGTTTCCCTAGGTGCCGGCTGAGCTAGAGACCAAAATCCATAGCTAGGCACTTTGTAAAATACAGCTGTGCTTTCTATGAGAAAATGTGATGTGTCCATGTTGTGTTTTGGGGCATTTCCTGTCACGGGCACTAGGCCTACCCACACAAGTGAGGTACCATTTTTATCGGGAGACTAGGGGAAACTCTGGGTGGAAGGAAATTTGTGGCTCCTCTCAGGTTTCAGAACTTTCTATCACCGAAATGTAAGGAAAAAGTGTTTATTTATTCCAAATTTTAAGGCATGCAAAGGATTCTGGGTAACAGAACCTGGTGAGAGCCCCACAAGTCACCACCATCTTGGATTCACAACGGTGTCTAGTTTTCTAAAATGCACAGGTTTGGTAGGTTTCCCTAATTGTCGGCTGAGCTGGAGGCCAAAATCCACAGCTAGCCACTTTGCAAAAAACAGCTCTGTTTTCTTTTGGAAAAGGTGATGTGTCCACGTTGTGTTTTGGGGTATTTTCAGTCAGGGGCACTAGGCCTACCTACACAAGTGAGGTATCATTTTTATCAGTAGACTTGGGGGAACGCTGGGTGGAAGAACATTTGTGGCTTCTCTCAGATTCCAGAACTTTCTGTCACTGAAATATGAGGAAACATTGTTTTTTGCGAAATGTTGAGGTTTTCAAAGGATTCTAGGTAACATAACATGGTGAGAGCCCCACAAGCACCCCATGTTGGATTCCCCTAGGTGTCTAGTTTTAAAAAAAGCACAGGTTTGGTAGGTTTCTCTCGGTGCCGGCTGAGCTAGAGACAAAAATCGGTAGCTAGGCACTTTGTAAAATACAGCTGTGCTTTCTATAAGAAAATGTGATGTGTCCACGTTGTGTTTTGGGGCATTTCCTGTCACGGGCACTAGGCCTACCCACACAAGTGAGGTACCATTTTTATCGGGAGACTAGGGGAAACTCTGGGTGGAAGGAAATTTGTGGCTCCGATCAGGTTTTAGAACTTTCTATCACCGAAATGTAAGGAAAAAAAGTGTATTTATTCCAAATTTTGAGGCATGCAAAGGATTCTGGATAACAGAACCTAGTGAGAGCCCCACAAGTCACCACCATCTTGTATTCACAACGGTATCTAGTTTTCTAAAATGCACAGGTTTGGTAGGTTTCCCTAATTGTCGGCTGAGCTGGAGGCCACAATCCACAGCTAGGCACTTTGCAAAAAACAGCTCTGTTTTCTTTGGGAAAAGGTGATGTGTCCACGTTGTGTTTTGGGGTATTTTCAGTCAGGGGCACTAGGCCTACCTACACAAGTGAGGTATAATTTTTATCAGGAGCCTAGAGGGAACACTGGGTGGAAGAAAATTTGTGGCTTCTCTCAGATTCCATAACTTTCTGTCACCGAAATGTGAGGAAAAAGTGTTTTTTTAGCCAATTTTTGAGGTTTGGAAAGGATTCTTGGTAACATACCCGGTGAGAGCCCCACAAGTCCACCCATCTTGGATTCGCCTAGGTGTCTAGTTTTAAAAAATGAACAGGTTTGGTAGGTTTCCTTAGGTGCTGGCTGAGGTAGAGACCAAGATCCAGAGCTAGTCACTTTGCAAAAAACAGCTTTGTTTTCTTTGGGAAAATGTCATGTGTTTACGTTGTGTTTTGGGGCATTTCCGGTCGCAAGCACTATGCCTAACCCACACAAGTGAGTTACCATTCTTATCGGGGAAAGATGAGGAATCTGGGAGGAAGGAAATTTGTGGCTTCTCTCAAATTCCAGAACATTCTGTCACCGAAATGTGAGGAAAAAGTGTTTTTTTAGCCAATTATTGAGGTTTGGAAAGGATTCTGGGTAACAGAACCTGGTGAGAGCCCCACAAGTCACCCCATATTGGATTCAAAAGGTGTCTAGTTTTTAAAAATGAACAGGTTTGGTAGGTTTCCTTATGTGCTGGCTGAGCTAGATGCCAAATTCCACAGCTAGGCACTTTGCAAAAAACAGCTCTGTTTTCTTTCGAAAATGTGATATGTCCACATTTATTTTTGGGGCATTTCCTTTCACAGGAACTAGGCCTACCCACACAAGTGAAGTACCATTTTTATTGGGAGCCTAGGGGGAACGCTAGGTGGAAGGAAATTTGTGGCTCCTTTCATATTCCAGAACTTTCTATTACCGAAATGTGAGGAAAAACTGTTCTTTTTGACCACATTTTGAGGTTTGCAAAGGATTCTGGTTAACATAACCTGGTGAGAGCACCACAGGTCACCCCATCTTGGATTCCCTTAGGTGTCTATGTTTGAAAAATGCACATGTTTGGTAGGTTTCCCTAGGTGCCGGCTGAGCTAGAGGCCACAATCCACAGCTAGGCACTTTGCAATAAACAGCTCTGTTTTCTTTGGGAAAATGTGATGTGTCCATGTTGTGTTTTGGAGCATGTCCTGTCGCGGGCACTAGGCCTACCCACACAAGTGAGGTACCATTTTTATCAGGAGACTCGAGGAAATGCTGGGTGGAAGGAAATTTGTGGCTCCTCTCAGCTTCCAGAACTTTCTATCACCGAAATGTGAGGAAAAGGTGTTTCTTTTTTTGCCAAATTTTGAGGTTTGCAAAGGATTCTGGGTAACAGAACCTGGTGAGAGCCCAACAAGTCACCCCAATCTTGGATTCCCAAAGGTGTCTAGTTTTAAAAAATGCACAAGTTTGGTAGGTTTCCCTTGGTGCCAGATGAGCTAGAGGTCACAATCCACAGCTGGGTACTTTGCAAAAAACAGCTCTGTTTTCTTTTGGAAAATGTGATGTGTCCATGTTTTGTTTTGGGACATATCCTGTCGCAGGCACTAGGTCCACCCACACAAGTGGGGTACCATTTCGATCGGGATCCGAGGGGGAAGACTGGTTGGAAAGACAATTGTGGCTCCTTTCAGATTCCAGAACTTTCTGTTACCGAAATGTGAGGAAAACGTGTTTTTTTGCCAACATTTTAGGTTTGCAAAGGATTCTGGGTAACAGAACCTGTTGAGAGCCGCCCCACAAGTCACCCCATCTTGGATTCCCCTAGGTGTCTATGTTTGAAGAATGCACAGTTTTGGTAGGTTTCCCTAGGTGCCGGCTGAGCTAGAGACCAAAATCCATAGCTAGGCACTTTGTAAAATACAGCTGTGCTTTCTATGAGAAAATGTGATGTGTCCATGTTGTGTTTTGGGGCATTTCCTGTCACGGGCACTAGGCCTACCCACACAAGTGAGGTACCATTTTTATCGGGAGACTAGGGGAAACTCTGGGTGGAAGGAAATTTGTGGCTCCTCTCAGGTTTCAGAACTTTCTATCACCGAAATGTAAGGAAAAAGTGTTTATTTATTCCAAATTTTAAGGCATGCAAAGGATTCTGGGTAACAGAACCTGGTGAGAGCCCCACAAGTCACCACCATCTTGGATTCACAACGGTGTGTAGTTTTCTAAAATGCACAGGTTTGGTAGGTTTCCCTAATTGTCGGCTGAGCTGGAGGCCACAATCCACAGCTAGCCACTTTGCAAAAAACAGCTCTGTTTTCTTTGGGAAAAGGTGATGTGTCCACGTTGTGTTTTGGGGTATGTTCAGTCAGGGGCACTAGGCCTACCTACACAAGTGAGGTATCATTTTTATCAGTAAACTTGGGGGAACGCTGGGTGGAAGAAAATTTGTGGCGTCTCTCAGATTCCAGAACTTTCTGTCATTGAAATATGAGTAAAAATTGTTTTTTTTGCCAAATTTTGAGGTTTGCAAAGGATTCTAGGTAACAGAACATGGTGAGAGCCCCACAAGAACCCCATGTTGGATTCCCCTAGGTGTCAAGTTAAAAAAAATGTACAGGGTTGGTAGGTTTCCCTAGGTGCTGGATGAGCTAGAGGCCAAATTCCACAGCTAGGCACTTTGTAAAAAACAGTTCTGTTTTCTTTGGGGAAATGTGATGTGTCCATGTTGTGTTTTGGGGCATTTCCTGTCGTAGGCCTACCCACACAAGTCAGGTACCATTTTTATCGGGAGCCTAGAGGGAACACTGGGTGGAAGAAAATTTGTGGCTTCTCTCAGATTCCATAACTTTCTGTCACCGAAATGTGAGGAAAAAGTGTTTTTTTAGCCAATTTTTCAGGTTTGGAAAGGATTCTAGGTAACATATCTGGTGAGAGCCCCACAAGTCCACCCATCTTGGATTCGCCTAGGTGTCTAGTTTTCAAAAATGCACAGGTTTGGTAGGTTTCCTTAGGTGCTGGCTGAGGTAGAGACCAAGATCCACAGCTAGTCACTTTGCAAAAAAGAGCTTTCTTTTCTTTGGGAAAATGTGATGTGTCTACGTTGTGTTTTGGGGCATTTCCGGACGCAAGCACTAGGCCTAACCCATACAAGTGAGTTACCATTCTTATCGGGGAAAGATGAGGAATTCTGGGAGGAAGGAAATTTGTGGCTTCTCTCAAATTCCAGAACATTCTGTCACCGAAATGTGAGGAAAAAGTGTTTTTTTAGCCACTTATTGAGGTTTAGAAAGGATTCTGGGTAACAGAACCTGGTTAGAGCCCCACAAGTCACCCCATATTGGATTCAAAAGGTGTCTAGTTTTTAAAAATGAACAGGTTTGGTAGGTTTCCTTATGTGCTGGCTGAGCTAGAGGCCAAATTCCACAGCTAGGCACTTTGCAAAAAACAGCTCTGTTTTCTTTGGAAAATGTGATGTGTCCACATTGATTTTTGGGGCATTTCCTTTCACAGGAACTAGGCCTACCCACACAAGTGAAGTACCATTTTTATTGGGAGCCTAGGGGGAAGGAAATTTGTGGCTCCTTTCATATTCCAGCACTTTCTTTTACCGAAATGGGAGGAAAAACTGTTCTTTTTGGCCACATTTTGAGGTTTGCAAAGGATTCTGGTTAACAGAACCTGGTGAGAGCACCACAGGTCACCCCATCTTGGATTCCCTTAGGTGTCTATGTTTGAAAAATGCGCATGTTTGGTAGGTTTCCCTAGGTGCCGGCTGAGCTAGAGGCCACAATCCACAGCTAGGCACTTTGCAATAAACAGCTCTGTTTTCTTTGGGAAAATGTGATGTGTCCATGTTGTGTTTTGGAGCATGTCCTGTCGCGGGCACTAGGCCTACCCACACAAGTGAGGTACCATTTTTATCAGGAGACTAGAGGAAACGCTGGGTGGAAGGAAATTTGTGGCTCCTCTCAGCTTCCAGAACTTTCTATCACCGAAATGTGAGGAAAAGGTGTTTTTTTTTTTGCCAAATTTTGAGGTTTGCAGAGGATTCTGGGCAACAGAACCTGGTGAGAGCCCAACAAGTCACCCCCATCTTGGATTCCCAAAGGTGTCTAGTTTTAAAAAATGCACAGGTTTGGTAGGTTTCCCTTGGTGCCAGCTGAGCTAGAGGTCACAATCCACAGCTGGGTACTTTGCAAAAAACAGCTCTGTTTTCTTTTGGAAAATGTGATGTGTTCATGTTTTGTTTTGGGACATATCCTGTCACGGGCACTAGGTCCACCCACACAAGTGGGGTACCATTTAGATCGGGAGCCGAGGGGGAAGACTGGTTGGAAAGACAATTGTGGCTCCTTTCAGATTCCAGAACTTTCTGTTACCGAAATGTGAGGAAAACGTGTTTTTTGGCCAAAATTTTAGGTTTGCAAAGGATTCTGGGTAACAGAACCTGTTGAGAGCCGCCCCACAAGTCACCCCATCTTGGATTCCCCTAGGTGTCTATGTTTGAAGAATGCACAGTTTTGGTAGGTTTCCCTAGGTGCCGGCTGAGCTAGAGACCAAAATCCATAGCTAGGCACTTTGTAAAATACAGCTGTGCTTTCTATGAGAACATGTGATGTGTCCATGTTGTGTTTTGGGGCATTTCCTGTCACGGGCACTAGGCCTACCCACACAAGTGAGGTACCATTTTTATTGGGAGACTAGGGGAAACTCTGGGTGGAAGGAAATTTGTGGCTCCTCTCAGGTTTCAGAACTTTCTATCACCGAAATGTAAGGAAAAAGTGTTTATTTATTCCAAATTTTAAGGCATGCAAAGGATTCTGGGTAACAGAACCTGGTGAGAGCCCCACAAGTCACCACCATCTTGGATTCACAACGGTGTCTAGTTTTCTAAAATGCACAGGTTTGGTAGGTTTCCCTAATTGTCGGCTGAGCTGGAGGCCACAATCCACAGCTAGCCACTTTGCAAAAAACAGCTCTGTTTTCTTTTGTAAAAGGTGATGTGTCCACGTTGTGTTTTGGGGTATTTTCAGTCAGGGGCACTAGGCCTACCTACACAAGTGAGGTATCATTTTTATCAGTAGACTTGGGGGAACGCTGGGTGGAAGAACATTTGTGGCTTCTCTCAGATTCCAGAACTTTCTGTCACTGAAATATGAGGAAACATTGTTTTTTGCCAAATGTTGAGGTTTTCAAAGGATTCTAGGTAACAGAACATGGTGAGAGCCCCACAAGCACCCCATGTTGGATTCCCCTAGGTGTCTAGTTTTAAAAAAAGCACAGGTTTGGTAGGTTTCTCTAGGTGCCGGCTGAACTAGAGACAAAAATCGGTAGCTAGGCACTTTGTAAAATACAGCTGTGCTTTCTATGAGAAAATGTGATGTGGCCACGTTGTGTTTTGGGGCATTTCCTGTCACGGGCACTAGGCCTACCCACACAAGTGAGGTACCATTTTTATCGGGAGACTAGGGGAAACTCTGGGTGGAAGGAAATTTGTGGCTCCGATCAGGTTTCAGAACTTTCTATCACCGAAATGTAAGGAAAAAGTGTTTATTTATTCCAAATTTTAAGGCATGCAAAGGATTCTGGGTAACAGAACCTGGTGAGAGCCCCACAAGTCACCACCATCTTGGATTCACAACGGTGTCTAGTTTTCTAAAATGCACAGGTTTGGTAGGTTTCCCTAATTGTCGGCTGAGCTGGAGGCCACAATCCACAGCTAGCCACTTTGCAAAAAACAGCTCTGTTTTCTTTTGTAAAAGGTGATGTGTCCACGTTGTGTTTTGGGGTATTTTCAGTCAGGGGCACTAGGCCTACCTACACAAGTGAGGTATCATTTTTATCAGTAGACTTGGGGGAACGCTGGGTGGAAGAACATTTGTGGCTTCTCTCAGATTCCAGAACTTTCTGTCACTGAAATATGAGGAAACATTGTTTTTTGCCAAATGTTGAGGTTTTCAAAGGATTCTAGGTAACAGAACATGGTGAGAGCCCCACAAGCACCCCATGTTGGATTCCCCTAGGTGTCTAGTTTTAAAAAAAGCACAGGTTTGGTAGGTTTCTCTAGGTGCCGGCTGAGCTAGAGACAAAAATCGGTAGCTAGGCACTTTGTAAAATACAGCTGTGCTTTCTATGAGAAAATGTGATGTGGCCACGTTGTGTTTTGGGGCATTTCCTGTCACGGGCACTAGGCCTACCCACACAAGTGAGGTACCATTTTTATCGGGAGACTAGGGGAAACTCTGGGTGGAAGGAAATTTGTGGCTCCGATCAGGTTTTAGAACTTTCTATCACCGAAATGTAAGGAAAAAAAGTGTATTTATTCCAAATTTTGAGGCATGCAAAGGATTCTGGATAACAGAACCTGGTGAGAGCCCCACAAGTCACCACCATCTTGTATTCACAACGGTATCTAGTTTTCTAAAATGCACAGGTTTGGTAGGTTTCCCTAATTGTCGGCTGAGCTGGAGGCCACAATCCACAGCTAGGCACTTTGCAAAAAACAGCTCTGTTTTCTTTGGGAAAAGGTGATGTGTCCATGTTGTGTTTTGGGGTATTTTCAGTCAGGGGCACTAGGCCTACCTACACAAGTGAGGTATAATTTTTATCAGGAGACTAGAGGGAACACTGGGTGGAAGAAAATTTGTGGCTTCTCTCAGATTCCATAACATTCTGTCACCGAAATGTGAGGAAAAAGTGTTTTTTTAGCAAATTTTTGAGGTTTGGAAAGGATTCTTGGTAACATACCCGGTAAGAGCCCCACAAGTCCACCCATCTTGGATTCGCCTAGGTGTCTAGTTTTCAAAAATGCACAGGTTTGGTAGGTTTCCTTAGGTGCTGGCTGAGGTAGAGACCAAGATCCAGAGCTAGTGACTTTGCAAAAAACAGCTTTGTTTTCTTTGGGAAAATGTCATGTGTTTACGTTGTGTTTTGGGGCATTTCCGGTCGCAAGCACTATGCCTAACCCACACAAGTGAGTTACCATTCTTATCGGGGAAAGATGAGGAATCTGGGAGGAAGGAAATTTGTGGCTTCTCTCAAATTCCAGAACATTCTGTCACCGAAATGTGAGGAAAAAGTGTTTTTTTAGCCAATTATTGAGGTTTGGAAAGGATTCTGGGTAACAGAACCTGGTGAGAGCCCCACAAGTCACCCCATATTGGATTCAAAAGGTGTCTAGTTTTTAAAAATGAACAGGTTTGGTAGGTTTCCTTATGTGCTGGCTGAGCTAGATGCCAAATTCCACAGCTAGGCACTTTGCAAAAAACAGCTCTGTTTTCTTTGGAAAATGTGATGTGTACACATTGATTTTTGGGGCATTTCCTTTCACAGGAACTAGGCCTACCCACACAAGTGAAGTACCATTTTTATTGGGAGCGTAGGGGGAACGCTAGGTGGAAGGAAATTTGTGGCTCCTTTCATATTCCAGAACTTTCTATTACCGAAATGTGAGGAAAAACTGTTCTTTTTGGCCACATTTTGAGGTTTGCAAAGGATTCTGGTTAACAGAACCTGGTGAGAGCACCACAGGTCACCCCATCTTGTATTCCCTTAGGTGTCTATGTTTGAAAAATGCACATGTTTGGTAGGTTTCCCTAGGTGCCGGCTGAGCTAGAGGCCGCAATCCACAGCTAGGCACTTTGCAATAAACAGCTCTGTTTTCTTTGGGAAAATGTGATGTGTCCATGTTGTGTTTTGGAGCATGTCCTGTCGCGGGCACTAGGCCTACCCACACAAGTGAGGTACCATTTTTATCAGGAGACTAGAGGAAATGCTGGGTGGAAGGAAATTTGTGGCTCCTCTCAGCTTCCAGAACTTTCTATCACCGAAATGTGAGGAAAAGGTGTTTTTTTTTTGGCCAAATTTTGAGGTTTGCAAAGGATTCTGGGTAACAGAACCTGGTGAGAGCCCAACAAGTCACCCCCATCTTGGCTTCCAAAAGGTGTCTAGTTTAAAAAAATGCACAGGTTTGGTAGGTTTCCCTTGGTGCCAGCTGAGCTAGAGGTCACAATCCACAGCTGGGTACTTTGCAAAAGACAGCTCTGTTTTCTTTTGGAAAATGTGATGTGTCCATGTTTTGTTTTGGGACATATCATGTCGCGGGCACTAGGTCCACCCACACAAGTGGGGTACCATTTAGATCGGGAGCCGAGGGGGAAGACTGGTTGGAAAGACAATTGTGGCTCCTTTCAGATTCGAGAACTTTCTGTTACCGAAATGTGAGGAAAACGTGTTTTTTGGCCAAAATGTTAGGTTTGCAAAGGATTCTGGGCAACAGAACCTGTTGAGAGCCGCCCCACAAGTCACCCCATCTTGGATTCCCCTAGGTGTCTATGTTTGAAGAATGCACAGTTTTGGTAGGTTTCCCTAGGTGCCGGCTGAGCTAGAGACCAAAATCCATAGCTAGGCACTTTGTAAAATACAGCTGTGCTTTCTATCAGAAAATGTGATGTGTCCATGTTGTGCTTTGGGGCATTTCCTGTCACGGGCACTAGGCCTACCCACACAAGTGAGGTACCATTTTTATTGGGAGACTAGGGGAAACTCTGGGTGGAAGGAAATTTGTGGCTCCTCTCAGGTTTCAGAACTTTCTATCACCGAAATGTAAGGAAAAAGTGTTTATTTATTCCAAATTTTAAGGCATGCAAAGGATTCTGGGTAACAGAACCTGGTGAGAGCCCCACAAGTCATCACCATCTTGGATTCACAACGTTGTCTAGTTTTCTAAAATGCACAGGTTTGGTAGGGTTCCCTAATTGTCGGCTGAGCTGGAGGCCACAATCCACAGCTAGCCACTTTGCAAAAAACAGCTCTGTTTTCTTTGGGAAAAGGTGATGTGTCCACGTTGTGTTTTGGGGTATTTTCAGTCAGGGGCACTAGACCTACCTACACAAGTGAGGTATCATTTTTATCAGTAGACTAGGGGGAACGCTGGGTGGAAGAAAATTTGTGGCTTCTCTCAGATTCCAGAACTTTCTATCACTGAAATATGAGGAAACATTGTTTTTTGCCAAATGTTGAGGTTTTCAAAGGATTCTAGGTATCAGAACATGGTGAGAGCCCCACAAGCACCCCATGTTGGATTCCCCTAGGTGTCTAGTTTAAAAAAAAGCACAGGTTTGGTAGGTTTCTCTAGGTGCCAGGTGAGCTAGAGACAAAAATCCGTAGCTAGGCACTTTGTAAAATACAGCTGTGCTTTCTATGAGAAAATGTGATGTGTCCACGTTGTGTTTTGGGGTATTTCCTGTCACGGGCACTAGGCCTACCCACACAAGTGAGGTACCATTTTTATCGGGAGACTAGGGGAAACTCTGGGTGGAAGGAAATTTGTGGCTCCTATCAGGTTTCAGAACTTTCTATCACCAAAATGTAAGGAAAAAGTGTGTATTTATTCCAAATTTTGAGGCATGCAAAGGATTCTGGATAACAGAACCTGGTGAGTGCCCCACAAGTCACCACCATCTTGTATTCACAACGGTATCTAGTTTTCTAAAATGCACAGGTTTGGTAGGTTTCCCTAATTGTCGGCTGAGCTGGAGGCCACAATCCACAGCTAGGCACTTTGCAAAAAACAGCTCTGTTTTCTTTGGGAAAAGGTGATGTGTCCACGTTGTGTTTTGGGGTATTTTCAGTCAGGGGCACTAGGCCTACCTACACAAGTGAGGTATCATTTTTATCAGGAGCCTAGAGGGAACACTGGTTGGAAGAAAATTTGTTGCTTCTCTCAGATTCCATAACTTTCTGTCACTGAAATGTGAGGAAAAAGTGTTTTTTTAGCCAATTTTTGAGGTTTTTAAAGGATTCTTGGTAACATACCCAGTGAGAGCCCCACAAGTCCACCCATCTTGGATTCGCCTAGGTGTCTAGTTTTAAAAAATGCACAGGTTTGGTAGGATTCCTTAGGTGCTGGCTGAGGTAGAGACCAAGATCTACAGCTAGTCACTTTGAAAAAAACAGCTTTCTTTTCTTTGGGAAAATGTCATGTGTCTACGTTGTGTTCTGGGGCATTTCCGGTTGCAAGCACTATGCCTAACCCACACAAGTGAGTTACCATTCTTATCGGGAAAGATGAGGAATCTGGGAGGAAGGAAATTTGTGGCTTCTCTCAAATTCCAGAACTTTCTGTCACCGAAATGTGAGGAAAAAGAGTTTTTTTAAGCCAATTTTTGAGGTTTGGAAAGGATTCTTGGTAACAGAACCTGGTGAGAGCCCCACAAGTCACCCCATATTGGATTCAAAAGGTGTCTAGTTTTTAAATATGAACAGGTTTGGTAGGTTTCCTTATGTGCCGGCTGAGCTAGAGGCCACAGCTAGGCACTTTGCAAAAAACAGCTCTGTTTTCTTTTCGAAAATGTGATGTGTCCATGTTGTGTTTTGGGGCATTCCTGTTGCAGGCACTATGCCTACCCAAACAAGTAAAGTACCATTTTTATCGGGAGACCTGAGGAAACGATAGGTGGAAGGAGATATGTAGCTCCTCTCAGGTTCCAGAACTTTCTATCACCAAAATGAGAGGAAAAAGTGTTTTTTCTTTGCCAAATTTTGAGATTTGCGAAGGATTCTGGGAAACAGAACCTGGTGAGAACCCCACAAGTCACCCTCATCTTGGATTCCCAAAGGTGTCTAGTTTTAAAAAATGCACAGGTTTGGTATGTTTCCCTAGGTGCCGGCTGAGCTAGAAGCCAAAATCCACAGCTAGGCATGTTGCAAAAAAAAGCTCAGTTTTCATTGGGAAAAAATGATGTGTCCATATTGTGTTTTGAGGCATATCCTGTTGCGGGCACTAGGCCTACCCACACAAGTGAGGTACCATTTTTATTGGGAGCCGAGGGGGAACGCTGTGTGGAAGGAAATTTATGGCTCATTTCATATTCCAGAACTTTCTGTTACCAAAATGTGAGGAAAAACTTATTTTTGTCCAAATTTGAGGTTTGCAAAGGATTCTGGGTAACAGAACCTGGTGAGAGACCCACAAGTCACCCCATATTGGATTTTCCTAGGTGTCTAGTTTTAAAAAATGAACATGTTTGGTATGTTTCCTTAGGTGCCGGCGGAGCTAGAGGCCAAAATCTACAGCTAGGCACTTTGCAAAAAACAGCTCTGTTTTTTTTGGAAAATGTGATGTGTCCACATTGATTTTTGGGGCATTTCCTTTCACAGGAACTAGGCCTACCCACACAAGTGAAGTACCATTTTTATCAGGAGACTAGAGGAAACGCTGGGTGGAAGGAAATTTGTGGCTCCTCTCAGCTTCCAGAACTTTCTATCACCGAAATGTGAGGAAAAGGTGTTTTTGTTTGCCAAATTTTGAGGTTTGCAAAGGATTCTGGGTAATAGAACCTGGTGAGAGCCCAACAAGTCACCCCCATCTTGGATTCCCAAAGGTGTCTAGTTTTAAAAAATGCACACGTTTGGCAGGTTTCCCTTGGTGCCGGCTGAGCTAGAAGTCACAATCCACAGCTGGGCACTTTGCAAAAAACAGCTCTGTTTTCTTTTGGAAAATGTGATGTGTCCATGTTTTGTTTTGGGACATATTCTGTCGCGGGCACTAGGTCCACCCACACAAGTGTTGTACCATTTAGATCGGGAGCCGAGGGGGAAGACTGGGTGGAAAGACAATTGTGGCTCCTTTCAGATTCCAGAACTTTCTGTTACCGAAATGTGAGGAAAATGTGTTTTTTGGCCAAAATTTTAGGTTTGCAATGATTCTGGGTAACAGAATCTGTTGAGAGCCGCCCCACAAGTCACCCCATCTTGGATTCCCCTAGGTGTCTATGTTTGAAGAATGCACAGTTTTGGTAGGTTTCCCTAGGTGCCGGCTGAGCTAGAGACCAAAATCCATAGCTAGGCACTTTGTAAAATACAGCTGTGCTTTCTATGAGAAAATGTGATGTGTCCACGTTGTGTTTTGGGGCATTTCCTGTCACAGGCACTAGGCCTACCCACACAAGTGAGGTACCATTGTTATCGGGAGACTAGGGGAAACTCTGGGTGGAAGGAAATTTGTGGCTCCTCTCAGGTTTCAGAACTTTCTATCACCGAAATGTAAGGAAAATGTGTTTATTTATTTCAAATTTTGAGGCATGCAAAGGATTCTGGGTAACAGAACCTGGTGAGAGCCCCACAAGTCACCACCATCTTGGATTCCCAAAGGTGTCTAGTTTTAAAAAATGCACAGGTTTGGTAGGTTTCCCTTGGAGCTAGCTGAGCTAGAAGTCACAATCCACAGCTGGGCACTTTGCAAAAAACAGCTCTGTTTTCTTTTGGAAAATGTGATGTGTCCATGTTTTGTTTTGGGACATATTCTGTCGCGGGCACTAGGTCCACCCACACAAGTGTTGTACCATTTAGATCGGGAGCCGAGGGGGAAGACTGGGTGGAAAGACAATTGTGGCTCCTTTCAGATTCCAGAACTTTCTGTTACCGAAATGTGAGGAAAATGTGTTTTTTGGCCAAAATTTTAGGTTTGCAAAGGATTCTGGGTAACAGAACCTGTTGAGAGCCGCCCCACAAGTCACCCCATCTTGGATTCCCCTAGGTGTCTATGTTTGAAGAATGCACAGTTTTGGTAGGTTTCCCTAGGTGCCGGCTGAGCTAGAGACCAAAATCCATAGCTAGGCACTTTGTAAAATACAGCTGTGCTTTCTATGAGAAAATGTGATGTGTCCACGTTGTGTTTTGGGGCATTTCCTGTCACAGGCACTAGGCCTACCCACACAAGTGAGGTACCATTGTTATCGGGAGACTAGGGGAAACTCTGGGTGGAAGGAAATTTGTGGCTCCTCTCAGGTTTCAGAACTTTCTATCACCGAAATGTAAGGAAAATGTGTTTATTTATTTCAAATTTTGAGGCATGCAAAGGATTCTGGGTAACAGAACCTGGTGAGAGCCCCACAAGTCACCACCATCTTGGATTCACAACGGTGTCTAGTTTTCTAAAATGCACAGGTTTGGTAGGTTTCCCTAATTGTCGGCTGAGCTGGAGGCCACAATCCACAGCTAGGCACTTTGCAAAAAACAGCTCTGTTTTCTTTGGCAAAAGGTGATTTGTCCACGTTGTGTTTTGGGGTATTTTCTGTCAGGGGCACTAGGCCTACCTACACAAGTAAGGTATCATTTTTATCAGGAGACTTGGGGGAACGCTGGGTGGAAGAAAATTTGTGGCTTCTCTCAGATTCCAGAACTTTCAGTCACTGAAATATGAGGAAACATTGTTTTTTGCCAAATGTTGAGGTTTGCAAAGGATTCTGGGTAACAGAACCTGTTGAGAGCCACCCCACAAGTCACCCCATCTTGGATTCCCCTAGGTGTCTATGTTTGAAGAATGCACAGGTTTGGTAGGCTTCCCTAGGTGCCGGCTGAGCTAGAGACCAAAATCCATAGCTAGGCACTTTGTAAAATACAGCTGTGCATTCTATAAGAAAATGTGATGTGTCCACGTTGTGTTTTGGGGCATTTCCTGTCACGGGCACTAGGCCAACCTACACAAGTGAGGTAACATTTTTGTCGGGAGACTAGGGGAAACTCTGGGTGGAAGGAAATGTGTGGCTCCTCTCAGGTTTTAGAATTTTCTATCACCAAAATGTAAGGAAAAAGTGTTTTTTTTTCTCCAAATTTTGAGGCATGCAAAGGATTCTGGGTAACAGAACCCGGTGAGAGCCCCACAAGTCACCACCATCTTGGATTCATAACGGTCTCTAGTTTTCTAAAATGCACAGGTTTGGTAGGTTTCCCTAATTGTCGGCTGAGCTGGAGGCCACAATCCACAGTTAGGCACTTTGCAAAAAACAGCTCTGTTTTCTTTGGGAAAACGTGATGTGTCCACGTTGTGTTTTGGGGTATTTTCAGTCAGGGGCACTAGGCCTACCTACACAAGTGAGGTATCATTTTTATCAGGAGACTTGGGGGAACTCTGGGTGGAAGAAAATTTGTGGCTTCTCTCAGATTCCAGAACTTTCTGTCACTGAAATATGAGGAAAAATAGTTTTTTTTGCCAAATTTTGAGGTTTGCAAAGGATTCTAGGTAACAGAACATGGTGAGAGCCCCACAAGCACCCCATGCTGGATTCCCCTAGGTGTCTAGTTTAAAAAAATGTATAGGGTTGGTAGGTTTCCAAGGTGCTGGCTGAGCTAGAGGCCAAATTCCACAGCTAGGCACTTTGTAAAAAACAGCTCTGTTTTCTTTGGGAAAATGTGATGTGTCCATGTTGTGTTTTGGGGCATTTCCTGTCGCAGGCACTAGGCCTACCCACACAAGTCAGGTACCATTTTTATCGGGAGCCTAGAGGGAACACTGGGTGGAAGAAAATTTGTGGCTTCTTTCAGATTCCATAACTTTCTGTCACCGAAATGTGAAGAAAAAGTGTTTTTTTAGCCAATTTTTGAGGTTTGGAAAGGATTCTTGGTAACATACCCAGTGAGAGCCCCACAAGTCCACCCATCTTGGATTCGCCTAGGTGTCTAGTTCTCAAAAATGCACAGGTTTGGTAGGTTTCCTTAGGTGCTGGCTGAAGTAGAGACCAAGATCCACAGCTAGTCACTTTGCAAAAAACAGCTTTCTTTTCTTTGGGAAAATGTGATGTGACTACGTTGTGTTTTGGGGCATTTCCGGTCGCAAGCACTATGCCTAACCTACACAAGTGAGGTACCATTCTTATCGGGGAAAGTAGAGGAATTCTGGTAGGAAGGAAATTTGGGGCATCTCTCAAATTCCAGAACTTTCTGTCACCGAAATGTGAGGAAAAAGTGTTTTTTTAGCCAATTTTTGAGGTTTGGAAACGATTCTTGGTAACATACCCGGTGAGAGCCCCACAAGTCCACCCATCTTGGATTCGCCTAGGTGTCGAGTTTTCAAAAATGCACAGGTTTGGTAGGTTTCCTTAGGTGCTGGCTGAAGTAGAGACCAAGATCCACAGCTAGTCACTTTGCAAAAAACAGCTTTCTTTTCTTTGGGAAAATGTGATGTGTCTACGTTGTGTTTTGGGGCATTTCCGGTCGCAAGCACTATGCCTAACCTACACAAGTGAGGTACCATTCTTATCGGGGAAAGATGAGGAATTCTGGTAGGAAGGAAATTTGTGGCATCTCTCAAATTCCAGAACTTTCTGTCACCGAAATGTGAGGAAAAAGTGTTTTTTTAGCCGATTTTTGAGGTTTGGAAAGGATTCTGGGTAACAGAACCTGGTGAGAGCCCCACAAGTCACCCCATATTGGATTCAAAAGGTGTCTAGTTTTTAAAAATGAACAGGTTTGGTAGGTTTCCTTATGTGCCAGCTGAGCTAGAGGCCACAGCTAGGCACTTTGCAAAAAATAGTACTGTTTTCTTTTAAAAAATGTGATGTGTCCACGTTGTGTTTTGGGGCATTCCTGTTGCAGGCAGTATGCCTACCCAAACAAGTAAAGTACCATTTTTATCAGGAGACCTGAGGAAACGCTAGGTGGAAGGAAATATGTAGCTCCTCTCAGGTTCCAGAACTTTCTATAACCAAAATGTGAGGAAAAAGTGTTTTTTCTTTGCCAAATTTTGAGATTTGCAAAGGATTCTGGGAAACAGAACCTGGTGATAGCCCCACAAGTCACCCCCATCTTGGATTCCCAAAGGTGTCTAGTTTTAAAAAATGCACAGGTTTGGTAGGTTTCCCTAGGTGCCAGCTGAGCTAGAAGCGAAAATCCACAGCTAGGCACGTTGCAAAAAAAAGCTCAGTTTTCTTTGGGAAAAAATGATGTGTCCATGTTGTGTTTTGAGGCATATCCTGTTGCGGGCACTAGGCCTACCCACACAAGTGAGGTACCATTTTTATCGGGAGCCGAGGGGGAATGCTGTGTGGAAGAAAATTTATGGCTCATGTCATATTCCAGAACTTTCTGTTACCAAAATGTGAGGAAAAACATATTTTTAGCCAAATTTGAGGTTTGCAAAGGATTCTGGGTAACAGAACCTGGTGAGAGACCCACAAGTCACCCCATATTGGATTTTCCTAGGTGTCTAGTTTTAAAAAATGAACATGTTTGGTATGGTTCCTTAGGTGCCGGCGGAACTAGAGTCCAAAATCTACAGCTAGGCACTTTGCAAAAAACAGCTCTGTTTTCTTTGGAAAATGTGATGTGTCCACATTGATTTTTGGGGCATTTCCTTTCACAGGAACTAGGCCTACTCACACAAGTGAAGTACCATTTTTATTGGGAGCCTAGGGGGAACGCTAGGTGGAAGGAAATTTGTGGCTCCTTTCATATTCCAGAACTTTCTATTACCGAAATGTGAGGAAAAACTGTTCTTTTTGGCCACATTTTGAGGTTTGCAAAGGATTCTGGTTAACAGAACCTGGTGAGAGCACCACAAGTCACCCCATCTTGGATTCCCTTAGGTGTCTATGTTTGAAAAATGCACATGTTTGGTAGGTTTCCCTAGGTGCCGGCTGAGCTAGAGGCCACAATCCACAGTTAGGCGCTTTGCAATAAACAGTTCTGTTTTCTTTGGGAAAATGTGATGTGTCCATGTTGTGTTTTGGGGCATGTCCTGTCGCGGGCACTAGGCCTACCCACACAAGTGAGGTACCATTTTTATCAGGAGACTAGAGGAAACGCTGGGTGGAAGGAAATTTGTGGCTCCTCTCAGCTTCCAGAACTTTCTATCACCGAAATGTGAGGAAAAGGTGTTTTCTTTTAGCCAAATTTTGTGGTTTGCAAAGGATTCTGGGTAACAGAACCTGGTGAGAGCCCTACAAGTCACCCCTATCTTGGATTACCAAAGGTGTCTAGTTTTAAAAAATGCACAGGTTTGGTAGGTTTCCCTGTGTGCCGGCTGAGCTAGATTTCACAATACACAGCTGGGCACTTTGCAAAAAACAGCTCTGTTTTCTTTTGGAAAATGTGATGTGTCCATGTTTTGTGAGCCGAGGGGGAAGACTGGGTGGAAAGACAATTGTGGCTCCTCTCAGATTCCAGAACTTTCTGTTACCGAAATGTGAGGAAAAAGTGTTTTTTTGGCCAAATTTTTAGGTTTGCAAAGGATTCTGGGTAACAGAACATGATGAGAGCCCCACAAGCACCCAGTGTTGGATTCCCCTAGGTGTGTGGTTTTAAAAAATGCACAGGGTGGTAGATTTCCCTAGGTGCTGGCTGAGCTAGCGGCCAAATTCCACAGCTAGGCACTTTGTAAAAAACAGCTCTGTTTTGTTTGGGAAAATGCGGTGTGTCCACGTTGTGTTTTTGGGGCATTTCCTCTCGCAGGAACTAGGCCTACCCACACAAGTGAGTTACCATTTTTATCGGGAGACCTGAGGGAACGCTAGGTGGAAGGAAATATGTGGCTCCTCTCAGGTTCCAGAACTTTCCATCACCGAAATGTGAGGAAATAGTGTTTTTTATTTGCCAAATTTTGTGATTTGCAAAGGATTCTAGGAAACAGAACCCGGTGAGAGCCCCACAAGTCACCCCCACCTTGGACTCCCAAAGGTGTCTAGTTTTAAAAAATGCACAGGTTTGGTAGGATTCCCAGGTGCCGGCTGAGCTATAGGCCACAATCCACAGCTAGGCACTGTGCAATAAACAGCTCTGTTTTCTTTGGGAAAATGTAATGTGTCCACATTGTGTTAAGGGGTATTTTCAATCAGGGGCACTAGGCCTACCTACACAAGTGAGGTACAATTTTTATCAGGAGACTTTGAGAAACGATGGGTGGAAGGAAATTTCTGACTCGTCTCAGAATCCAGAACTTTCTGTCACCGAAATGTGAGAAAAAATTGTTTTTTTGCCAAATGTTGAGGTTTGCAAAGGATTCTGGGTAACAGAACATGGTTAGAGCCCCAGAAGCACCCCATGCTGGATTTCCCTAGGTGTCTAGTTTTAGAAAAATGCACAGGGTTGGTAGGTTTCCTTGGGTGCTGGCTGAGCTTGAAGCTAAAATCCACAGCTAGGCACTTTGCAAAAAACAGCTCTGTTTTCTTTAAGAAAATGTAATGTGTCCATGTTGTGTTTTGGGGCATTTCCTGTTGCAGGCACTAGGCCTTTCCACACAAGTGAGGTACCATTTTTATCAGGAGACTTGAGGGAACGCTGGGTGGAAGGAAATGTGTGGTTCCTCTCAGATTCCAGAACTTTCTGTTACTGAAATATGAGGAAAAAGTGTTTTTTTGCTAAAGCTTGGGGTTTTTCAAATTATTCTGGGTAACAGAACCTGATGAGAGCCCAACAAGTCACCCCATCTTGAATTCCCCTAGGTGTCTGGTTTTAAAAAATGCACTGATTTTGTAGGTTTCCCTAGGTGCCGGCTGAGCTAGAGGCCGAAATCCAGAGCTAGGCAATTTACAAAAAACAGCTCTGTTTTCTTTGGGAAAATGTGATATGTCCATGTTGTGTTTTGGGCCATTTCCTGTTGCGGGCATTAGGCCTGCCCACAGAAGTGAGGTACCATTTTTATCAGGAGACTTGAGTGAACGCTGGGTGGAAAGACATTTGAGGTTCCTCTCAGATTCCAGAACTTTCTGTTACCGAAATGTCAGGAAAAAGTGTTTTTTTGCCAAAGCTTGGGGTTTGCAAAGGATTCTGGGTAACAGAACCTGATGAGAGCCCCACAAGTCACCCCATCTTGGATTCCCCTAGGTGTCTAGTTTTAAGAAATGCACAGATTTTGTAGGTTTCCCTATGTGCCGGCTGAGCTAGAGGCCAAAGTTCACAGCTAGGCACTTTGCACAAAACAGCTCTATTTTCTTTGGGAAAATTTGATATTTCCGTGTTGTGTTTTTGGGCATTTTCTGTCGCGGGCACTAGGCCTGTCCACACAAGTGAAGTACCATTTTTATTGGGAGGCTTTAGGGAACACTGGGTGGAAGGAAATTTGTGGGTCCGCTCAAATTCCAGAACTTTCTGTCACCCAAATGTGAGGAAAAAGTGTTCTTTTTTTCCTAATTTTGAGGTTTGCAAAGGATTCAGGGTAACAGACCCTGCTGAGAGCCCTACAAGTCAACCCATATTGGAGTCCTCTGGGTGCCTAGTTTTAAAAAATGAACATGTTTGGTACGTTTCCTTAGGTGCCGGCTGAGCTAGAGACCAAAATCTACAGCTAGGCACTTTGCAAAAACCAGCTCTGTTTTCTTTGGGAAAATGTGATGTGCCCATGTTGTGTTTTGAGGCATATTCTGTTGCGGGCACTAGGCCTATCCACACAAGTTAGGTACCATTTTTATCGAGAGACTGGGGGAAACGCTGAGTGGAAGGAAATTTGGGGCTCCTCTCAGGTTCTAGAACTTTCTGTCACCGAAATGTGAGGAAAATTTTTTTTTTCTTCAAATTTTGAGGCTTGCAAAGGATTCTGGGTAACAGAACCTGGTGGGAGCCACACAAGTCACCCCCATCTTGGATTCCCAAAGGTGTTTAGTTTTAAAAAATGCACAGGTTTGGTAGGTTTCCCAGGTGCCGGCTGAGCTAAAGGCCACAATCCACAGCTAGGCACTTTGCAAAAAACAGCTCTGTTTTCTTTGGGAAAATGTGATGTGTCCATGTTGTGTTTTTGGGGCATTTCCCGTCACGGGCACTGGGCCTACCCACACAAGTGAGGTACCATTTTTATCAGGAGCCGAGGGGTAACACTGGGTGGAAGGAAGTTTGTGGCTCATTTCAGATTCCAGAACTTTCTGTCACCGAAATAAGGGGAAAACTGTTCTTTTTTGCCAAATTTTGAGGTTTGCAAAGGATTCTGGGTAACAGAACCTGGGGAGAGCCCCACAAGTCACCCCGTAATTGATTTTCCTAGATGTCTAGTTTTCACAAATGAACAGGTTTGCTACGTTTCCCTAATTGCCAGCTGAGCTAGAGGCCACAATCCACAGTTAGGCACTTTGCAAAAAACAGCTCTGTTTTCTTTGTGAAAATGTGATGTGTCCACATTGTGTTTTGGGACATTTCCTCTCACTAGGCCTACCCACACAAGTGAGGTACCATTTTTATCGTGAGACGACCGGAAACGCTGGGTGGAAGGAAATTTGTGGCTCCTCTCAGGTTCCCGAACTTTCTGTCACCAAAATGTGAGGAAAAACTGTTCTTTTTTGCCAAATTGTGGGGTTTTCAAAGGATTCTGGGTAACAGAACCTGGTGAGAGCCCCAGAAGTCACCCCCATCTTGGATTCCCAAAGGTGTCTATTTTAAAAAAATGCACAGGTTTGGTATGTGCCACAATCCACAGCTAGGCACTTTGCAAAAAACAGCTCTGTTTTCTTTTCGAAAATGTGATGTGTCCATGTTGTGTTTTGGGGCATATCCTGTCGCGGGCACTAGGCCTACCCACACAAGTCAGGTACCATTTTTATCGGGAGCCGAGGGTGAATACTGAGTGAAAGGAAATTTGTGGCTCCTTTCAGATTCCAGAACTTTCAGTCACCGAAATGTGAGGAAAAACTGTTCTTTTTTGCCAAATTTTGAGGTTTGCAAAGGATTCTGGGTAAAAGAACCTGGTGAGATCCCCACAAGTCACCCCCATCTTGGATTCCCCTAGGTGTTTAGTTTTAAAAAATGCCCAGATTTTGTAGGTTTCCCTAGGTGCCGGCTGAGCTAGAGGCCACAATCCACAGCTGGGCACTTTGCAAAAAACAGCTCTGTTTTCTTTTGGAAAATGTGATGTTTCCATGTTTTGTTTTGGGACATATCCTGTCGCGGGCACTAGGTCCACCCCCACAAGTGAGGTACCATTTAGATCGGGAGCCGAGGGGGAAGACTGGGTGGAAAGACAATTGTGGCTCCTTTCAGATTCCAGAATTTTCTGTTACCGAAATGTGAGGAAAATGTGTTTTTTGGCCAAATTTTGAGGTTTGCAAAGGATTCTGGGTAACAGAACCTGTTGAGAGCCACCCCACAAGTCACCCCATCTTGGATTCCCCTAGGTGTCTATGTTTGAAGAATGCACAGGTTTGGTAGGTTTCCCTAGGTGCCGGCTGATCTAGAGACCAAAATCCATAGCTAGGCACTTTGTAAAATACAGCTGTGCTTTCTATGAGAAAATGTGATGTGTCCACGTTGTGTTTTGGGGCATTTCCTGTCACGGGCACTAGGCCTACCCACACAAGTGAGGTACCATTTTTATCGGGAGACTAGGGGAAACTCTGGGTGGAAGGAAATTTGTGGCTCCTCTCAGGTTTCAGAACTTTCTATCACCGAAATGTAAGGAAAAAGAGTTTATTTATTCCAAATTTTGAGGCATGCAAATGATTCTGCGTAACAGAACCTGGTGAGAGCCCCAAAAGTCACCACCATCTTGGATTCACAACGGTCTCTAGTTTTCTAAAATGCACAGGTTTGGTAGGTTTCCCTAATTGTCGGCTGAGCTGGAGGCCACAATCCACAGCTAGGCACTTTGCAAAAAACAGCTCTGTTTTCTTTGGGAAAAGGTGATGTGTCCACGTTGTGTTTTGGGGTATTTTCAGTCGGGGGCACTAGGCCTACCTACACAAGTGAGGTATCATTTTTATCAGGAGACTTGGGGGAATGCTGGGTGGAAGAAAATTTGTGGCTTCTCTCAGATTCCAGAACTTTCTGTCACTGAAATATGAGGAAAAATTGTTTTTTGCCAAATTTTGAGGTTTTCAAAGGATTCTAGGTAACAGAACATGGTGAGAGCCCCACAAGCACCGCATGTTGGATTCCCCTAGGTGTCTAGTTTTATAAAATGCACAGGTCTGGTAGGTTTCCCTAGGTGCTGGCTGAGCTAGAGACCAAAATCCATAGCTAGGCACTTTGTAAAATACAGCTGTGCTTTCTATGAGAAAATGTAATGTGTCCACGTTGTGTTTTGGGGCATTTCCTGCACGGGCACTAGGCCTACCGACACAAGTGAGGTACTATTTTTATCGGGAGACTAGGGGAAACTCTGGGTGGAAGGAAATTTGTAGCTTCTCTCAGATTCCAGAACTTTCTGTCACCGAAATGTGAGGTTTGGAAAGGATTCTTGGTAACATACCCGGTGAGAGCTCCACAAGTCCACCCATCTTGGATTCGCCTAGTTGTCTAGTTTTAAAAAATGCACAGGTTTGGTAGGTTTCCTTAGGTGCTGGCTGAGGTAGAGACCAAGATCCACAGCTAGTCACTTTGCAAAAAACAGCTTTCTTTTCTTTGGGAAAATGTGATGTGTCTACGTTGTGTTTTGGGGCATTTCCAGTCGCAAGCACTATGCCTAACCCACACAAGTGAGTTACCATTCTTATCGGGGAAAGATGAGGAATTCTGGGAGGAAGGAAATTTGTGGCTTCTCTCAAATTCCAGAACTTTCTGTCACCGAAATGTGAGGAAAAAGTGTTTTTTTATCCAATTTTTGAGGTTTGGAAAGGATTCTGGGTAACAGAACCTGGTGAGAGCCCCACAAGTCACCCCATATTGGATTCAAAAGGTGTCTAGTTTTTAAAAATGAACAGGTTTGGTAGGTTTCCTTATGTGCCGGCTGAGCTAGAGGCCACAGCTAGGCACTTTGCAAAAAACAGCTCTGTTTTCTTTTCGAAAATGTGATGTGTCCACGTTGTGTTTTGGGGCATTCCTGTTGCAGGCACTATGCCTACCCAAACAAGTAAAGTACCATTTGTATCGGGAGACCTGAGGAAACGCTAGGTGGAAGGAAATATGTATCTCCTCTCAGGTTCCAGAACTTTCTATCACCGAAATGTGAGGAAAAAATGTTTTTTATTTGCCAAATTTTGAGATTTGCAAAGGATTCTGGGAAACAGAACCTGGTTGAGCCCCACAAGTCACCCCTATCTTGGATTCCCCAAGGTGTCTAGTTTTAAAAAATGCACAGGTTTGGTAGGTTTCCCTAGGTCCCGGCTGAGCTAGAAGCCAAAATCCACAGTTAGTCACGTTGCAAAAAAAAGCTCAGTTTTCTTTGGGAAAAAGTGATGTGTCCATGTTGTGTTTTGAGGCATATCCTGTTGTGGGCACTAGGCCTACCCACACAAGTGAGGTACCATTTTTATCAGGAGCTGATGGGGAACGCTGTGTGGAAGGAAATTTATGTCTCATTTCATATTCCAGAACTTTCTGTTAGCGAAATGTGAGGAAAAACTTATTTTTGGCCAAATTTGAGGTTTGCAAAGGATTCTGGGTAACATAACCTGGTGAGAGACCCACAAGTCACCCCATATTGGATTTTCCTAGGTGTCTAGTTTTAAAAAATGAACATGTTTGGTATGTTTCCTTAGGTACCGGCGGAGCTAGAGGCCAAAATCTACAGCTAGGCACTTTTCAAAAAACAGCTCTGTTTTCTTTGGAAAATGTGATGTGTCCACATTGATTTTTGGGGCATTTCCTTTCACAGGAACTAGGCCTACCCACACAAGTGAAGTACCATTTTTATTGGGAGCCTAGGGGGAACGCTAGGTGGAAGGAAATTTGTGGCTCCTTCCATATTCCAGAACATTCTATTACCCAAATGTGAGGAAAAACAGTTCTTTTTGGCCACATTTTGAGGTTTGCAAAGGATTCTGGTTAACAGAACCTTGTGAGAGCACCATAAGTCACCCCATCTTGGATTCCCTTAGGTGTCTATGTTTGAAAAATGCACATGTTTGATAGGTTTCCCTAGGTGCCGGCTGAGCTAGAGGCCACAATCCACAGCTAGGCGCTTTGCAATAAACAGCTCTGTTTTCTTTGGGAAAATGTGTGTGTTAAGGGGTATTTCCAATCAGGGGCACTAGGCCTACCTACACAAGTGAGGTACCATTTTTATCAGGAGCCTTTGGGGGACGCTGGGTAGAAGGAAATTTGTGGCTTCTCTCAGATTCCAGAACTTTCTGTCACCGAAAAGTGAGGAAAAACTGTTTTTTTGCCAGATTTTGAGGTTTGCAAAGGATTCTGGGTAACTGAACCTGGTGAGAGCCCCACAGGTCACCCCATGTTGCATTTCCCTAGGTGCCTAGTTTTAGAAAATGCACAGGTTTGGTAAGATTCCCTAGGTGCCGGCTGAGATAGAGACCAAAATCCACAGCTAGGCACTTTGCAAAAAACAGCTCTCTTTTCTTTGGGAAAATGTGATGTGTCCACGTTGTGTTTTAGGAGATTTCCTGTCGCGGGCACTAGGCCTAACCACACAAGTGAGGTACCATTTTTATCGGAAGACTTGAGGGAACGCTAGGTGGAAGGACATTTGAGGCTCCTCTCAGATTCCAGAACTTTCTGTTACCGACATGTGAGGAAAAAGTTTTTTTTTGCCAAAGCTTGGGGTTTGCAAAGGATTCTGGGTAACAGAACTTGATGAGAGCCCCATATATCACCCCATCTTAGATTCCCCTAGGTGTCTAGTTTTAAAAAATGCAAAGATTTTGAAGGCTTCCCTAGGTGCCGGCTGAGCTAGAGGCCAAAATCCACAGCTATGCACTTTGCACAAAACAGCTCTATTTTCTTTGGGAAAATTTGATATTTCCGTGTTGTGTTTTTGGCCATTTTCTGTCACGGGCACTAGGCCTGTCCACACAAGTGAGGTACCATTTTTATTGGGAGGCTTTGGGGAACACTGGGTGGAAGGAAATTTGTGAGTCCTCTCAAATTCCAGAACTTTCTGTCACCCAAATGTGAGAAAAAAGTGTTCTTTTTTCCTAATTTTGAGGTTTGCAGAGGATTCTGGGTAACAGACCCTGCTGAGAGCCCCACAAGTCAACCCATATTGGAGTCCTCTGGGTGCCTAGTTTTAAAAAATGAACATGTTTGGTACGTTTCCTTAGGTGCCGGCTGAGCTAGAGGCCGAAATCCACAGCTAGGCACTTTGTAAAAAAACAGCTCTGTTTTCTTTGGGAAAATGTGATGTGTCCATGTTGTGTTTTTGGGGCATTTCCCGTCACGGGCACTAGGCCTACCCACACAAGTGAGGTACCATTTTTATCAGGAGCCGAGGGGTAACACTGGGTGGAAGGAAGTTTGTGGCTCATTTCAGATTCCAGAACTTTCTGTCACCGAAATAAGGGGAAAACTGTTCTTTTTTGCCAAATTTTGAGGTTTGCAAAGGATTCTGGGTAACAGAACCTGGGGAGAGCCCCACAAGTCACCCCGTAATTGATTTTCCTAGATGTCTAGTTTTCACAAATGAACAGGTTTGCTACGTTTCCCTAATTGCCAGCTGAGCTAGAGGCCACAATCCACAGCTAGGCACTTTGCAAAAAACAGCTCTGTTTTCTTTGTGAAAATGTGATGTGTCCACATTGTGTTTTGGGACATTTCCTCTCACTAGGCCTACCCACACAAGTGAGGTACCATATTTATCGTGAGACGACCGGAAACGCTGGGTGGAAGGAAATTTGTGGCTCCTCTCAGGTTCCAGAACTTTCTGTCACCAAAATGTGAGGAAAAACTGTTCTTTTTTGCCAAATTGTGGGGTTTTCAAAGGATTCTGGGTAACAGAACCTGGTGAGAGCGCCAGAAGTCACCCCGATCTTGGATTCCCAAAGGTGTCTATTTTTAAAAAATGCACAGGTTTGGTATGTGCCACAATCCACAGCTAGGCACTTTGCAAAAAACAGCTCTGTTTTCTTTTCGAAAATGTGATGTGTCCATGTTGTGTTTTGGGGCATATCCTGTCGCGGGCACTAGGCCTACCCACACAAGTCAGGTACCATTTTTATCGGGAGCCGAGGGTGAATACTGAGTGAAAGGAAATTTGTGGCTCCTTTCAGATTCCAGAACTTTCAGTCACCGAAATGTGAGGAAAAACTGTTCTTTTTTGCCAAATTTTGAGGTTTGCAAAGGATTCTGGGTAAAAGAACCTGGTGAGATCCCCACAAGTCACCCCCATCTTGGATTCCCCTAGGTGTTTAGTTTTAAAAAATGCCCAGATTTTGTAGGTTTCCCTAGGTGCCGGCTGAGCTAGAGGTCACAATCCACAGCTGGGCACTTTGCAAAAAACAGCTCTGTTTTCTTTTGGAAAATGTGATGTTTCCATGTTTTGTTTTGGGACATATCCTGTCGCGGGCACTAGGTCCACCCACACAAGTGAGGTACCATTTAGATCGGGAGCCGAGGGGGAAGACTGGGTGGAAAGACAATTGTGGCTCCTTTCAGATTCCAGAATTTTCTGTTACCGAAATGTGAGGAAAATGTGTTTTTTGGCCAAATTTTGAGGTTTGCAAAGGATTCTGGGTAACAGAACCTGTTGAGAGCCGCCCCACAAGTCACCCCATCTTGGATTCCCCTAGGTGTCTATGTTTGAAGAATGCACAGGTTTGGTAGGTTTCCCTAGGTGCCGGCTGATCTAGAGACCAAAATCCATAGCTAGGCACTTTGTAAAATACAGCTGTGCTTTCTATGAGAAAATGTGATGTGTCCACGTTGTGTTTTGGGGCATTTCCTGTCACGGGCACTAGGCCTACCCACACAAGTGAGGTACCATTTTTATCGGGAGACTAGGGGAAACTCTGGGTGGAAGGAAATTTGTGGCTCCTCTCAGGTTTCAGAACTTTCTATCACCAAAATGTAAGGAAAAAGAGTTTATTTATTCCAAATTTTGAGGCATGCAAATGATTCTGGGTAACAGAACCTGGTGAGAGCCCCACAAGTCACCACCATCTTGGATTCACAACGGTCTCTAGTTTTCTAAAATGCACAGGTTTGGTAGGTTTCCCTAATTGTCGGCTGAGCTGGAGGCCACAATCCACAGCTAGGCACTTTGCAAAAAACAGCTCTGTTTTCTTTTGGAAAAGGTGATGTGTCCACGTTGTGTTTTGGGGTATTTTCAGTCAGGGGCACTAGGCCTACCTACACAAGTGAGGTATCATTTTTATCAGGAGACTTGGGGGAATGCTGGGTGGAAGAAAATTTGTGGCTTCTCTCAGATTCCAGAACTTTCTGTCACTGAAATGTGAGGAAAAATTGTTTTTTGCCAAATTTTGAGGTTTTCAAAGGATTCTAGGTAACAGAACATGGTGAGAGCCCCACAAGCACCCCATGTTGGATTCCCCTAGGTGTCTAGTTTTATAAAATGCACAGGTTTGGTAGGTTTCCCTAGGTGCCGGCTGAGCTAGAGACCAAAATCCATAGCTAGGCACTTTGTAAAATACAGCTGTGCTTTCTATGAGAAAATGTAATGTGTCCACGTTGTGTTTTGGGGCATTTCCTGCACGGGCACTAGGCCTACTGACACAAGTGAGGTACTATTTTTATCGGGAGACTAGGGGAAACTCTGGGTGGAAGGAAATTTGTGGCTTCTCTCAGATTCCAGAACTTTCTGTCACCGAAATGTGAGGTTTGGAAAGGATTCTTGGTAACATACCCGGTGAGAGCTCCACAAGTCCACCCATCTTGGATTCGCCTAGGTGTCTAGTTTTCAAAAATGCACAGGTTTGGTAGGTTTCCTTAGGTGCCGGCTGAGGTAGAGACCAAGATCCACAGCTAGTCACTTTGCAAAAAACAGCTTTCTTTTCTTTGGGAAAATGTGATGTGTCTACGTTGTGTTTTGGGGCATTTCCGGTCGCAAGCACTGTGCCTAACCCACACAAGTGAGTTACCATTCTTATCGGGGAAAGATGAGGAATTCTGGGAGGAAGGAAATTTGTGGCTTCTCTCAAATTCCAGAACTTTCTGTCACCGAAATGTGAGGATAAAGTGTTTTTTTATCCAATTTTTGAGGTTTGGAAAGGATTCTGGGTAACAGAACCTGGTGAGAGCCCCACAAGTCACCCCATATTGGATTCAAAAGGTGTCTAGTTTTTAAAAATGAACAGGTTTGGTAGGTTTCCTTATGTGCCGGCTGAGCTAGAGGCCACAGCTAGGCACTTTGCAAAAAACAGCTCTGTTTTCTTTTCGAAAATGTGATGTGTCCACGTTGTGTTTTGGGGCATTCCTGTTGCAGGCACTATGCCTACCCAAACAAGTAAAGTACCATTTTTATCGGGAGACCTGAGGAAACGCTAGGTGGAAGGAAATATGTAGCTCCTCTCAGGTTCCAGAACTTTCTATCACCGAAATGTGAGGAAAAAATGTTTTTTATTTGCCAAATTTTGAGATTTGCAAAGGATTCTGGGAATTAGAACCTGGTTGAGCCCCACAAGTCACCCCTATCTTGGATTCCCCAAGGTGTCTAGTTTTAAAAAATGCACAGGTTTGGTAGGTTTCCCTAGGTCCCGGCTGAGCTAGAAGCCCAAATCCACAGTTAGGCACGTTGCAAAAAAAAGCTCAGTTTTCTTTGGGAAAAAGTGATGTGTCCATGTTGTGTTTTGAGGCATATCCTGTTGTGGGCACTAGGCCTACCCACACCAGTGAGGTACCATTTTTATCGGGAGCTGAGGGGGAACGCTGTGTGGAAGGAAATTTATGGCTCATTTCATATTCCAGAACTTTCTGTTAGCGAAATGTGAGGAAAAACTTATTTTTGGCCAAATTTGAGGTTTGCAAAGGATTCTGGGTAACATAACCTGGTGAGAGACCCACAAGTCACCCCATATTGGATTTTCCTAGGTGTCTAGTTTTAAAAAATGAACATGTTTCGTATGTTTCCTTAGGTACCGGCGGAGCTAGAGGCCAAAATCTACAGCTAGGCACTTTGCAAAAAACAGCTCTGTTTTCTTTGGAAAATGTGATGTGTCCACATTGATTTTTGGGGCATTTCATTTCACAGGAACTAGGCCTACCCACACAATTGAAGTACCATTTTTATTGGGAGCCTAGGGGGAACGCTAGGTGGAAGGAAATTTGTGGCTCCTTCCATATTCCAGAACATTCTATTTCCCAAATGTGAGGAAAAACAGTTCTTTTTGGCCACATTTTGAGGTTTGCAAAGGATTCTGGTTAACAGAACCTTGTGAGAGCACCATAAGTCACCTCATCTTGGATTCCCTTAGGTGTCTATGTTTGAAAAATGCACATGTTTGGTAGGTTTCCCTAGGTGCCGGCTGAGCTAGAGGCCACAATCCACAGCTAGGCGCTTTGCAATAAACAGCTCTGTTTTCTTTGGGAAAATGTGATGTGTCCATGTTGTGTTTTGGGGCATGTCCTGTCGCGGGCACGAGGCCTACCCACACAAGTGAGGTTCCATTTTTATCAGGAGACTAGAGGAAACGCTGGGTGGAAGGAAATTTGTGGCTCCTCTCAGCTTCCAGAACTTTCTATCACCGAAATGTGAGGAAAAGGTGTTTTTTATTTGCCAAATTTTGAGGTTTGCAAAGGATTCTGGGTAACAGAACCTGGTGAGAGCCCCACAAGTCACCCCCATCTTGGATTCCCAAAGGTGTCTAGTTTAAAAAAAATGCACAGGTTTGGTAGGTTTCCCTGGGTGCCGGCAGAGCTAGAGGTCACAATCCCCAGCTGGGCACCTTGCAAAAAACAGCTCTGTTTTCTTTTGGAAAATGTGATGTGTCCATGTTTTGTTTTGGGACATATCCTGTCGCGGGCACTCAGTTCCACCCACACAAGTGGGGTACCATTTAGATCGGGAGCCGAGGGGGAAGACTCGGTGGAAAGACAATTGTGGCTCCTTTCAGATCCAGAACTTTCTGTTACCGAAATGTGAGGAAAATATGTTTTTTGGCCAAAATTTTAGGTTTGCAAAGGATTCTGGTTAACAGAACCTGTTGAGAGCCGCCCCACAAGTCACCCCATCTTGGATTCCCCTAGGTGTCTATGTTTGAAGAATGCACAGGTTTGGTGGGTTTCCCTAGGTGCCGGCTGAGCTAGAGACCAAAATCCATAGCTAGGCACTTTGTAAAATACAGCTGTGCTTTCTATGAGAAAATGTGATGTGTCCACGTTGTGTTTTGGGGCATTTCCTGTCACGGGCACTAGGCCTACCCACACAAGTGAGGTACCATTTTTATCCGGAGACTAGGGGAAACTGGGTGGAAGGAAATTTGTGGCTCCTCTCAGGTTTTAGAACTTTCTATCACCGAAATGTAAGGAGAAAGTGTTCATTTTTTCCAAATTTTGAGGTATGCAAAGGATTCTGGGTAACAGAACCTGGTGAGAGCCCCACAAGTCACCACCATCTTGGATTCACAACGGTGTCTAGTTATCTAAAATGCACAGGTTTGGTAGGTTTCCCTAATTGTCGGCTGAGCTGGAGGTCACAATCCACAGCTAGGCTCCTTGCAAAAAACAGCTCTGTTTTCTTTGGGAAAAAGTGACGTGTCCACATTGTGTTTTGGGGTATTTTCAGTCAGGGGCACTAGGCCTACCGACACAAGTGAGGTATCATTTTTATCAGGAGATTTGGGGGAACGCTGGGTGGAAGAAAATGTGTGGCTTCTCTCAGATTCCAGAACTTTCTGTCACTGAATATGAGGAACAATTGATTTTTTGCCAAATTTTGAGGTTTGCAAAGGATTCCAGGTAACAGAACATGGTGAGAGCCCCACAAGCCCCCCTTGTTGGATTCCCCTAGGTGTCTAGTTTTAAAAAATGTACAGGGTTGGTAGGTTTCCCTAGGTGCTGGCTTAGCTAGAGGCCAAATTCCACAGCTAGGCACTTTGTAAAAAACAGCTCTGTTTTTTTTGGGAAAATGCGGTGTGTCCACGTTGTGTTTTTGGGGCATTTCCTGTAACAGGAACTAGGCCTACCCACACAAGTTAGTTACCATTTTTATCGGGAGACCTGAGGGAACGCTAGGTGGAAGGAAATGTTTGGCTCCTCTCAGGTTCCAGAACTTTCTTTCACCGAAATGTGAGGAAATAGTGTTTTTTATTTGCCAAATTTTGAGATTTGCAAAGGATTCTAGGAAACAGAACCCGGTGAGAGCCCCACAAGTCACCCCCACCTTGGATTCCCAAAGGTGTCTAGTCTTAAAAAATGCACAGGTTTGGTAGGTTTCCCAGGTGCCGTCTGAGCTATAGGCCACAATCCACAGCTAGGCACTGTGCAATAAACAGCTCTGTTCTCTTTGGGAAAATGTGATGTGTCCACATTGTGTTAAGGGTTATTTTCAATCAGGGGCACTAGGCCTACCTACACAAGTGAGGTACAATTTTTATCAGGAATCTTTGAGGAACGATGGGTGGAAGGAAATTTCTGACTCGTCTCAGAATCCAGAACTTTTTGTCACCGAAATGTGAAAGAAAAATGTTTTTTTGCCAAATCTTGAGGTTTGCAAAGGATTTTGGGTAACAGAACATGGTTAGAGCCCCAGAAGCACCCCATGTTGGATTCCCCTAGGTGTCTAGTTTTAAAAAAATGCACAGTGTTGGTAGGTTTCCTTAGGTGCTGGCTGAGCTAGAAGCTAAAATCCACAGCTAGGCACTTTGCAAAAAACAGCTCTGTTTTCTTTAAGAAAATGTAATGTGTCCATGTTGTGTTTTGGGGCATTTCCTGTTGCAGGCACTAGGCCTTTCCACACAAGTGAGGTACCATTTTTATCAGGAGAATTAAGGGAACGCTGGGTGGAAGGAAATGTGTGGCTCCTCTCAGATTCCAGAACTTTCTGTTACTGAAATATGAGGAAAAAGTGTTTTTTTGCTAAAGCTTGGGGTTTTTCAAAGGATTCTGGATAACAGAACCTGATGAGATCCCAACAAGTCACCCATTCTTGAATTCCCCTAGGTGTCTGGTTTTACAAAATGCACCGATTTTGTAGGTTTCCCTAGGTGCCGGCTGAGCTAGAGGCTGAAATCCAGAGCTAGGCAATTTACAAAAAAACAGCTCTGTTTTCTTTGGGAAAATATGATATGTCCATGTTGTGTTTTGGGCCATTTCCTGTTGCAGGCATTAGGCCTGCCCACAGAAGTGAGGTACCATTTTTATCAGGAGACTTGAGTGAACGCTGAGTGGAAAGACATTTCAGGTTCCTCTTAGATTCCAGAACTTTCTGTTACCGAAATGTCAGGAAAAAGTTTTTTTTTGCCAAAACTTGGGGTTTGCAAAGGATTCTGGGTAACAGAACCTGATGAGAGCCCCACATATGACCCCATCCTGGATTCCCCTAGGTGTGTAGTTTAAAAAAATGCAAAGATTTTGAAGGCTTCCCTAGGTGCTGGCTGAGCTGGAGGCCAAAATCCACAGCTAGGCACTTTGCACAAAACAGCTCTGTTTTCTTTGGGAAAATGTGATATGTCCATGTTGTGTTTTTGGGCATTGTCTGTTGCGGGCACTAGGCCTGTCCACACAAGTGAAGTGCCATTTTTATTGGGAGGCTTGGGGGAACACTGGGTGGAAGGAAATTTGTAGGTCCTCTAAAATTCCAGAACTTTCTGTCACCCAAATGTGAGGAAAAAGTGTTCTTTTTTCCTAATTTTGAGATTTGCAAAGGATTCTGGGTAACAGACCCTGCTGAGAGCCCCACA
Source organism: Pleurodeles waltl (assembly GCF_031143425.1). NCBI lineage: Eukaryota > Metazoa > Chordata > Amphibia > Caudata > Salamandridae > Pleurodeles > Pleurodeles waltl. The sequence continues at coordinate 613,505,230 of NC_090436.1, read as the reverse complement.
AGTCAACCCATATTGGATTCCTCTGGGTGCCTAGTTTAAAAAAATGAACATGTTTGGTGGGTTTCCTTAGATGCCGGTTGAGCTAGAGGCCGAAATCCACAGCTAGGCACTTTGTAAAAAAAACAGCTCTGTTTTCTTTGGGAAAATGTGATCTGTCCATATTGTGTTTTGGGGCATTTCCTGTTGCAGGCACTAGGCCTACCCACACAAGTGAGGTACCATTTTTATCGGGAACCTAGGGGGAACGCTAGGTGGAAGGTCATTTGTTGCTCCTCTCAGATTCCAGAACTTTCTGTCACCGAAATGTGAGGAAAAGGTGGTTTTTGCCAGATTTTTAGGTTTGCAAAGGATTCTGGGTAACAGAACCTGGTGAGAGCCCCACAAGTCACACCATCATGGATTCCCCTAGGTATCTAGGTTTGAAAAATGCACAGGTTTGGTAGGTTTCCCTAGGTGCCGGCTGAGCTAGAAGCCAAAATCCACAGCTAGGCACGTTGCAAAAAAAAAAGCTCAGTTTTCTTTGGGAAAAAGTGATGTGTCCATGTTGTGTTTTGAGGCATATCCTGTTGCAGGCACTAGGCCTACCCACACAAGTGAGGTACAATTTTTATCGGGAGCCAAGGGGGAACGCTGTGTGGAAGGAAATTTATGGCTCATGTCATATTCCAGAACTTTCTGTTACCGAAATGTGAGGAAAAAATGATTTGTTTCCTCAAATTTTGAGGCTTGCAAAGGATTCTGGGTAAGAGAACCTGGTTGGAGCCCCACAAGTCACCCCCATCTTGGATTCCCAAAGGTGTTTAGTTTTCAAAAATGCACAGGTTTGGTAGGTTTCCCAGGTGCCGGCTGAGCTAAAGGCCACAATCCACAGCTAGGCACTTTGCAATAAACAGCTCTGTTTTCTTTGGGAAAATGTGATGTGTGCACATTGTGTTAAGGGGTATTTCCAATCAGGGGCACTATGCCTACCTACACAAGTGAGGCACCATTTTTATCAGGAGCCTTTGGGGGTCACTGGGTGGAAGGACATTTGTGGCTCCTCTCAGCTTCCAGAACTTTCTGTCATCGAAATGTGAGGGAAAACTGTTTCTTTTGCCAGATTTTGAGGTTTGCAAAGGATTCTGGGTAACAGAACCTGGTAAGAGCCCCACAGGTCACCCCATGTTGGATTTCCCTCAGTGTCTAGTTTTAAAAAATGCACAGGGTTGGTAGGTTTCCCTAGGTCCTGGGTGAGCTATAGGCCAAAATCCACAGCTAGGCACTTTGCAAAAACAGCTCTGTTTTCTTTGGGAAAATGTATTGTGTCCACGTTGTGTTTTGTGGCATTTCCTGTCAGATTCACTAGGCCTACCCACACAAGAGAGTTACCATTTTTATCAGGACACCCGAGGGAACGCTTGGAGGAAGGACATTTGTGGCTCCTCCTAGATTCCAGAACTTTCTGTCACCGAAATGTGAGGAAAAAGTGTTTTTTAGCAATTTTTTGAGGTTCGGAAAGGATTTTGTGTAACAGAACTTGATGACAGCCCCACAAGTCCCTCCATCTTGGATTCCCCTAGGTGCCTAGTTTTAAAAAATGCACAGGTTTGGTAAGATTCCCTAGGTGCTGGCTGAGGTAGAGACCAAAATCCACAGCTAGGCACTTTGCAAAAAACAGCTCTGTTTTCTTTGGGAAAATGTGATGTGTCCACGTTGTGTTTTAGGAGATTTCCTGTCGCGGGCACTAGGCCTAACCACACAAGTGAGGTACCATTTTTATCGGAAGACTTGAGGGAACGCTAGGTGGAAGGACATTTGAGGCTCCTCTCAGATTCCAGAACTTTCTGTTACCGACGTGAGGAAAACGTTTTTTTTGCCAAAGCTTGGGGTTTGCAAAGGATTCTGGGTAACAGAACTTGATGAGAGCCCCATATATCACCCCATCTTAGATTCCCCGAGGTGTCTAGTTTTAAAAAATGCAAAGATTTTGAAGGCTTCCGTAGGTGCCGGGTGAGCTAGAGGCCAAAATCCACAGCTAGGCACTTTGCACAAAACAGCTCTATTTTCTTTGGAAAAATGTGATATTTCCGTGTTGTGTTTTTGGGCATTTTCTGTTGCGGGCACTAGGCCTGTCCACACAAGTGAAGTACAGGCTTGGGGGAACACTGTGTGGAAGGAAATGTGTGGGTCCTCTCAAATTCCAGAACTTTCTGTCACCCAAATGTGAGGAAAAAGTGTTATTTTTTCCTAATTTTGAGGTTTGTAAAGGATTCTGGGTAACAGACCCTGCTGAGAGCCCCACAAGTCAACCCATATTAGTGTCCTCTGGGTGCCTAGTTTAAAAAAATGAACATGGTTGGTACGTTTCCTTAGGTGCCGGCTGAGCTAGAGGCCGAAATCCACAGCTAGGCACTTTGTAAAAAAACAGCTCTGTTTTCTTTGGGAAAATGTGATGTGTCCATGTTGTGTTTTTGGGGCATTTCCCGTCACGGGCGCTAAGCCTACCCACACAAGTGAGGTACCATTTGTATCGGGAGCCGAGGGGTAACACTGGGTGGAAGGAAGTTTGTGGCTCATTTCAGATTCCAGAACTTTCTGTCACCGAAATGTGAGGAAAAACTGTTCTTTTTTGCCACATTTTGAGGTTTGCAAATGATTCTGGGTAACAGAACCTGGGGAGAGCCCCACAAGTCACCCCATATTTGATTTTCCTAGATGTCTAGTTTTCACAAATGCACAGGTTTGCTACATTTCCCTAATTGACAGCTGAGCTAGAGGCCACAATCCACAGCTAGGCACTTTGTAAAAAACAGCTCTGTTTTCTATGTGAAAATGTGATGTGTCCATGTTGTGTTTTGGGACATTTCCTCTCATTGGCACTAGGCTTACCCACACAAGTGAGGTACCATTTTTATCGTGAGACGACCGGAAACGCTGGGTGGAAGGAAATTTGTGGCTCCTCTCAGGTTCCAGAACTTTCTGTCACCAACACTGGGTGGAAGGAAGTTTGTGGCTCATTTCAGATTCCAGAACTTTCTGTCACCGAAATGTGAGGAAAAACTGTTCTTTTTTGCCACATTTTGAGGTTTGCAAATGATTCTGGGTAACAGAACCTGGGGAGAGCCCCACAAGTCACCCCATATTTGATTTTCCTAGATGTCTAGTTTTCACAAATGCACAGGTTTGCTACATTTCCCTAATTGACAGCTGAGCTAGAGGCCACAATCCACAGCTAGGCACTTTGTAAAAAACAGCTCTGTTTTCTATGTGAAAATGTGATGTGTCCATGTTGTGTTTTGGGACATTTCCTCTCATTGGCACTAGGCTTACCCACACAAGTGAGGTACCATTTTTATCGTGAGACGACCGGAAACGCTGGGTGGAAGGAAATTTGTGGCTCCTCTCAGGTTCCATAACTTTCTGTCACCAAAATGTGAGGAAAAAGGTTTTTTTTTGCAAATTGTGGGGTTTACAAAGGATTCTGGGTAACAGAACCTGGTGAGAGCCCCAGAAGTCACCCCCATCTTGGATTCCCAAAGGTGTCTAGTTTTAAAAAATGCACAGGTTTGGTATGTGCCACAATCCACAGCTAGGCACTTTGCAAAAAACAGCTGTGTTTTCCTTGGGAAAATGTGATGTGTCCATGTTGTGTTTTGGGGCATATCCTGTCGCGGGCACTAGGCCTACCCACACAAGTCAGGTACAATTTTTATCGGGAGCCGAGGGGGAATACTGAGTGAAAGGAAATTTGTGACTCCTTTCAGATTCCAGAACTTTCTGTCACCGAAATGTGAGGAAAAACTGTTCTTTTTTGCCACATTTCGAGGTTTGCAAAGGAATCTGGGTAACAGAACCTGAGGAGAGCCCCACAAGTCACCCCATCTTGGATTCCCCTAGGTGTCTAGTTTTAAAAAGTGAACATGTTTGGTAGGTTTCCTTCGGTGCCGGCTGAGCTAGGGGCCAAAATCCACAGCTAGGAACTTTGCAAAAAACAGCTCTGTTTTCTTTTCGAAAATGTGATGTGTCCGCATTGTGTTTTGTGGCATTTCCTGCCACAGGCACTAGGCCTATCCACACAAGTGAGGTACCATTTTTATTGGGAGACTAGAGGGAACGCTGGGTGGAAGGAAATTTGTGGCTCCTCTCAAATTCCAGAATTTTCTATCACGAAATCTGAGGAAATATTTTTTGGGCCAAATTCTTAGGTTTGCAAAGGATTCTGGGTAACAGAACCTGGTGAGAGCCCCACAAGTCACCCCATATTGGATTCCCAAAGGTGTCTAGTTTTCACAAATGCACAGGTTTGGTACATTTCCCTAATTGCCGTCTGAGCTAGAGGCCACAAGCCACAGCTAGGCACTTTGCAAAAAACAGCTCTGTTTTCTTAGAGAAAATGTGATGTGTCCACGTTGTTTTTTGGGGTATTTTCAGTTGGGCGCACTAGGCCTACCTACACAAGGGAGGTACCATTTCTCTCAGGAGACTTGGGGGAACACTGGTTGGAAGAAACTGTGTGGATTCTCTCAGATTCCAGAACTTTCTGTCACCGAAATGTGAGGAAAAACTGTTTTTTTTCCAAATGTTGAGGTTTGCAAGGGATTCTGGGTTACAGAACATTGTGAGAGCCCCACAAGTCCCTCCCTATTGGATTCCCCTAGGTGTCTAGTTATCAAAAATGCACAGGTTTGGTAAGATTCCCTAGGTGCCGGCTGAGGTAGAGACCAAAATCAACAGCTGGGTACTTTGCAAAAAACAGCTACGTTTTCTATTAGAAAATGCGATGTGTCCACGTTGTGTTTTGGGACATTTCCTCTCACGGGCACTAGGCCTACCCACACGAGTGAGGTAAAAATTTTATCGTGAGACGACCGGAAATGCTGGGTGGAAGGAAATTTGTGGCTCCTCTCAGGTTCCAGATCTTTCTGTCACCAAAATGTGAGGAAAAAGGTTTTTTTTGCAAATTGTGGGGTTTACAAAGGATTCTGGGTAACAGAACCGGGTGAGAGCCCCAGATGTCACCCCCATCTTGGATTCCCAAAGGTGTCTAGTTTTAAAAAATGCACAGGTCTGGTATGTGCCACAATCCACAGCTAGGCACTTTGCAAAAAACAGCTCTGTTTTCGTTGTGAAAATGTTATGTGTCCACGTTGTGCTTTGGGGTATTTTCAGTCGGGGGCACTAAGCCTACCTACACAAGTGAGGTACCATTTCTCTCAGGAGACTTGGGGGAACGCTGGGTGGAAGAAAATTTGTGGCTTCTCTCAGATTCCAGAACTTTCTGTCACCGAAATGCGCGGAAAAACTGTTATTTTTTGCTAAATTTGGAGGTTTGCAAAGGATTCTGGGTAACAGAACCTGAAGAGAGCCCCACAAGTCACCCCATCTTGAATTCCCCTAGGTGTCTAGTTTTAAGAAATGCACATATTTTGTAGGTTTCCCTATGTGCCGGCTGAGCTAGAGGCCAAAATCCACAGCTAGGCACTTTGCAAAAAACAGCTGTTTTCTTTGGGAAAATGTGATATGTGCATGTTGTGTTTTGGGGCATTTTCTGTCACGGGCACTAGGCCTACCCACACAAGTGAGGTAACATTTTATCAGGAGACTTGAGGGAACTCTGGGAGGAAGGAAATTTGTGGCTCCTCTCAGATTCCAGAACTTTCTGTCACCGAAATGTGAGGAAAAAGTTTTTTTTGGCCAAATTTTGAAGATTGAAAACGATTCTGGGCAACAGATCCTGGTGAGAGCCCCAGGGTGTAAAACTTCCCAAAATGCACAGGTGTGGTATGTTTCCCTAGTTGCTGGCTGAGCTAGAGGCCACAATCCATAGCTAGGCACCTTGCAAAAAACAGCTCTGTTTTCTTTGGGAAAATGTGATGTGTCCACGTTGTGTTTTGGGGTATTTTTAATCGGGGGCACCAGGCCTACCTACACAAGTGAGGTACCATTTCTCTCAGGAGACTTGGGGGAACGCTGAGTGGAAGAATTATTTTTGGCTTCTCTCAAATTCCATAACTTTCTGTCACCGAAATGTGAGGAAAAACTGTTCTTTTTTGCCAGATTTCGAGGTTTGCAAAGGATTCTGGGTAACGGAACCTGGTGAGATCCCCACAAGTTACCCCCATCTTGGATTCCCCTAGGTGTTTAGTTTTAAAAAATGCCCAGATTTTGTAGGTTTTCCTAGGTGCCGGCTGAGGCAGAGGCCAAAATCCACAGCTAGGCACTTTGCAAAAATTAGCTCTGTTGTCTTTGGGAAAATGTGATGTGTGCATGTTGTGTTTTGGGGCATTTCCTGTCACGGGCACTAGGTCTACCCACACAAGTGAGGTAACATTTTATCAGGAGACTTTGAGGGAACTCTGTGAGGAAGGAAATTTGTGGCTCCTCTCAGATTCCAGAACTTTCTGTCACCGAAATGTGAGGAAAAAGTATTTTTTTGCCAAATTTTGAGGTTTGAAAACGATTCTGGGCAACGGATCCTGGTGAGAGCCCCAGAAGTCACCCCCATCTTTGATTCCCAAAGGTGTAAACAATTCCAAAATGCACAGGTGTGGTATGTTTCCCTAGTTGCTGGCTGAGCTAGAGGCCACAATCCACAGCTAGGCACCTTGCAAAAAACAGCTCTGCTTTCTTTGGGAAAAGGTGATGTGTCCACGTTGTGTTTTGGGGTATTTTTAGTCAGGGGCACCAGGCCTAAGTACACAAGTGAGGTACCATTTCTCTCAGGAGACTTGGGGGAACGCTGAGTGGAAGAATTATTTGTGGCTTCTCTCAGATTCCAGAACTTTCTGTCACCGAAATGTGAGGAAAAACTGTTCTTTTTTGCCAGATTTGGAGGTTTGCAAAGGATTCTGGGTAACGGAACCTGGTGAGATCCCCACAAGTCACCCCCATCTTGGATTCCCCTATGTGTTTAGTTTAAAAAAATGCCCAGATTTTGTAGGTTTCCCTAGGTGCCGCCTGAGGCAGAGGCCAAAATCCACAGCTAGGCACTTTGCAAAAAATAGCTCTGTTTTCTTTGGGAAAATGTGATGTGTTCACGTTGTGTTTTGGGGCATTTCCTGTTGCAGTCACTAGGCCTTCCCACACAAGTGAGGTACAATTTTTATCGAGAGCCGAGGCGGAACACTGGGTGGAAGGAAATTTGTGGCTGCTTTCAGATTCCAGAACTTTCTGTCACCGAAATGTGAGGAAGAATTGTTCTTTTTTTGCCAAATTTTGAGGTTTGCAAAGGATTCTGGGTAACAGAACCTGGTGAGAGCCCCACAAATCACCCCATATTGGATTTTCCTCAGTGTCTAGTTTTAAAAAACTGAACAAGTTTGGTAGATTTCCTTAGATGCCGGCTGAGCTAGAGGCCAAAATCCATAGCTAGGAACTTTGCAAAAAACAGCTTTGTTTTCTTTGGAAAATGTGATGTGTCCACATTGTGTTTTGGGGCATTTCCTGTCACAGGCACTAGGCCTACCCACACAAGTGAGGTACCATTTGTATTGGGACCCTAGGGGGAATGCTGGGTGGAAGGAAATTTGTGGCTCCTCTTAGATTCCAGAACTTTCTGTCACCAAAATGTGAGGAAAAAGTGTTTTTGGCCACATATTTAGGTTTGCAAAGGATTCTGGGTAACAGAACCTGAAGAGAGCCCCACAAGTCACCCCATCTTGAATTCCCCTAGGTGTCTAGTTTTAAGAAATGCACATATTTTGTAGGTTTCCCTATGTGCCGGCTGAGCTAGAGGCCAAAATCCACAGCTAGGCACTTTGCAAAAAACAGCTGTTTTCTTTGGGAAAATGTGATATGTGCATGTTGTGTTTTGGGGCATTTTCTGTCACGGGCACTAGGCCTACCCACACAAGTGAGGTAACATTTTATCAGGAGACTTGAGGGAACTCTGGGAGGAAGGAAATTTGTGGCTCCTCTCAGATTCCAGAACTTTCTGTCACCGAAATGTGAGGAAAAAGTTTTTTTTGGCCAAATTTTGAAGATTGAAAACGATTCTGGGCAACAGATCCTGGTGAGAGCCCCAGGGTGTAAAACTTCCCAAAATGCACAGGTGTGGTATGTTTCCCTAGTTGCTGGCTGAGCTAGAGGCCACAATCCATAGCTAGGCACCTTGCAAAAAACAGCTCTGTTTTCTTTGGGAAAATGTGATGTGTCCACGTTGTGTTTTGGGGTATTTTTAATCGGGGGCACCAGGCCTACCTACACAAGTGAGGTACCATTTCTCTCAGGAGACTTGGGGGAACGCTGAGTGGAAGAATTATTTTTGGCTTCTCTCAAATTCCATAACTTTCTGTCACCGAAATGTGAGGAAAAACTGTTCTTTTTTGCCAGATTTTGAGGTTTGCAAAGGATTCTGGGTAACGGAACCTGGTGAGATCCCCACAAGTTACCCCCATCTTGGATTCCCCTAGGTGTTTAGTTTTAAAAAATGCCCAGATTTTGTAGGTTTTCCTAGGTGCCGGCTGAGGCAGAGGCCAAAATCCACAGCTAGGCACTTTGCAAAAATTAGCTCTGTTGTCTTTGGGAAAATGTGATGTGTGCATGTTGTGTTTTGGGGCATTTCCTGTCACGGGCACTAGGTCTACCCACACAAGTGAGGTAACATTTTATCAGGAGACTTTGAGGGAACTCTGTGAGGAAGGAAATTTGTGGCTCCTCTCAGATTCCAGAACTTTCTGTCACCGAAATGTGAGGAAAAAGTATTTTTTTGCCAAATTTTGAGGTTTGAAAACGATTCTGGGCAACGGATCCTGGTGAGAGCCCCAGAAGTCACCCCCATCTTTGATTCCCAAAGGTGTAAACAATTCCAAAATGCACAGGTGTGGTATGTTTCCCTAGTTGCTGGCTGAGCTAGAGGCCACAATCCACAGCTAGGCACCTTGCAAAAAACAGCTCTGCTTTCTTTGGGAAAAGGTGATGTGTCCACGTTGTGTTTTGGGGTATTTTTAGTCAGGGGCACCAGGCCTAAGTACACAAGTGAGGTACCATTTCTCTCAGGAGACTTGGGGGAACGCTGAGTGGAAGAATTATTTGTGGCTTCTCTCAGATTCCAGAACTTTCTGTCACCGAAATGTGAGGAAAAACTGTTCTTTTTTGCCAGATTTGGAGGTTTGCAAAGGATTCTGGGTAACGGAACCTGGTGAGATCCCCACAAGTCACCCCCATCTTGGATTCCCCTATGTGTTTAGTTTAAAAAAATGCCCAGATTTTGTAGGTTTCCCTAGGTGCCGCCTGAGGCAGAGGCCAAAATCCACAGCTAGGCACTTTGCAAAAAATAGCTCTGTTTTCTTTGGGAAAATGTGATGTGTTCACGTTGTGTTTTGGGGCATTTCCTGTTGCAGTCACTAGGCCTTCCCACACAAGTGAGGTACAATTTTTATCGAGAGCCGAGGCGGAACACTGGGTGGAAGGAAATTTGTGGCTCCTTTCAGATTCCAGAACTTTCTGTCACCGAAATGTGAGGAAGAATTGTTCTTTTTTTGCCAAATTTTGAGGTTTGCAAAGGATTCTGGGTAACAGAACCTGGTGAGAGCCCCACAAATCACCCCATATTGGATTTTCCTCAGTGTCTAGTTTTAAAAAACTGAACAAGTTTGGTAGATTTCCTTAGATGCCGGCTGAGCTAGAGGCCAAAATCCATAGCTAGGAACTTTGCAAAAAACAGCTTTGTTTTCTTTGGAAAATGTGATGTGTCCACATTGTGTTTTGGGGCATTTCCTGTCACAGGCACTAGGCCTACCCACACAAGTGAGGTACCATTTGTATTGGGACCCTAGGGGGAATGCTGGGTGGAAGGAAATTTGTGGCTCCTCTTAGATTCCAGAACTTTCTGTCACCAAAATGTGAGGAAAAAGTGTTTTTGGCCACATATTTAGGTTTGCAAAGGATTCTGGGTAACAGAACCTGGTGTGAGCCCCACGAGTCACCCCATCTTGGATTACCCTAGGTGTCTATGTTTGAAAAATGCACAGGCTTGGTAGGTTTCCCTAGGTGCCGGCTGAGCTAGAGACCAAAATCCACAGCTAGGCACTTTGCAAAAAACAGCTGTGTTTTCTGTTAGAAAATGTGATGTGTCCACGTTGTGTTTTGGGACATTTCCTCTCATGGGCACTAGGCCTACCCACACAAGTGAGGTTCCATTTTTATCTGGAGACGGCCGGAAACGCTGGGTGGAAGGAAATGTGTGACTCCTCTCAGGTTCCAGAACTTTCTGTCACCATAATGTGAGGAAAAAGTTTTTTTTTTTCCCTATGTTGAAGCTAGCAAAGGATTCTAGGTAACAGAACCTTGTGAGAGCCCCACAAGTCACCCCCATCTTGGATTCCCAAAGGTGTTTAGTTTTAAAAAATGCACAGGTTTGATATGTTTCCCTAATTGCCGGCTGAGCTGGAGGCCACAATCCACAGCTAGGCACCTTGCAAAAAATAGCTCTGTTTTCTTTGGGAAAATGTGATGTGTTCACGTTGTGTTTTGGGGCATTTCCTGTTGCAGTCACTAGGCCTTCCCACACAAGTGAGGTACAATTTTTATCGAGAGCCGAGGCGGAACACTGGGTGGAAGGAAATTTGTGGCTCCTTTCAGATTCCAGAACTTTCTGTCACCGAAATGTGAGGAAGAATTGTTCTTTTTTTGCCAAATTTTGAGGTTTGCAAAGGATTCTGGGTAACAGAACCTGGTGAGAACCCCACAAATCACCCCATATTGGATTTTCCTCAGTGTCTAGTTTTAAAAAACTGAACAAGTTTGGTAGATTTCCTTAGATGCCGGCTGAGCTAGAGGCCAAAATCCATAGCTAGGAACTTTGCAAAAAACAGCTTTGTTTTCTTTGGAAAATGTGATGTGTCCACATTGTGTTTTGGGGCATTTCCTGTCACAGGCACTAGGCCTACCCACACAAGTGAGGTACCATTTGTATTGGGACCCTAGGGGGAATGCTGGGTGGAAGGAAATTTGTGGCTCCTCTTAGATTCCAGAACTTTCTGTCACCAAAATGTGAGGAAAAAGTGTTTTTGGCCACATATTTAGGTTTGCAAAGGATTCTGGGTAACAGAACCTGGTGTGAGCCCCACGAGTCACCCCATCTTGGATTACCCTAGGTGTCTATGTTTGAAAAATGCACAGGCTTGGTAGGTTTCCCTAGGTGCCGGCTGAGCTAGAGACCAAAATCCACAGCTAGGCACTTTGCAAAAAACAGCTGTGTTTTCTGTTAGAAAATGTGATGTGTCCACGTTGTGTTTTGGGACATTTCCTCTCATGGGCACTAGGCCTACCCACACAAGTGAGGTTCCATTTTTATCTGGAGACGGCCGGAAACGCTGGGTGGAAGGAAATGTGTGACTCCTCTCAGGTTCCAGAACTTTCTGTCACCATAATGTGAGGAAAAAGTTTTTTTTTTTCCCTATGTTGAAGCTAGCAAAGGATTCTAGGTAACAGAACCTTGTGAGAGCCCCACAAGTCACCCCCATCTTGGATTCCCAAAGGTGTTTAGTTTTAAAAAATGCACAGGTTTGATATGTTTCCCTAATTGCCGGCTGAGCTGGAGGCCACAATCCACAGCTAGGCACCTTGCAAAAAACAGCTCTGTTTTCTTTGGGAAAATGTGATGTGTCCACGTTGTGTTTTGGGGTATTTTCAGTCGGGGGCATTAGGCCTACCTACACAAGTGAGGTACCATTTCTCTCAGGAGACTTAGGGGAACGCTGGGTGGAAGGAAATTTGTGGCTCCTCTCAGATTCCAGAACTTTCTGTTACCAAAATATGAGGAAAAAGTGTTTTTTTTTTTACAAAGCTTGGGGTTTGCAAACGATTCTGGGTAACAGAACCTGATGAGAGCCCCACAATTCACCCAATCTTGGATTCCCCTAGGTGTCTAGTTTTAAAAAATGCACAGATTTTGTAGGTTTCCCTAGGTGCCGGCTTAGCCAGAGTCCAAACTCCACAGCTAGGCACTTTGCAAAAAACAGCTCTGTTGTCTTTGGGAAAGTGTGATATGTCCACGTTGTGTTTTGGGGCATTTCCTGTCGCAGGCACTAGGCCTTCCCACACAAGTGAGGTACCATTTTTCCCAGGAGACTTGAGGGAACGCTGGGTGGAAAGAAATTTGTGGCTCCTCTTAGGTTCCAGAAATTTCTGTTACCAAAATATGAGGAAAAAGTGTTGTTTTTTTTGACAAAGCTTGCAAACGATTCTGGGTAACAGAACCTGATGAGAGCCCCGCAAGTCACCCCATCTTGGATTCCCCTAGGTGTCTAGTTTTAAAAAACTGCACAGATTTTGTAGGTTTCCCTAGGTGCCGGCTGAGCTAGAGGCCAAAATCAAGAGCTCAGCAATTTGCAAAAAACAGCTCTGTTTTTTTGGGAAAATGTGATGTGTCCATGTTGTGTTTTGGGGCATTTCCTGTCGCTGGCATTAGGCCTGCCCACACAAGTTAGGTACCATGTTTATTAGGAGGCTTAGAGGAAAACTGGGTGGAAGGAAATTTGTGGTTCCTCTCAGGTTCCAGAACTTTCTGTCACCGAAATGTGTGGAAAAAGTATTCTTTGTTCCAAATTTTGAGGTTTGCAAAGGATTCTGGGTAACAGGACCTGGTGAGAGCCCCACAAGTCAGCCCATATTGGATTCCCCTAGGTGTCTAGTTTTAAAAAAAGAACATGTTTGGTAGGTTTCCTTAGGTTCCCGCTGAGCTAGAGACCACAGCTATGCACTTTGGAAAAAACAGCTCTGTTTTCTTTGGGAAAATGTGACTTGTCCACTTTGTGTTAAGGGGTATTTCCAATCAGGGGCACTAGGCCTACCTACACAAGTGAGGAACCATTTTTATCAGGGGACTCTGGGGAACGCTGGGTGGAAGAAAATTTGTGGCTCCTCTCAGATTCCAGAACTTTCTGTCACCGAAATGTGAGGAAAAACAGTTTTTTAGCCATTTTTTGAGGTTTGGAAATGATTCTGGGTAACAGAATCTGATGAGAGCCCCACAAGTCCCTCCATCTTGGATTCCCCTAGGTGTCTAGTTTTCACACATGCACAGGTTTGGTAGGTTTCCCTAGGTGCCGGCTGAGGTAGAGACCAAAATCGACAGCTAGGCACTTTGCAAAAAACATCTCTGTTTTCTTTGGGAAAATGTGATGTGTCCACGTTGTGTTTTGGGAGATTTCCTGTCGCGGGCACTAGGCCTACCCAGACAAGTGAGGTACCATTTTTATCAGGGGACTTGAGGGAACGCTGGGTGGAAAGACATTTGAGGCTCCTATCAGATTCCAGAACTTTCTCTTACCGAAATGGGAGGAAAAAGTGTTTTTTTGCCAAAGCTTGGGGTTTGCAAAGGATTCTGGGTAACAGAACCTGATGAGAGCCCCACATATCACCCCATCTAGGATTCCCCTAGGTGTCTAGTTTTTAAAAATGCAAAGATTTTGAAGGCTTCCCTAGGTGCTGGCTGAGCTAGAGACCAAAATCCACTGCTAGGCACTTTGCATAAAACAGCTCTGTTTTCTTTGGGAAAATGTGATATGTCCATGTTGTGTTTTTGGGCATTGCCTGTCGCGGGCACTAGGCCTGTCCACACAAGTGAAGTACCATTTTTATTGGGAGGCTTGGGGGAACACTGGGTGGAAGGAAATTTGTGGGTCCTCTCAAATTCCGACACTTTCTGTCACCCAAATGTGAGGAAAAACTGTTCTTTTTTGCCAAATTTTGAGGTATGCAAAGATTCCGGGTAACAGAACCTGGTTAGAGCCCCACAAGTCACCCCCATCTTGGATTCCCAAAGGTGTCAAATTTTCCAAAATGCACTAGGCACCTTGAAAAAACAGCTCTGTTTTCTTTGGGAAAATGTGATGTGTCCACGATGTGTTTTGGGGTATTTTCAGTCGGGGGCACTAGGCCTACCTACACAAGTGAGGTACCATTTTTATCAGGAGACTTTGGGGAACGCTGGGTGGAAGGAAATGTGTGGCTCCTCTCAGATTCCAGAACTTTCTGTCACCGAAATGTGAGGAAAAACTGTTTTTTTTGCCAGATTTTGAGGTTTGCAAAGGATTTTGGGTAACAGAACCTGGTGAGAGCCCCACAAGTCATCCCATGTTGGATTTCCCTTTGTGTCTAGTTTTCAAAAATGCACAGGTTTGGTAGGTTTCCCTAGGTGCTGGCTGAGGTAGAGACCAAAATCCACAGCTAGGCACTTTGCGATGTGTCCATGTTGTGTTTTGGGAGATTTCCTGTCGCGGGCACTAGGCCTACCCACACAAGTGAGGTATCATTTTAACAGGAGACTTTAGGGAACGCTCGAAGTAAGGACATTTGTGGCTCCTCCTAGATTCCAGAACTTTCTGTCACCGAAATGTGAGGAGAAAGTGTTTTTTAGCCATTTTTTGAGGTTTGCAAAGGATTCTGGGTAAAAGAACCTGATGAGAGCCCCACATATCACCCCATCTTGGATTCCCCTAGGTGTCTAGTTTTAAAAAATGCAAAGATTTTGAAGGCTTTCCTAGGTGCTGGCTGAGCTAGAGGCTAAAATCCACAGCTTGGCACTTTGCACAAAACAGCTTTGTTTTCTTTGGAAAATGTGCGGTGTCCACATTGTGTTTTGGGGCATTTCCTGTAACAGGCACTAGGCCTACCCACACAAGTGAGGTATCATTTTTATCGGGAGACTTGGGGGAACGCTGGGTGGAAGGAAATGTGTGGCTCCTCTCAGATTTCAGAACTCTCTGTCACCAAAATGTGAGGAGAAAGTGTTTTTTTGCCATATTTTTATGTTTACAAAGGATTCTGGGTAACAGAACCTGGTGAGAGTCACAAGTCACAAGTCACCCCATCTTGGATTCCCCTAGGAGTCTAGTTTTCAAGAATGCAAAGGTTTAGTGGGTTTTCCTAGGTGCCGGCTGAGATAGTGGCCAAAATCCACAGCTAGGAACTTTGCTCAAAAAAGCTGTGTTTTCTTTGGGAAAATGTGATATGTTTATGTTGTGTTTTGGGGCATTTCCTGTTGCGGGCACTAGAGCTACCTACACAAGTGAGGTACCATTTTTATTGGGAGGCTTGGGGGAACACTGGGTGGAAGGAAATTTGTGGTTCCTCTCAGATTCCAGAACTTTCTGTCACCGAAATGTGAGGAAAAAGTATTATTTTTTGCTAATTTTGACGTTTGCAAAGGATTCTGGGTAACAGAACCTGGCAAGAGCCCCTCAAGTCAGCCCATATTGAATTCCCCTGGGTGCCTAATGTTAAAAAATGCACAGGTTTGGTAGGTTTCCCTATGTGCCGGCTGAGCTAGAGACCAAAATCCAGAGTTAGGCACTTTGCAAAAAACAGCTCTATTTTCTATGAGAAAATGTGATGTGTCCACGTTGTATTTTGGGGCATTTCCTGTCACGGGCACTAGACCTATGCACACAAGTGAGGTACAATTTTTACCAGGAGACTAGGGGAAACGCTGGGTGGAAAGAAATTTGTGGCTCCTCTCAGGTTCCAGACCTTTCTATCACCGAAATGTGAGGAAAAAGTTTGTTTTTTTCACATTTTTAGGCTTGCAAAGGATTCTGGGTAACTGAACCTGGTGAGAGCCCCACAAGTCACTCCCATTTTGGATTAACAAAGGTGTCTAGGTTTTTAAAAATGCACAGGTTTGGTAGGTTTCCCTAGGTGCCGGCTGAAGTAGAGGCCAAAATCCACAGTTTGCAAAAAACAGCTCAGTTTTCTTTGGGAAAATGTGATGTGTCCATGTTGTGTTCTGGGGCATTTCCTGTCACTGGCACTAGGCCTACCCACACAAGTGAGGTACCATTTTTATCAGGAGAGTTGAGGGAAAGTTTGAGATTTGCAAAGGATTCTGGGTAACAGAACATGGTGAGACCCCACAGATCCCCCCATCTTGGATTCCCCTAGGTGTCTAGTTTTCAAAAATGGAAAGGTTTGGTAGGTTTCCCTTGGTGCCGGCTGAGCTAGAGGCCAAAATCCACAGCGAGGCACTTTGCAAAAAACAGCTGTTTTCTATGAGAAAATGTGATATGTTCACATTGTGTTTTGGGGCATTTCCTGTCACGGGCACTAGGCCTACCCACACAAGTGAGGTACAATTTTTCGTCTACTTTTGAACAATGCACAGATTTGGTAGGTTTCCCTAGGTGCCCGGTGAGCTAAAGATCAAAATCCATAACTAGGTACTTTCCAAAAAACACGTCAGTTTTCAATGTAAAAATGTGATGTCTCCATGTTGCGTTTCCTGTCGCAGGCGTTAGGCCTAGCCATAGAAGCGAGGTACCATTTTATTGGGAGACTTCGTGGAACACAGAATAGCAGAACACGTGTTATTGCCTCTTGTCTTTCTCTGCATTTTTTCCTTCCAAATGTAAGACAGTGTATAAAAAATAAGTCAATTTGAGAAATGCCTGGTAATTCAAATGCTAATATGGGGACCCCGGAATTAAGAGATGAGCCAATAATCACTGCTTCTCAACACCTTATCTTGTTCCCATTTTGGAAATACAAAGGTTTTCTTGATACCTATTTTTCAGTCTTTATATTTCACCAAATGAATTGCTGTTTACCCGGCATATAATGAAAACCCATTGTTAGGTGCAGCTCGTTTACTAGCTCTGGGTGCTTAGGGTTCTTTATGAATGTACAAGCCCCATATATCCCCGTAACCAGAAGAGTCCAGCAGACGTAACAGTATATTGCTTTCAAAAATCTTACATTGCAGAAAAAAGTTACAAAGTAAAACGTGGAAAAAAAATGCCTTTTGTTTCACCTCAATTTCAATAGTTATTTATTTCAGCTGTTATTTTCTGTAGGAAAACCTTGTAGGATCTACTTAAATGACCCCTTGATGAATTCAGAATTTTGTTTACTATTCAGAAATGTTTAGCCTTCCGTGATCCAGCATTCGTTTCACACCCATTTCTGTCATTAACTGGAAGGAAGGTAAAAGCACAAAAAATAGTTTAAATGTGGCTGTCCCAGTAAAATGCCAAAATTATGGTGAAAAATGTGGTTTTCTGATTCACGTCTGCCTGTTCCCGATGACTGGGAAGATGGTGATTTTAACACAGCAAACTCTTTGTTGATGCCTGTTTCAGGGAAAAAACCACAAGCCTTTTTCTGCAGTCTTTTTTCCCATTTAAAAAAAAAGAAGTTGCTGTATTTTGTCTAATTTCTTGGTCTCCTTCAGGTGAATCCACAAACTCTGGGTACCTCTAGAATCCCTAGGATGTTGGTAAATAATGATACAAGTTTGGTGTGCGTAGTTCATGTGGATAAAAAGGTATGAGGGCCTAAGCGCGAACAGCCCCAAATAGCCAAAAAAAGGCTTGGCACAGGAGGTGAAAAGGCCTGGCAGCAAAGGGGTCAATATTGTTTTTATTTCAAGGTACTCCGTTGATTAAAATTCATAAACATGAGTGAAGAAGGTGGTAGCAAAGGGTCTTTACCTACTGACTGAGTGTTGTTAACTACAAAATCGGAGGACTCCTTCAACAAAGCAAAATGTGTCATATGCCAAACTAATCCGAAAGAAAAGCTAACAAACTGTGATTAGACTGAAGAGAGTTTGCGATGCTGCAGAAATACGACAAAGCACAGTTCACAAAAGATTGAAACTGATAGTTGAAGAGGATCAAATATGGTATCATTGTAACAAAAAGTGCTACAAGTTATATACAATGGAAAAAAGCCTATATAAAAATAATAAAAAAATAACAGAAACCAGTGAAGCACAACAAGAGTCTGAGTCTCTTGAGAAAGCGACCACAACCAAACCCAATGGCCACTCACTTAGAAGATCGATGGCTACCCCTAGTCCACGTCCAACAACTGAACAGAAAGCAGAAGATCTTTAATTTGTTATCTGTGGTTTAGCCAGAACAAGGGCCACAGATATTGACGAAACAACAAAGTACACAGTATGCAAGCCTCAAAGGGCAAATATGATTTTGGGGGTCATTTCAACATTGGCGGTAAAAGCCGCAGAAGACCGCCAACACACCGCCGCGGCCGCGGAATTCCGCCACAGCTATTACGACCCACATCTCGAAATCTGGCAAAATTCAGACACCCACACAAGTCTGCCACACCAAAGGTCAGTGATAAACTGGTGAAAAAAAAAAACCTCCACCGTCACTCCAACAGAAATACGCCAACACGATCACGACACACGAATCCACGCGGCGGTCTTTCAACTGCGGTATTCCATTGGCGGTGCACACCGCCACGCTCAAAATACACACACATTTACAAAAAACAACCACATTGGACAATTCGAAATACATACACCTGATACACATACACACACCACTCCCACACACCCAATACAATATAAAACACACACCCACATCACCCACAAACCCCTACGACAAAAACACAGAACGAAGGCCAGAGAGAGACACTACAAACTACTACCAAGCATCCACAGGCACACCAGACCATCACCCACACTACTTCCATGCACAAAACACCACACACCACTACATATCACCACACTTATCACCACATACACCACCCCACACATCACCTACCCCACCCCATGGCGCGGCAAAGACACCCCAGGTTCTCGGAGGAGGAGCTCAGGTTCATGGTGGAGGAAATCGTCCGGGTAGAGCCACAGCTATTTGGAGCACAGGTGCAGCACACCTCAATTGCAAGGAAGATGGAGCTATGGTGAAGAATAGTCGACAGGGTCAACGCAGTGGGACAGCACCCAAGAAATCGGAACGACATCAGGAAGAGGTGGAACGAGCTACGGGGGAAGGTGCATTCCGTGGTCTCAAGACACCACATCGCGGTACAGCGGACTGGCGGCGGACCCCCACCTCCTCCCCCACAACTAACAACATGGGAGGAGCAGGTCTTGGCGATTCTGCATCCTGAGGGCCTCGCAGGAGTCAGTGAAGGAATGGACTCTGGTAAGTCAAATCTTAACTATCATATCCCCCACCCTACCTGCATGCTATCACAGACCCCCCCCTCACCCCTCCCCTATCACTCCAACTCCTCACAATTGTACTAATAACACAAACCACACATCCCAACACCAAGCCCTGCATGACACAACAAAGCATGGACACCCATCACTAAAGCATGCCCACTGCACATACCCATAACACCCCCCTCAACCATCATCACACAAGCCCCCACACAGGAATGCTAGCACTGGGGTACACGGTCACCCACCCATTGCACACCATGACACACACAGATGCAATAATCATGCTTTTACACCCCTGAAGGACCCCTACTCAACGTCACCAGACAGGAGGGTCCAGACATCTCCACCCCACCCACAGAAGAGGCCCACAGTGATGACAGCAGCTCTGTCCAACTGGATCCAGATGACCAGCCCGGACCATCGTGGTCCTCAGGACAGTCGGTTCGCCACACCCAGTCACAGGCCACCACAGAGTTTCCACCATCTGGTAACACCAGCACAGCACCCACCCAGCGGGCCAATACGTCCGTCCCCAGGACACATCAATCAGCAGTGTGTCCACCACTACAGGGAACCCAGGATAACCCAACACCCCAACAACAACAGGGGCCTGGGGGCAGTGGTAGTGGGAAAACAGTCCAGGGGACGGAGGCCCAGGAACACAGGGGAACTGGGAGGGCTGCTGTGTGACAGGGGGAGGACAGGCCTAGGGAACCCACTCCCCACGAGGCCCTCTCCTCCATCATGGGAGCAAACCACCACTCCCAGGAGACAATGGCAACGGTCCTGGCCAAGTTTCAGGAGACCCAGCGCATGCAGGAGGAACAGTATTTGGGCTTCAGGGAGGAACTCAGAACCATCAGCTCTGCCCTGGGCACCATCGTAGGGGTGCTGAAGGAAATACTCAACACCAGGAGGGACACTGTGGCACTACAAGGGGCCCCTGACACTAGCCTGGACGATCAACTGCCCACCACCTCCGCCGGCGCTAGTGGACAGGAGGCACCGCCACAGGACAACCACACCAGCACCCCACCCCCTCCAGACGGAGAACAACCCCGCAAGCGGGCCCTGAGATCCAGAAACAAGACAGAGCACGATGCCAAGACCCCCGCCAAGAAATGAGACCACCCTGATTGTCATCCCACTGTCCCACTTTGTCACCCTGTCCATATTAAAACTGCCCCAGCTCCACTTCCTATGCCCATATGGGCAATGCACCTGTGAGACTAAGAGACTGGACTCTGCCATTGACATTCCTCCACCATCACCCCTCACCATGTTACAACCCCCCTCCAATATTTAGCACTTCAATAAACACCCTTGAAGCACAAAACAATCTGGAGTCAGTCTGTGATTTCGAAAATGTGTATTAGCAATGACAGTGACAAAATGCGTTTTCAAATGTAATGTCAACATACCTATGTCACACATCTAAAGTCCATGAGGAATCTAAGCAGATGACACACGTTGGAAACCACACCTGTGAAACCGTAAGGGAAATGTACAACTCAGTTACCATATACTGGTTGAAATCGACAGACAGGATAGAGGTAGAAGTGTGAAAGTACTTGTAGTAGGCAGAATTGTGTTCTCACCTGTGTGTCACTGGAAATATTGCTGGATAACTGAGTCCCTGTTGTCAATGTCTTCTTCCTCTGCCTCCTCCTCATCACTGTCCACAGGCTCCACAGCTGCCACAACACCGTCATCTGGACCATCCTCCTGCAGAAAAGGCACCTGTCGTCGCATAGCCAAGTTGTGAAGCATACAGCAGGCCACGATGATCTGGCACACCTTCTTTGGTGAGTAGAATAGGGATCCACCTGTCATATGCAGGCACCTGAACCTGGCCTTCAGGAGGCCGAAGGTGCGTTCGACCACCCTCCTAGTCCGCCCATGGGCCTCATTGTAGCGTTCCTCTGCCCTGGTCCTGGGATTCCTCACTGGGGTCAGTAGCCATGACAGGTTGGGGTAACCAGAGTCACCTGCAAATGTCGAGGGACAACTGTTAGACACACACTAACCCTTAGGGACAGCCCCATACCCAGACACCTATGTCAACTGTATTTGGACCTTGGCCTCACCTATTAGCCACACACGGTGTCTCTGGAGTTGCCCCATCACATAAGGGATGCTGCTATTCCTCAAAATGTAAGCGTCATGCACTGAGCCAGGATACTTGTCATTCACATGGGAGATGTACTGGTCTGCCAAACACATCATCTGCACATTCATCGAATGGTAGCTCTTCTGGTTTTCATACACCTGTTCATTCCTGCGGGGGGTACAAATGCCACATGTGTACCATCAATGGCACCAATGATGTTGGGGATATGTCCCAGGGCATAGAAGTTGCCTTTCACTGACGGCAAATCCTCCACCTGAGGGAACACGATGTAGCTGCTCATGTGTTTCAGGAGGGCAGACAACACTCTGGATAACATGTTAGAGAACATTGGCTGGGACATCCCTGATGCCATGGCCACTGTTGTTTGAAAAGACCCACTGGCCAGGAAATGGAGTACAGACAGGACTTGCACTAGAGGGGGGATTCCTGTGGGATGGCGGATAGCTGAAATCAGGTCTGGCTCCAACTGGGCACACAGTTCCTGGATTGTTGCACAATCAAGTCTGTATGTGACTAGGATGTGTCTCTCTTCCATTGTCGACAGGTCCACCAGGGGTCTGTACACCGGAGGATGCCGCCATCTCATCACCTGCCCCAGCGGACGTGCCCTATGGAGGAGAACAGTGAGCAGAGAGTCATCCAACACTGAGGTATCACAAAGTGTTATTTGCAGAAATTTTATTAATCCGCAATTTGCCGGAATCTGTCTATATTCCCAGCCTAGATAGGTGTGACGCAGTTAACATCCATCCCATGTGGCCTCCTGAAATGGCGGCTGCCTGACCTGTAAGGTGGGACAAGGGGATATGAGGTAACTGCGCTGGTGTTGTACACCGTCGCGGTGGGCGGTCGAAGACCGCGGCGCAATTCTGCATTGGTTAACATTGGGCCCTATGGGTCCCAGGAGCCAATGACTATGTACGCCGGCAGTGATGGTACGCACCGCCACGGACGTGACCGCAATTTTCTGTCTCTTTACTCACTTGACACCTGACCTTCAACAGGAGAGGACCTACACTGCAAGTGCTGCTGTGACCTGTGTCTGGAAGCGACGATGACTCATGTGTCTGGGGAAAGGGCCCCTGCCTTCACTTCGGAGGAGTTGGAGAAACTAGTGGATGGGGTCCTCCCCCAGTACACGCAACTGTATGGTCCTCCAGACAAACAGGTGAGTACACCGTGAGCATGCTGCATGGGCAATGCCTGCTTTGATTGGTGTGGATGGAAGATACATGGGGGGGCTGAGGCCTGCATGTGTGGATGGGGAGTGTATGTGCGTCAGGGGATGGGTGGGAACTGGGGGTCAATCAGTATGACGGTCCGGACGGGCAATTAATTTACTTTCCCCCTGTGCCATTCCTCTAGGTCAGCGCCCAGCTGGGGATGGCCTCCCAACGTGGGAGGGGTGCCCGTCGCATCATGACCCCCCTGATGTTCCGGATCCTGGCGGTGGCCTATCCGGAGTTGGATGGGCGCTTGAGAGCATCACAGCAGCCACAAGGGGGTGAGTACACTCTCATTCAGCCGACTCAGCGTGCATTACGAGGTGTCTGGTTGGGAGAGGTGGGCAGTGGGTTCCCCTAGGCCAGGGCGAACTTGGTAGGCAAGGTCCCTTGTGAGGCAGGCCATGTGGCACCCCAAACCCACCTGTGGTAAGAGCCATCTTTCTATTCAGGCTCCTGTGACTTCCAGGTGTATAGCAATTGGTCTTAGGCCTCGTACCCCATGGTCAGCTGAAATTTCTAGGAACTGTCATTGCATGGCGTAGTGCAGAGGGCTGCTCCCTGTGTGTTGTGTCCGCCAACGGTAGTGGTGTTGCATGCACTGAACATGTCTTTCTTCTGTCTCCCCCCCTTTTTGTGGTCTCCCTGTTCTTGTGTGCAATAGCATCATCAGGCGGAGGAGCATTGGCACCGGAGCAGGAGGGAGCTGCAACCCACTTGGCCCTGGAGGGAGAAGCAACGGAGTCTGAAGCCACCAGTGGGACGGAGGGCGAGGGGAGCTCCGCTGTGGGGACAGGAGCAGACAGCAGTGACAGCGACTCCCACCCTTACCATCACACCCATCACCCCAACAACCCACAGATACCCTACCAACACAACCCACACATCCCAAAACCAAGCCCTTCATGTAACACCAATGCATGGACACCCATCACCCAAGCATGTCCAGTACAGAGACTCACCCATGCTCCAAAATCACAAATCACACAAGGACCAAGACAGTAATGCAAGCACTGGGGTAGAGGGTCACTCACCCATTGCACATGATGGCACACACAGATACAATAATAATTATGCATTTACACCCCAACAGGAGCCCTACCCAACGTCACTGGACAGGAGGTGCCAGACATATCTAGTCCCCCCACAGAAGAGGCCCACAGTGATGACAGCAGCTCTGCACGCGTGGATCAAGATGACCAGCCCAGGCCCATCTGGGACCTCGGGAAGTCGGTTCCCCTGCCACTGGCACAAGCCACCACAGAGCCTCCCCCCTCAGAAAACACCACCACAGCACCCACCCAGCGGGCCCATCCCTCTGTCCCCAGGACACGTCAATCAGCAGTGTGTTCACCACTACAGGGAATCCATGCAACCCCACTAACACAGGACAATCAGGGACCTGGGGGCAGTGGCAGTGGGCACACGGTTCAGGGGACAGAGGCACAGGATTTCAGGGATGCTGGGAGGACTGCTGTGCGACAGGGGGAGGACAGGCCCAGGGAACCCACTCTCCACGAGGCACTCTCCAACATCATGGGAGCTTACCATCATTCCCAGGAGATGATGCCAACGGTACTGGCCAAGTTTCAGGAGACCCAGCGGCTGCAGGAGGAACACTACCTTGGGGTCAGGGAGGACTTGAAGTCCATTAACACCACCCTGGTCACCATTGCAGGGGTGCTGGCAGACCTTCTCAACACAAGGAGGGACACAGTGGCACAACAAGGGGCCCCTGACACTAGCCTGGACGATGAACAGCCCTCCACCTCCGCCGGTGCTAGTGGACAGGAGGCACCGCCACAGGAACAACAGGACACCAGCACCCCACCTCTGCAGATTTAGAACCACTCCGCAAATGGTCCCTGAGATCCAGGAACAAGACAAAGAACATTGCCAAGACCCCCACCAGGAAATGAGACTCCCCTGAATGTCACCCTTCTGTCCCACTATGTCACCCTGTCCATCCTTAAACCCTGCTCCACTTCCTATGCCCCTTTGGACAATGCACCTGTGAAACAAATAGACTGGACTCTGCCATGGACATTCCTCCACCATCACCCCAGCCCATTTTACAACCCCTTCCACTTATTAGCACAGGAATAAACACACTTCAATCACAAAACAATCTGGAGTCAGTCTGTGCTTTCACAAATGTGTAATTACAATAACTATGGAATATAGCAATGTCAATGTACTTGTTCACATACCAATGTAACACAGCTGTAGGCCAGCAGTAAACACAGCAGAGGGCACAATGTGGGACACAGATCTTTGAAATGGAAAGTCAAAGTGACAAGTCAGGTTCCATACACTGAGTGAAAATGACAGACTTATGCTAGCTCAAACATTAGTATGACATGTGGGAAGCAGTGACATCTTCTTACCTGTGTCTCACTGGAAGTATTGCATGATGATGTTGTTACGGTTGTCAATATCCTCTTCTTCTGCCTCCTCTTCTTCACTGTCCACAGGCTCCACAGCTGCCACAAGACCACCATCTGGCCCATCCTCCTGCAGAAAACGCACCTGCCGTTGCAAAGCCAGGTTGTTCAGCACACACCAGGGCACGATGATCTGGAACACCTTCTTCGGTGAGTAGTAAAGAGCACCACCTACCAGATGGAGGCACCAGAGACTGGCCTTCAGGAGGCCAAAGGTGTGTTCGATCACCCTCCTAGTTCACCCATGTGCCTCATTGTAGCGTTCCTCTGCCCTTGTCCTGGGATTCCTCACTGGGGTCAGTAGCCGTGACAGGTTGGGGTAACCAGAGTCACCTGCAAATGTCGAGGGACAACTGTTAGACACACACTAACCCTTAGGGACAGCCCCATACCCAGACACCTATGTCAACTGTATTTGGACCTTGGCCTCACCTATTAGCCACACACGGTGCCTCTGGAGTTGCCCCATCACATAAGGGATGCTGCTATTCCTCAAAATGTAAGCGTCATGCACTGAGCCAGGATACTTGTCATTCACATGGGAGATGTACTGGTCTGCCAAACACACCATCTGCACATTCATCGAATGGTAGCTCTTCCGGTTTTCATACACCTGTTCATTCCTGCGGGGGGTACAAATGCCACATGTGTACCATCAATGGCACCAATGATGTTGGGGATATGTCCCAGGGCATAGAAGCTGCCTTTCACTGTCGGCAAATCCTCCACCTGAGGGAACACAATGTAGCTGTGCATGTGTTTCAGCAGGGCAGACAACACTCTGGATAACATGTTAGAGAACATTGGCTGGGACATCCCTGATGCCATGGCCACTGTTGTTTGAAAAGACCCACTGGCCAGGAAATGGAGTACAGACAGGACTTGCACTAGAGGGGGGATTCCTGTGGGATGGCGGATAGCTGAAATCAGGTCTGGCTCCAACTGGGCACACAGTTCCTGGATTGTTGCACAATCAAGTCTGTATGTGACTAGGATGTGTCTCTCTTCCATTGTCGACAGGTCCACCAGGGGTCTGTACACCGGAGGATGCCGCCATCTCATCACCTACCCCAGCGGACGTGCCCTATGGAGGAGAACAGTGAGCAGAGAGTCATCCAACACTGAGGTATCACAAAGTGTTATTTGCAGAAATTTTATTAATCCGCAATTTACCGGTATCTGTCTATATTCCCAGCCTAGATAGGTGTGACGCAGTTAACATCCATCCCATGTGGACTCCTGAAATGGCGGCTGCCTGACCTGTAAGGTGGGACAAGGGGATATGAGGTAACTGCGCTGGTGTTGTACACCGTCGCGGTGGGCGGTCGAAGACCGCAGCACAATTCTGCATTGGTTAACATTGGGCCCTATGGGTCCCAGGAGCCAATGACGATGCACGCCGGCAGTGATGGTACGCACCGCCACGGACGTGGCCGCAATTTTCTGTCTGTTTACTCACTTGACACCTGACCTTCAACAGGAGACGACCTACACTGCAAGTGCTGCTGTGACCTGTGTCTGGAAGCGACGATGACTCATGTGTCTGGGGAAAGGGCCCCTGCCTTCACTTCGGAGGAGTTGGAGAAACTAGTGGATGGGGTCCTCCCCAGTACACGCAACTGTATGGTCCTCCAGACAAACAGGTGAGTACACCGTGATGGAAGATACATGGGGGGGCTGAGGCCTGCATGTGTGGATGGGGAGTGTATGTGCGTCAGGGGATGGGTGGGAACTGGGGGTCAATCAGTATGAAGGTCCGGACGGGCAATTAATTTACTTTCCCCCTGTGCCATTCCTCTAGGTCAGCGCCCAGCTGGGGATGGCCTCCCAACGTGGGAGGGGTGCCCGTCGCATCATGACCCCCCTGATGTTCCGGATCCTGGCGGTGGCCTATCCGGAGTTGGATGGGCGCTTGAGAGCATCACAGCAGCCACAAGGGGGTGAGTACACTCTCATTCAGCCGACTCAGCATGCATTACGAGGTGTCTGGTTTGGGGAGGTGGGCAGTGGGTTCCCTTAGGCCAGGGCGAACTTGATAGGCAAGGTCCCTTGTGAGGGAGGCCATGTGGCACCCCAAACCTACCTGTGGTAAGAGCCATCTACACCTATTCAGGCTCCTGTGACTTCCAGGTGTATAGCAATTGGTCTTAGGCCTCGTACCCCATGGTCAGCTGAAATTTCTAGGAACTGTCAGTGCATGGCGTAGTGCAGAGGGCTGCTCCCTGTGTGTTGTGTCCACCAACGGTAGTGGTGTTGCATGCACTGAACATGTCTTTCTTCTGTCTCCCCCCCTTTTTGTGGTCTCCCTGTTCTTGTGTGCAATAGCATCATCAGGCGGAGGAGCATTGGCACCGGAGCAGGAGGGAGCTGCAACCCACTTGGCCCTGGAGGGAGAAGCAACGGAGTATGAAGCCACCAGTGGGACGGAGGGCGAGGGGAGCTCCGCGGTGGGGACAGGAGCAGACAGCAGTGACAGCGACTCCTCCTCTGATGGGAACTCCCTTGCGGTGGCGGGCACCTCTGTGTCCACTGCATCAACAGGTACAGCCGCCGCCCCCCTACCAGCACCGCCCTCCCAGCAGCCCCTCAGCGTGTGTCCCGTGCCCACTCACCTAGGAGGGTGGGCATCTCCTTTGCCCCAGGCACCTCAGGCCCTGCCCCAGTCAGCCCTGCTGCCCTCAGTGAGGAGGCTATTGACCTCCTGAGATCCCTCACTGTTGGGCAATCTACCATTGTGAATGCCACCCAGGGTGTCGAGAGGCATTTGCAACAAACAAATGCATACTTGGAGGGCATTCATTCTGGGCAGGCAGCCAAACAGAGAGCATTTCAGGCTCTGGCCTGAGCACGGATGGCAGCCAATGTCCCTGTGTCCAGCCTCCCCCCTCCAACTTCCTCCACCCAGACCCAATTCCCTGTACCTCAGCCTATCCCAAGCACACCATCAGAGCAGCATGCACACTCAACACACAAGAGTGGACATGGCAAACATAAGCACCAAACATCCCACAGGCACTCACACAAGCACCAGACCCATGCAGACACACCAACATCCACTGCCTCCACTGTGTCCTCCTCCTCCCTCCCTGTCTCATCTCCACTAACACCTGCATGCACTACATCCTCAGCCACTACCTCCATCACCAGCACGCCCATCACCACACACCGCTCATGTGCACTCACCACCCCCACTACCATTCACACATCCCCTGTGTCCTCTCCCAGTGTGTCAGTGAGCCCTCCTCCCAAAGTACACAAACGCAGGCACCCACCCACCCAACAGCCATCCACCTCATAACAGGCTCCTGCCCATGCACCTTCACCCAAATTCAGCAGACGTACACCTCCTACAACCACTACCTCTACCTCCACTCCCAAACCCCTCCATCTTCCCATCCCAGTGTGTCTAAAAAACTCTTCCTGTCTAACATTGACCTCTTCCCTACACCTCCCCCCGTCCTTCCCCTAGGGCCAGGCTTTCCAGGTCCCAGCCCAGCACCTCAGCCACCACATCCCCAGGCACAGTGGTGCCAGCAACTGCGGGGTCATCGGGTGCGCCACCCATCAGGGCTGCCAGTGTGCCACGTAGCGAGGGCAAGGACATTCCGCCACCTGCCAAGGCGAATAAGGTGCCCACATCCCGGAGGGAGAAGCCAAAACTACCAGCCACCAAGGGCTCAGCAAAAACCAAAGGGGATAGTGGCAAGACAACTGCGGCACCATCAAAGCTGGGGAAGGCCCAAAAGCAGAAGAGCAGGTCAGGAGAGGACATGGTGGCACCGACTGAGGGACCAGTGTCACAGTTTCTGTCCACAATCACGCTAACCTGTATGGCGGCAAACATCGCTAGCTGCCCCGCCACCACAAATGCCACCTGCACCGCCCCTGGCACATCTACAGCCTCAGCGACAGTCCCCAGTCTCTTCCGCAGTGGGCAGCTATCCGAGGCTGCAGGAGATGTCCTGCTGTGTCCCTCAGCAGGTGCTGACCCATGCATCGCCGTCAGCACCACCGCCACAGACACCGCCGCAAGCGCCGCTGCGACAGACACCGCCGCAAGCACCGCCACCTGCACCGCCTCCAGCACATCTGCAGCCTCAGCGACAGTCCCCAGCCTCTTCCCCAGTGGGTACCATCCGAGGCTGCAGGAGACGTCCTGATGTGCCCCTCAGCAGGCGCTGACCCGTGCACCGGCGCCACAGACACCACCGCTGACATGGCTACCATCCCCAGTGATCAGTCGTCTGAGGCTGGAGGAGAGTGCCTGGACCCTGGGCAGCTTCCATGAGGAATGACATCCATCACTGTACCTGCAGGTGGAAGGTGCAGCCGCAGCAGTGTGGGGTATGTCGCTGCCTCCATGGCGTATCATGCTACCTGAACCTCCCCAATCTCGTGGCACGCACACCCAGGTGAGGGAATTGTACTGGCCACACTGCACATGGAGCACTCTGGGCACCATGCCCCCTCCAGAGTCAGTGGAGAATGACATCCACTACCTCAGTCCTTGGCAGGATGAAGCACTCTGGGCACCATGCCCCCTCCAGAACCAGTTGAGAATTACATCCACTACCTCAGTCCTTGGCAGGATGAAGCACTCTGGGCACCATGTCCCCTCCAGAACCCAGTGGAGAATGACATCCACTACCTTAGTCCTTGGCAGGATGAAGCACTCTGGGCACCAGGCTCCCTCCAGAACCAGTGAAGAATGACATCCACTACCTCAGTCCTTGGCAGGATGGAGCTCTCTGGGCACCATGCCCCCTCCAGAACCAGTGGAGAATGACATCCACTATCTCAGTCCTTGGCAGGATGAAGCACTCTGGGCACCAGCCCCCCCTCCAGAACAAGTGGAGACTGTTATCCACTTGAGAGACTGTGGCTTTGCCCTCCCCAGGATAAAGCAGTGGGCAACCAGCCACTGGAGAGACTTGAGAGACTGTGGCTTTGCACTCCCAAGGATAAAGCAGTGGGCAAACCACCCACTGGAGAGACTTGAGAGACTGTGGCTTTACACTCCCCAGGATAAAGCAGTGGGCAACCCACCCACTGTTATCCACTTGAGAGACAGTGGCTTTGCAGTCCCCAGGATAAAGCAGTGGGCAAACCACCCACTGGAGAGACTTGAGAGACTGTGGCTTTGCACTCCCCAGGATAAAGCAGTGGGAAAGCCACCCACTGTTATCCACTTGAGAGACTGTGGCTTTGCACTCCCTAGGATACAGCAATGGGCATGGATCCCCATCGTGCAGCAGTGGCGTCGTGCGTTCATCAGGCTGAGGTGCCCCCTCCCGCTCCTCCCCCTGAGGTGCCTGTGTACTTTCGATCTGATGCCCCTGCAATGTTCTCTCCGTTTCAAGTCAGGTATCATGTGTGGGCTTCGCCCATGCATTTTGGGCCCAGTGGTCCACGGACAATGATTAGTAGACCAGCCGGACTTGTGTAGTTGGTATACATATTTGTAAATACTGAATTTTGAGTTTTGACTAATGGATTTTTCATGATTACAATCGTTACAATAATTTCCTTTTGTCCTTACATTCTTCCAGGGGTGGGGAGGTGTATAGGTAATGTTCCTGCATGTATTTGTGTGTATGTTGTTGTGGGTGAGGGTGAGAGTTGGGGTGTTGCGTGTTGCGTGTGTGTGTGTCACTCTCTCCCCCCCATGTGCTGTAGGTGCAGTACTCACCGTGGTCGCCGCCGCTGCCGTTCGTACTCCTGGTAGAAGAGGAGGTAAACCAACATGGTTAACACCTGAAGTTCGGGCTCCATGGCGTCCTGGTTCCTCATTGGGTATCGAGGGGTGAGTGTTTTCCCTTCTGTGTACTGTTTCCGCTGTGCTTTTGATAGTGTTGGTTCCGCACCTGGAAATGGTGGCGGATAGGGCTCTTGTAATACAGTGGGCGGTACTGTGTCTTCCGCCTGTCTGTTGGCGGTGTCCGCCGCGCTGTTTGTTCCTACTGCCGTGGCAGTCCGAGTGTTAAAGTGTCTGTCTATGTTGGCGGTTTCCGCCACGGTCGTAATCCCATTTTTTTTTTCGCCGGCATGTTTGCGGTATTACAACCGCTTTAACAGCGACCGCCAGGGTTGTAATAAGGGCCTTAGTACATTAGTCACCCTGAAACAATGCAGTAAACCCATTTGCATAATAGAAAATGTACCTGAGAGTCACTAGAAGAATAGCGGGATTAGCTGGGTTCTGGAGTTGATGTCTTCCCCCTCTTCTACTCCATCACTCTCATCCATCCTCTGAGGTGGAAGGCATGCTTGGACAGCATCCTCCTCTTCCAGAAGTGGGATAGCTTTGCTCACAGCCACGTTATGCAGCATGCAGCTTTCTGCCACTATCTGACACACCTTGTCAGGGACATAGCACAGGGATCCTCCAGAGAGAAGCAGGCAACTAAATCTTGCCTTCAGGGGTCCTATGGTCCGCTCATTTGCCCTCCTAGAGCGACCATGTGCCTCATTATAATGGATTTCTGCATCTGTCTGGGGATTTCTCAACGGTGTCAGGAGCCATTGCATGTTTGGGTAGCCAGAATCCCTTGGAAACGTGGGTGAAAGAGGGT
This sequence comes from Pleurodeles waltl, assembly GCF_031143425.1. Taxonomy (NCBI): domain Eukaryota; kingdom Metazoa; phylum Chordata; class Amphibia; order Caudata; family Salamandridae; genus Pleurodeles; species Pleurodeles waltl. The sequence goes on along the minus strand of NC_090436.1, from coordinate 613,473,959 downwards.
TAAAACACACACTTTCTACTTGCATACAGCCTGCCTGTCAGGTATGTAACTAATACAGTGTCAGACACACTCACCCATGAGCCAAGCTCTGTCCCCCTGTAGTTGACCCATCATGTGTGACACACTGCTGTTTCTCAGGACAAAGGAATCATGGACTGATCCTGGGAACCTTGCATTGACGTGAGAAATGGACTGATCAGCAGAACACACCAATTGGACGTTCATGGAGTGAAAGTTTTTATGATTCCTGAACACCTGCTCATTTACTCCTGTGGGTATGAGAGCTATGTGGGTACCTTCAATGGCACCTATCACATGGGGGATATTTGCAAAAGCATAGAATCCTGATTTGATGGTGGTGAGATCAGCCCTTTGGGGAAACTGGACATAACTTTGCAGGTGTTGCACGAATGAATTAAAAAAAATAGACAGGATGTGGCTGTACATTGGCTGAGATACACCGGCTGCCATGCTCACTGTCACTTTGAATGATCCTGTGTCCATAAAATGTAGCACAGATAGTACCTGCACAGTTGTATGTATGGCATGGGGATTCCTATTAGCTGGCTTTAGAAAAGGCTCCAGTTGTGCACAGAGTTCCATGATTGTGGCTCGATTCAGGCAGACTATGAAGCCATGGTGGATGCAAAATGGCAGCCCCTTGCCCTACAGGTAGTGTAGTGTAGGAAGTGACCTCATTCCTCTGGCATCAGTCGTCATGGCGGTAGGCGATGTTCACCGCCCTGCACCTGATCATTGGATAACATTGTTGTCATTTGGGAAGCAGGGCCAATCATAATCACCACCATTTTCCCATGCCCTTGCTACTTGACTCCTGCACCTCGAGTAGAGAAGCACTCCACTGTCTGTGCTGCTGTGTCCTGACTCTGGTTCTTGAGATGCCATGTGCTACAGGAGAACGGGCCTCAGCCTTCATCACGGAGGAGCTGGAGAAGCTGGTGGACGGGGTGCTACCCCTGTATGCAAACCTGGATGGGTGACCAGAGGCCCAGGTGAGTTGCTATTTGTCCTCCTTGAATGTGTGTGAATGTGCCGGATGCTTGTAGGTGTTTTTGTTGGCTGTGTGAATGCTTACCCATAGTGTGTCTGGCAGTTTTTGCCTTGCCTTTTGTATATATGTATGTCTCCATGGGCTATGTCATGGTTGAACTGGCATGGCATCTGTTAATGGGGCACCCACAATGACATCTGTTTCTTTACTCTGTCTGTCTCATGTAGGTCAGCGCCCATCAGAAGAAAGAAATGTGGCAAGCCATCGCCAAGGAAGTGCAGACCATGGGGGTCTACAAGCAGTGGAGCACCCACTGCAGGAAGCAGTGAGAGGACCTGAGAAAGGCCGGAGAGGCCTAGCTGGGGACTGCCTCCCAACGAGGGAGTGGTGCCCATCGGACTCTGAACCCCCTAATGGCCCACATTCTGGCAGTGGCCTATCTGGTTTTGGATGGGTGCTTGAAGGCAGCACAGCAACCACAAGGGGGTGAGTACCAACCTGTTGTGATGCTACTATGATGAGTGCAGTTAAGTGCTATGGGGTGCATGCATTATAGTGGCAGACCCATAGACAGGTGTGTCCCTCCACTCCTGCCCCCTCTACGTCCATGGGATAGTGTTCTTAGGTAGATATGGCTGGGAATGTAGGCCTGTGAGGGGTCCCCTGTTTAGGCTATTGGTTTTAATGTAGCCTCATTGATTTGCAGATTTGTTGTCTTGGCATCATCTCTCATTGTTTCCCATTGCAAAGTGTAGCAGAGTAGAAGGCCAGGATGGTAATGTGGTGTACTGTGGGATCATGCCTACCACTCAGGGGTACATTCATATCATATATCGTGTCTGCTGAGGGTTAGTGCCTGAGATGGGTGGGAGTGTATGTGTCCCAACATGTATATTTTTCCTTGAATTGACATACTTCTTTTTTCTTTTGTCACCCCCCTGTGCTTGTGTGTCCTTGTGTGCTTTAGCATCATCTGGCGAGGGAGCTGAGGCACTGGCAAGTGGGGATGCTGCAGCCCACGGGACCCAGGAGGCAGAGTCCACCGACACCAAGGGGACCAGTGGGTTGGAGGACGAGGGGAGTACCATGAAGGAAGCAACTACCACTGGAGGTAGTGACTCTGACACCTCCTCTGATGGCAGCTCCCTGCTGATGGTGGACCCTACTGAGCGCACCCATTCTTTGCCATCTTCCTCCACCCCACTCCACCACTGAGTTGCCTGTGATGGCTCACCCAGGAGGGTGGGCGTCTCCTTTGCCCAGGCACTTCTTCCCCTGCCCCAGCCAGCCCTGCTGCCCTCACTGAAGAGGCTATTGACCTCCTGAGAAACATCTCTGTAGGTCATACAACCATTGTGAATGCCATCCAGGGGCTGGCATCTGAGATGCAGCAATGCAGTGCATTCCTGGAAGGCATTCACGGTGCCATGTCTGGCCTACAGAGATCTTTTCAGGTTCTGGCCTCCTCTTTGACGGCAGCCAGTGTCCCTGGTCTTTCTGTCCCCACTCCCACCACCTCTACCCCTTCCAGCACCCCACTCCCTTGACCCACCCCAAGAACATATACAGACAGCTATGCACCCAAATCAACACACAAGAAGCACACAGAGATACACAAGCACCACACATCCCACCACATGCAGGCACACACCTAACATACCAAAGCAAACACAACAACATCCACCTCACCTACTGTGTCCACCACCCACCTCCCGAAACACAGAAACGCTCAAACTCATCCACCCCACACACATCCACCAAACATGTACATACTAAACAGGCACCTGCATCCAAGTCCAGCACACCCACACCTTGTACCACCACTCTGTCAACCTACACTCCCAAAACTGTCACCAAAACCCCTCCTGCTGCACCTAGAAAGCTTTTCCTCTCCCATTTTGATCTGTTGGAACCCACTGGCCCACCCTGTCTTGTCCGTAAACGTTACCTTAGCCTCAACAAGCCCACTCCTTCCACTTCAAAGTCCTCCCCAGTCCGCCCTACCCATTCCTGTGCCCCTTCCCCAGGGAGGAAGAAGGCCTGTGTTGTCCTGGTCCCTCTGCCACCCCCCTTTCCAGGCCCACTACTCCTCCTCCTTCCAAGGGCAAGCCCAAACCCTCTCCATCTCCAGAACCTATGCCCCAGACACCCTCTTCCATACCTGAGTCCCCAACCCACCCCGGTCCCTGAGGTGCCTGGCTGCCTGTTTGATGTCCCTTCTCAGTGAAGGATTTTGTTCATGGTGGGAGTCAAGTGTGGGCTATATTTGCCCTTTTAGGATTTTAATATGGACTGGCTTATGCCCTTGTTTGGACATTTATTATTATTTCTTATAAATACATTTTAGTGCCCAGCAGACCTGTTGGTGCCATATTGAGCTGTTGTGCAGTGTTTCATGGTGAGGGTGTGATGTGCACAGGTGTGTGCATTGGTGCAGGTATTTCCTGACTTGTGTCTGGTAAATACATTTTGTTATGGTATGTATGGCTTGGGGTGGTGGGAACGGTTAGGTGTGCGTTGCGGTGTGGGTTGGGGAGTAGTTGTGTAATTGTGCCTTTTTCTTCCATGTGTGCTAGGCTTCAGTACTTATCATTGTTGTCTTCGTCGGCGGTCACGGTCTTGGAGAAATATGGCAAGGAGAAGCACTGGCATTATTTCCAACTCTCGCTCCATGTCAGCATCGGCTTGTTCTGTGTGCCTCCGGTGAGTGTTTCCCTTTATATGGGTCGTTTCTGCCAAGCTTTGCGTGGCGGTGATTCCTGCCCCGGAACTAATGGTGGTGTGGTGTTTCATTATATGGTGGGCAGGTAGGGCCTTTCCGTGGGGCTGAAGATGGCCTCCGCCGTTGTCGGCGGTGCTACCAAGATGGCGATGAGTGAATGGGCTGCTGGCTGTTTCTCATGCACTTCATTATATGGCGGTCTGGACCGCCAGCCTATTGGCGGTAGTTACCGCGACCGCCAGGGGGGCGGTCTTTCCCGCCAGGTTCATAATGACCAATGTTTTGGCATCTCCTGTACGAGGACTTTTACAGGTAGTTTATTAGAACTCTGAATGATTCTCTACTGCTTCTGGGCTTTAGACGAATCACGAAAATTTGAATATATTCTTCAGCAGATTACTAGTAAATTCTTGACTACCTCTCAATCTTTTGAGAAAGTCCTGCACATTTAGGTTGATGCAATGTATTAAACATCAGACTCTAAAATGTCCACCATCAGCCATGGTTTTGGCTATATTACTGCCATTGGCTGAGGCAGCAAACTGAACTGTAAGACCCCTGGGTTGAAGCCATTCATAGACTTTAGTATTAAACTTATCCAAGATGCTGGCAGATATATGTTATTTCTCCATGGTGAACATTGTAACTGAATGTACAGAAAAGCCTAGCAGCTATCCTTTTCTTAACTCTATGGAAAGATATCCAGTGTGCAGTGATGCATATACATGTAATCTGTTGCTTGACAACTGGTCCACATGTCTGTGGTTAGGGGATGGACTAAACTGCGCTGGCTTCATATCTTTGCAAACCAGTTGAAGCAATTAATGATGCAGCTATGGCACTGCACTCCTAAAAAATAGGTATGGCTGGAAACCTAACATTTTGGTCAGAGAGCCTCCATAAATTCCAAAAAGCCCTCTCCTTCCACAAAAGATAAATGAAGGAGGTCAAGTTCCAACACCTTAGCCAACATCTCTGTTGCATAAAAAAACGATTCTTCATTTCTGTGGATTGATGCCTCCTTATTCAATATAGCCTTAATAGTAAGCTATTTTTGGTTCACTACTATTACCACATGTGACCTACTAGTACCAGCAGCAGGTAGGCTAATAGGCTTCCTGCAGTTGTTTGGTGGCAGGCATTATAATCCTGTTTCTTGTTCCATGCAGAGGTTGCACACTATGGGACAGGTGGCTCCTTATCATAAACAAACACACATTAGGTATACAAAACGGCAACTGCAGCATGGCCAGCAAAGAAGGAGACATGGCAACCAAAGAAAGTAGTTGTCCCTGCCTAGAGCACCTCTCCCTGCCAGAAAACATCTTGTAGTAGGGCAGAGAAAAGATGGTGAGGATACATAATAGCTACTCATAATGCGTCTGGGCACACAGATGAAAGTCCCCTTTATCCACAACCATTAAATCGCCAATGCCATAAATGAAAATGAAATAAAAAGTTTAAATTCTTCAACTAAAAAGCAATATCAATTACCCCTCAAAATGCTTTTAGATGTCCTGAAAACCCCCACAATATATCTTCTATATACATACCCAAACTCACAAAAAGGTGGGCAAGCCTATGGGGAGGAAGGTAGCTGAGAACAAAGGAAGATGTCTGGCTGCATGGGCTTGGACATCCGGGCAAAAATTAACTTGCATTTTACATTTAAAGCATGGTCAGCTACAAGTCCTCATATGTTTTCAAAACATAGCTCAGCAGCAGTGGGAATGTGAAAAATACATTAAAATACACCCAAAACCTAGCGAATAGCAGTGTAGGCCCCAAACACTGAAACAATAACATCATAGTAGAATGATAAATGAATCAGTACAACATTTTCCAAAAACACACAAGAAAATGGATAAAAGGTAATATTTAACCCTAGACCTTCACCATCCAAAAATGTACATACATTTTCCCTTAACCCCTACTGTGATCTCCACCGGGATTCCTAGCGCTCCCCCACGTGCCCCCCACCCACACCCCCCGGTCGTGGATGGAAGGGGAATCCCTTCCCCTTCCACCCCCGATCCCCCCGTGACATCAGCACACATTGCGCGCTGATTGTCACAGAGGCCTCCTCCTTCGCGCTGGAAGCTCAGCTTCCAGCGCGCTCAGAAGAGAAATGCAAAGCATTTCTCTTCTGATCACGTGGAGGAGGCCGAGAGAGGCTTCAAAGGGAAGGAAATGTATTTCCTTCCCTTTGAAGTCTCTCTCAGCGTTTCAAAAGCTGGATTGTAAAGCAATCCGGCTTTTGAAACGCCCACTAGACACCAGGGATTTCTTTTCAAAGTGAAAATGGCATGAGGGGAGCGACCCCTTGGGCAAGGGTCGCTCCCAGGTGGGGCATTTGTTTTGGAAGGCCTTTTCTGCCCCCAGGGGGGGCAGAAACCTCTAGGCACCAGGGATCATTTTTTTGTTTTTGTTTTGTTTTGTTTTTTGTTTTAGAGGTGGGGAGCGACCCCTTAGACAAGGGTCGCTCCCCTAGGGGTGCAGATTATATTTAGGCCAATTCTGCCACACTTGGGGGCAGATTGGCCTATTTTTATGAGGCCAATCTGCCCCCAAGGGAGACAGAAACCACTAGACACCAGGGAGTTTTTTTTGTGTGCAAATTTCACGCAAGGGGAGCGACCCCTTGGGCAAGGGTCGCTCCCAGGTGGGGCATTTTTTCTTTAAGGCCTTTTCTGCCCCGTCTGGGGGCTGATCGGCCTATTATTAGGCCGATCTGCCCCTAGGGGGGGCAAAAACCTCTAGGTACCAGGGATAATTATTTTGTTTTTTGTTTTGTTTTTGTTTCGTTTTTTCTTTTAGAGGTGGGGAGCGACCCCTTAGGCAAGGGTCGCTCCCCTAGGGGGCAAATTACATTTAGGCCATTTCTACCCCCCTTGGGGGCAGATTGGCCTATTTTTATGAGGCCGATCTGCCCCCAAGGGGGACAGAAACCACTAGACACCAGTGAGTTTTTTTTTTTTTTTTGCGAATTTCATGCAAGGGGAGCATCCCCTCTCAGATTCCAGAACTTTCTGTCACCGAAATGTGAGGAAAATGTGTTTTTTTAGCCAAATTTGAAGGTTTGCAAAGGATTCTGGGTAACAGAACCTGGTCAGAGCCCCACAAGTCACCCCATCTTGGATTCCCCTAGGTCTCTAGTTTTCAAAAATTGACAGGTTTGGTAGGTTTCCCTAGGTGCCAGCTGAGCTAGAGGCCAAAATCTACAGGTAGGCACTTTGCAAAAAACACCTCTGTTTTCTGTCAAAAAATGTGATGTGTCCACGTTGTGTTTTGGGGCACTTCCTGACGTGGGCGCTAGGCCTACCCACACAAGTGAGGTATCATTTTTATCCGGAGACTTGGGGGAACATAGAATAGCAAAACAAGTGTTATTGCCCCTTGTCTTTCTCTACATTTATTCCTTCCAAATATAAGAGAGTGTGTAAAAAAGACGTCTATTTGAGAAATGCCCTGTAATTCACATGCTATTATGGGCACCCCGGAATTCAGAGATGTGCAACTAGCCACTGCTGCTCAACACCTTATCTTGTGCCCATTTTGGAAATACAAAGATTTTCATGATAGCTATTTTTCACTCTTTATATTTCAGCAAATGAATTGCTGTATACCCGGTATAGAATGAAAACCCACTGCAGGGTGCAGCTCATTTATTGGCTCTGGGTACCTAGGGTTCTTGATGAACCTACAAGCCCTATATCTCCCCACAACCAGAGGAGTCCAGCAGACGTAACGGTATATTGCTTTAAAAAATCTGACATTGCAGGAAAAAGTTACAGAGTAAAACGTAGAGAAAATTGCTATTTTTTACCTCAATTTCAATATTTGTTTTTTCAGTTGTTATTTTCTGTAGGAAACCCTTATAGGATCTACACAAGTTACCCCTTGCTGAATTCAGAATTCTGTCTACTTTTCAGAAATGTTTAGGTTTCTGGGATCCAGCATTGGTTTCATGCCCATTTCTGTCACTGACTGGAAGGAGGGTGAAAGCACAACATTTTTTTTAAATGGGGTACGTGCCAGTAAAATGCCAAAATTGTGTTGAACAATTGGGTTTTCTGATTCAAGTCTGCCTGTTCTTGAAAGCTGGGAAGCTGGTGATTTTAGCACCGCAAACCCTTTGTTGATGCCATTTTCAGGGGAAAAACCACAAGCCTTCTTCTGCAGTCCCTTTTCCCCATTTATTTGAAAAAAAACGAAATATTTACTGTATTTTGGCTAATTTCTTGGCCTCCTTCAGGGGAACCCACAAAGTCTGTGTACCTCTAGAATCCGTAGGATGTTGGAAAATAAGGACGCAAATTTGGCTTGGCTAGCTTATGTGGACAAAAAGTTATGAGGGCCTAAGCGCGAACTGCCCCAAATAGCCAAAAAAAAGGTCTGGCACAGAAGGGGGAAAAGGTCTGGCAGCGAAGGGGTTAAAAATGATTAATCCTACATGTGTCACTACCCACCAAAAATAATACAAAACAAAAAATGTAAAAAGAACCAAAATAGTGGTGCATGCACTCCCACAATTGAATTTACTTGATTTGAAGTGAACATTTGAAGTGTGTGGATGCAGCAGAGATTACAGACACAAAGAATGATGCTTTGTCTCCAAACTCCATCTCCAAAATAACAAAGGAGCGCAAAAAGTTCCTGATGTACGTACAGTACCCTCCCAGTTTCTATGGCACTGCCTTCCTATTTATAAAATGCTTTTCTCACACAAATAGTACACAACTGGTCCATTTGGGTAAAAATTCAACTTAAAAAGTGAATTTGGTGTTTAAAACAATGGCACATGCATTTTATTTTCTCAGTTAAAAAAATCTACCTGAAATGTTTGTGTTACCCCCTGCAATACGAAACTGCTGCTCATGTTGGGGAAAAGTACCTTTCATTTGTGATGAGTTGTTTCTCTACTTTTAGTGTTAAGAGTCCTCCCTAAAAAGAAGTCTTGTTACCCAATGTGTCATTATAGCATGATCTTGGTTATTGTGTGAAAACATTTGTAACACAAAAGTAGGGAAATTACACCAATAGTAATTTCACCTACCTCTACTCCTGCCTGGTGCATTTGAGGTGTATCAGCCTTCGGTGTGTCCTTGAGGCCCTTTGAAATCTCTGGTTGGTCAAGCATTTACTTAGCAGGTAAGAGCAGACCCTTAGTTGAGATTGGTGAAAGGTGGCAGGGTATATTCACAGGGTAAGCAGTCAAATTTTACAGGTGATCTTTAGGGTTCTTACTTGGTCTCCAGCTTAACCACTTGGAGGCTCGGAAGTGGCTGGAAACTGTGAGGCATGGCCTTCACAGAATACTCTGGTACTTCTAGTTGACCCATTGGGGCTTCAGAGTCCGCAAGTGGGCCATGTTTACCCTGTTCAGGGTGGTTCCCCGGGTGGTTCCCATCGGTGGGACTGCCCATGGAAGACTCTCTTTAAGAGAAGTACTCTGTTTTGAGTGGGCTGTTCTTTCCTGAGGGAATTCAGGCACCCCTAAAGGGTGGTGGCAGCTGTAAACCCCAGCCAAAGACTGACAAAGGGACAGAGGTCCTACCATGGGTCCTGCATCTGCATCTCCAAGGTGTAGTGGCCGGCATGAGTGAGAGTATTGGGGTTGGGAACTCTACAGAGGGAGAATGGCCAGTGAGCAGAAGGACATGTTTTAGAGCCGTCTGTTGTGATACCATCAGTGCTAAGGCACTGATTCCTTGCCAGGATTAGTGTGTTCGTCATAGTGTTGCATGACCCAGGTATAAGCTTAGACCTACTCATGCCATGTAGGCACTTAGGCCCTCATTATGACATAGGCGGTAAATGCCACCTACCACCACGGTGACGGCCGCAATAGGACCATTGCCATGACTACCAGCCGACTGACATATTATGACTGTAGCTGGAATTCCGCCAGAAAGCTGGTGGAATTCCGGCTACGGTCATGGCGGCGGATGACAGCGGTAAGATGGCGCTGCTGCCAGTAGCAGCGCCATGCCAATAGACCACCGCAGAACGTATCATGACACCTGATACGGCCTGGTGGTGTTTTGCTGGCGTACGCTGTTGCTGGCTGCAGCGCCCTGTCCCGTCGCCTGCCGGAGGCCCCCTGCAAGCAGGTAAGTTGGGTACTCCAACAGGGGAGGAGGCTGGGGTGTGTTGTGTGTGTGTGGGGGTGTGTGTGTATGTTTCTGTATGCGTTCATGTGGGTGTGGGGCGTGTGGAATGCGTGTGTACATGAATGGATGTGAGTCTGCGTGTATGTTGTGTTGTGTGAATGCATGTGTGCTTGTATGTATGTCAGTGTGTGGATGTGTGTGTGAATGGATGTATGCATGCATGGGTGAATGTGGGTATGTGTGTGTGTATGCGTGTGTATGTCTGTGCGTGTAGGTGTGTGTATGTCGAGGGGTGTCGGAAGGGGGAGGGTGGGAGAGGACTCTGGGGAGGAGGGTGGGGGGAGACCCCTATCAGTGCCAGGGAAGGAATTCCCTCACACTGATAGTGCCTACCGGCATGGTTTTCGTGGCAGTAAGAAAGCCACGGAAACCATGGCGGTGGGCGGTGTCATATTCCGTGGGCGGCCTAGCGATGTTACCGCCATAGCAGTTGGTGTGTTACACTGTCGGTTTGGCTTTTGCCAAACTGCCAATGTCATAATATGGCAGTATGAACTGCCAGCCTGTTGGCGGTACTACTGCCACTATAAAACCGACCGCCGGGGTCATAATGACCCCCTTAGTGTCCTTGATGCATCTAACATTGAACCAGGATGGTTTTAGTGCAGTCTAAGTTACCTGTGGGGAGAGGTTTTATAGTGGTTGGGTTAGGTGGATGGTATTTAGTTTAGGAAAGCCAGCGTAAGTTATTTGTGGTGCTGAAAAGAGTGTTTCATCCAAACCCATTGGCACTTGTTGCTGATGATTAGGCAAGAGTACCAAAAAAGTTGGATGCACAGTTCCACGGAAATAAAGAAAACTTACTTGTCCCAGGACCGACCCTGTCTGGTACAACTACCCTGGCCCTACCCTCCCCATGATAAGTGAGACAAGGAGGGCAGTGTTTTTAATTAGAGATAGTAGAGGTGGCTAAAAATAAAAAGAGGACTGAAAAGTCCATACTTAGTAGTGGCGGTCATCTTGTAACATGGGAGGATAAGCATGTCACCGAAAAGTGAATGAAGGCCCTTGTTCCTAGTGTTTAACACATATAGGGACCAGTTGACTCCTCCCTAATTTGGCAGCAAGGATTCACATCTCTTATGGAATTGGGCAGCTGTCTTTTTTGTTACATGTATGGGACTATAATGCACAGGACCAGCTATATCTCCCACACAACTAGCCCCTATTTTGTTCTTTCTTTGTGATTAGGCAAGAGTACCAAGAGTACAATGAGCATTGGCTAGCCTCTTCTCCTAGTTCCAGCTGGCAGGGGTGTAGCAACTGAGGTTAGTAGAACAAAGTGCCCCATAGTAGAACTTGACTCTCTCCAGGTAGCAAAGCTGAGCAGTCCAATGTGTACTCACAAAAGGTGATGTAGGCAGGCAACTCCAATTTGCTGATAGAAAACAACAACACTTAAGAACTTATTGCCCAGTCAATGTCTTTTTCTTTTTAAAAAGAAAACTTACTGGCACACTATTAAATACTATGCATTGCATTGCAAATACATACATTCAGGTATATGGGTGTACCTTTGGTGACACCTTCATTTCATATTACACCCCTAGTGGGTCCTGACCCCTATAACCACAATACCTCCACCAATACTAAATGCAACATCACAATGTAAGGGGATATCATTATAAATAAGACAGGCCTACTTTGTTGGAATAACTACATCAGTAAAAGTAACCTCATATTATATCAAACATTGCACCACCATTAAAATCCACAGTAGCAATATCAATATTCATGCCCATTTACTAAAATGGAAAAAATTACATTGTTAAGATGAAATGATTTAATAAAGTATTTAAATTCAAAACATGTCCCTAAATCTTTCACTGCTATCTGGGTGCAAATGCAGCTACAGAACCAACCTCAAGGGCCCAATCACCCAAGAGCCCAAAGGCCGAAGCACCAGCTCCAGGCATGCTTTGAAATAAAATCAGAGCCCCTCCCAGGGTAAGAATCCTAAAGTCCCAGGTTGACGCTGAGTGAGTTCTTTAAAAACAATCTGGGCATTTGCTGCACCTGTGTAGCCCACCACACACTTGCCGTACCATTGGTGGCAACCCTGTCTTTTTGCTGCACCATTGAGTCAAAGATGCAAATTCTATTCTACTTGTGTGGGATTATGGAGCACTTCATGCCCTTCACCATGGCAAGGGTTGTTGGGGGCCATGGCAGAAGACTGAAGCTCCCCACATCACCACCAGCTCCCAGTGCGCAACACCCTTCCATTTGTATAGTGCTGGAGCCAGCAAGTCTCTTCTGAGCTCCCACCACAGAGGGAGCCAATCCTTTATTCTTGGTTCTGGTCTGTGGGCATGAGCAGCACAGTTTATCCTGCCCACATTGATCATGAGTAGGGAGGCTGAAGTCAGTGTGCCCCACCCCTCAGACATGAGCACACAGGGCTGTCAAGACACCCAGCTTTTGGACATCTTTCTTTGTCCAGGATATGGAGTCCCCAGGACATCCAATTTGTGTCAGGCACTTGGGGAGGGGAATGCACAAATTCACCCCCACGCTTCACATCCTTGGGCTTTGCTCTTTCTGAGGGAGAGGGAAATGGAAGAGTTGACAGTGAAGCACCATGAGGTTCATTCTGTAACTAGTCCCTGTGGGACACCAGGCTGCATCTTGAGCCCCGTAGGGCATTTTTTCACATTCTTGAGCATGTTCTGCTCCTGGTGACCAGCCCTTGCAGCTTGGCCTCTAAGGGATGCTATATGTGAGGACCTAGATTTTATGGGTTTCTGCACTAGACTTATCTTATGCCTACACTTCTAAGACTCTCTGCTGCCTTCAGCAGCCTCTCCATAGCCAGCAAGCTGAACACCGTTCCTGTCACACCTCCCAGGCCCCATGACCATCTTTCAAGGCACCTGTTTCAGAATCAGAGTCAAGGGTCTGTCAAGAGATGGTCCAAGGGAACCATCGTGGGTGCACCAGCAGGTTCATTCTTCTCAACTGTTCCTCAGTGGGAATAAGGATACCTGCAATACTAGCCATAGTGAGAACCATCCTAATCCTCGGGTCATCTGGCATCCACATCCTAAAGTCTCTCCTTGCAGGACATAATGTGGTGTCGTAGTTTGGACTCTTGCTCTGAGCAAGACTGCTGGTTTAAGGATGACAGTACTTTTGTTTGTAGGTGACTATGCCTTTCCTACAACAAGTCGCAACTGTTGTCCCAACCTTACCGGCTCATTAGCAGCACCTCACCAGAAACACAATAGTAAAAGGTGATTTATGGCAGCCATTACGCATGGACTCGAGAATAAGACATCTCACGGAGTGTCGTGGTTAAACGGAGATTACCCCTTTCTCACAGATATATCATGTCTCATACAAACACAGGCAATGACAAAGATGCAGTAGAGTTTCAATAGTTTTTATTTAACATAACTGCAATTTGCGATAAGTTGCATGGGCTGCATTGATTAGGATAATGAATAATGCAAGAAACAGAATTGTGAAGACGAGAGTCATTATCACAAAGACCCCCACCATCTTGCAATACGTAGAAAAGATATATGAGATGTAATATGCCCTAATACCCTAATGTGAAAGGCCTGACCTCCTACCTAAAGGAGAGCTGGGTTTGTTAATCCTAATCTGCCAAAGCCATGCCCATGAGAGGAGCCCCCAACCCTCGTTACCTTGGAATGAGGTCTCTATCTCAGACTCCGCAGGGACACGAAGCCTGGGTCAGCGTCAAGACGACTGCAGCATCGGTATCAGCGATGGTTCCGATGCCCTCCGGTCGGAATCCCTCTGATCATCTGTCTAAAGTGTGATGTATCTATACAGATCTACAAGGACCCCTGACGTAGGTGTGTTCCTAAACAATAGATAACAGACATGCTTAGGACGGCAATTAATATAAAAAATCCCTCGAAAGTATAGAGAAGGAAAATCCCTAAGTGTGAACACCTACTGTTTGTTTGTCTTTGGTGCTTGATCTTGACGCCTTGGCACGGTGACACTGATAATGTTACCCATAACAAGTGGCCTATCTATAAACAAGCCATCTTAGAAGAAATAAATAATTAAATGGGCTAAGATAGAGCAAGCTAAGTAGGTTAAAAGTCACTAGGTGACGGGGGCACGAGTCTGCAAGCCAGCGGCTAAGCTAACTCCTGTTATCCCATTAAAATGAACTAGGATTCACTACAGTGGCTTCTCTTTCCAGCAGGGAATTCTTTCATTGTCATTGCTCCCAGCTCCTGTGTTTTCTCATCTGTCACTCCTTTGAGCTTGGGTTTTTTAAGTGGGGGTGGAACATTATAGAATCGAGGCACCCTTGGCCAATCTTAGGTTGCCAGATCATCAACTCCATCCCTGTCCGAACCCTCCTGAACAGTATTCTGGGATAATTCAATATTATGATTTCAAGTTGTTGTTGATTGAGGAAATAGCTTACCTGAGAGCCTCAGCACAACCCCTAGGTGACACAGCTGCCTGATCACTTTTCAATAAATCTTGAAAGGCAAGACCCTCCAGACCTCTGGAGCCCAGACGAATAGGCTCCAGAATTATTGCCCTCCTCCTTTATTCCAGTAGGCCTGCCTGTTTCTCAACCCAGCCGCAGTGTGACTAACTAATTAACAGATGCACATTTCCTTCTTCACCCTTCCTTTACCAAGAGCCGAGTCAAACACTGTTAATTGCACTATTGTGTGGGGAGACCTTCAATCCCTCTACTGTTGCACAGAGTAATTAACCCATTAGGGCTGAAAAAAGCCTGGAATCTGATTCTGAGCTGAGCCAGGGAAATGCTACCAATCTTAAACTGTCATATGGAGCATCGATATGATGTTCGAGATTGTAAATCTACAATTGGGTTGCATGTTTTTCCCTATATTACTCACCTTTGCTGGACTCTGTAGGTCTAAGTGGGCAAATTGGACTTCAGGGCAGATGCTGCCTATAATTTGTAATACAGTGTTAACACCACATATTTTCAGTAAGCACTACAGTCCTACACTATGAATACCAGCTTACATCATAAGGCATTCCCTGGTCAGCACCAATCCCTGAAGAGTCCCTTCTGTGTCAGTTTATCTGTGTGCTGATACCAGGCTGTCCAAGATGGTAGCCACACATGTGCAAAACTTGCAAACGTTCATACGTGCATGTGCTCATGGTTTCACAAGGAACTAACCCGGAGCTTCTTACATTAGCAGTATAGGAGCAGCCTTATCTTAAAAAGCAGTTAATTGCAGTTAGCACACCCACTGTGAATTTACTCAGGTGGAGAAACAGGCTCACACTAAAGTCCAAAAACCAGTGAGTCAAATGTAAAAACATCTGTGGAACTAAATGGGCAGAACATAGGGACAGATTTACAAGAAAGTGGTGCATCATAAATGATGTGCCACTTTCCTTGCACCCCTCCTACCGGCACCTAACAACACTATGGTTGCACCGTATTTACAAAACGGTGCACCAAGGCGGTCATTAGCACAATAGCCTCAACATTTGTGATGCTATTGTGGCGCTTTGCTACACTAGTGTAAAAAATGTTGATACTAATGCAGCAAAGTACAAGGAAGACTATTGAATATAATGGGTGCGTCATTTTAACACCTGCTCTCAGCAGGCTTTACAAATGACAGAAAATGGTGCAGTGAAATGTTTTTAATTTCACTGCGCCATTTTTTTGGGCCTCCCTGTGCCAGAACGCCCACCCCTTCCCCCCCTGCCTACATTATGCTTGATGCAGACAAAGTGGTGCACCTTTGAAGTATGGCGCAGTAGAAAAGCCAACTTATCATAAAAAAATGGTGCTATGGTGGCGCTAAGGTGGCGCAAGGGGCGTGTAAATATGCCCCATAGTTTCTACAGCGGTGTAATCTTAACCCTGATCCTGTTGGATTTGTTGGCAGTTTTGACACTATCAACCATTACATCCATTATGAAATCCTCAATGGCCTTGTTTCACTGTTACTATCGTTACTGTCCTGAAATGGATTTTATTCTTCTTGTGAGACAGAGGAAGGAGGTAGACTTGCATCAATTCCTCTTTAAGGGCTAGAAATTGAGCTGTAAATTCCCACGGGCTCCATTCTCTTACCTTTTTAATCAGTCTTTACATGTACCCTGCGTCAACATTACTCAGCCATACATAAGCTCAGTTCTACATATATGCTAATGACACACAGCTCATCTTTGGTTCTCTCCAGCATTTGCTATGGGATTATATCTACCAGGGTTCTGAGAAGATAATGGTGTATCTCCATTGTGTGCTGGATAGCTACTAATTTCCATAAACGTAACCCTTTAATCCTTTAACAACAGTCATTTATTTGACACAATCAACTACTGTAGAATGAGATTTTAATCTCCTGTCCCCTGATCATAGTTCAACACCATTTCCTGAGAGAGCAATCCTCAACTAGCTGTCCAGCTACATTTCAAGCTTAGAGTAGCGCTACAGATCTCCATCATTGCCTTCAGTTTAGACGTCATTACACCAACTCTATCTAGTTGGTTGTACCAGACCAACATCTTTAACGTTTACATGGCGTTGATATGAACTGTGGTTGCCTGAATAATCACACACATCCATATCATTCCCACATCACCTCAGTTTTAAGTCCCCTTCACTGGATGCCTATTTGTGCCAGAGTTAAGGTTAAGGAATTGTCAATTGTCCTCAAGCTAATAAATGGAAGCTTCTGTTACCTTTTTATACATTATTTTCCCCTTCTTACCAAGCATGTTGTTCCTTCAACATCAATCCATTAATTGTTCTGAGGCCTGGAGCAGCCACACATAGAGATAAAACATTTCTGATTGCAGCAGCAAAGCTGTGAAATGCTCTCCCCGTCTCCCGAAACCGAAAAAGATCTTTTCCATTTTGCAGGAAAAGAAATAGGTTATTTTTAACATGTTTTGACTCTGTTGTAGTTCTGTCTTTGTTTGTCTTGTTTCCCACTTTCCCAGTGCATTGAGCCTGTCCAGGCTGGTGTCAGAGTGTTTATACAGCACCATGAACATTCTAATATAGGTGCACTCAATAAATAAATACAATTGACTTAACATTACTTTATGCTCCATATGTGGTGGTCCTGTAGGATCACCAAGACCTTTTGAAGGAGATGTTATGACATAAAAAATATCCCTACGTAGCCCCATGGGCAGGGTGCAGTGTTTGTTAAAGGTGGGGCATGTACTGCCATTCCAGTTCCTGGTCCCCTGAGAGTGAATTTCTGTTAATATCCTGTGGAACAATGCCGTCCGACACCATGGGACTTCGCAAGGTCGCCGCTGCACGGAACCTGTGACGCTGCCTGCACCTAAAGTCGTGGACCTCACAGAAGTGCGACAACCCCATTGACATCGCAGGCCTCACGTCGCCAACGCCGCTGACATCCCAAGAACTTGCAAGATCAGAGTGTCGCAGCACTGACGTTCGTGACCCCTGACTCTGTCGCAGCGCCTGTGACCCTGTGACATGACCGCGACCCAGTGAGGTTGCCCTGCAGCATTGTGACTTCGCCAGACTTTGACTTTCCCAGAGGTACCCAGGGACTGACTCCTTGCAACCACCACCGTCTCACCTCCACTGCTCCACAGCAAGGAACCAACGCCTTTCCGTGATACCTCCGCTTCTTTGTCTTGCATCACTGGAACTGACGCCACCTCAGAACCAGTGACGTCTCGCTCCCTGACTCCGTGCACTGGCCTGTTTTCCCTACTTTTGCTAAGGTATTGTACATGGAGGTCCGTGTGACTACGTAAATGGCACCAGTGGTGTCACATTGTGGGAAACGAATCCGTCACAGTGCAGCTTCACATCAAATTGTAGCATTGGTTCTTCTAGGCACTATTTTTGTGCTTTTAATTGTTAAAGTCATATTTTTAATTGTGTACTGTGGATTTTTATTCTATTTGGTCTTGTTTAACTTAAATAAATATTTACTATTTTTCTAAGCCAGTGTGGTGTCTATTTTGTAGTCTTTCTCTGTATTACTGTGTGTGTTGGTACAAATACTTTATACATTGCGCCTGGGTTAAGCCTTTCTGCTCGTGCCAAGCTACCAAGGGGGTGAGTGGGGGGTTAACCAGGTGTGTTTCTCCTTTGCCATGAATAGAATGAGGGTCCTTGCTTGGATAGGGGCTAACCTGACTGCCAACCAAAGACCACATTTCTAACAAATTGATTGAGAAGCCTACCTCTTTTCTGTGTTAAATGATTGCCACTTATACTGGTCCCCTCATGCTTGATATCCAGCTATGAAGGATATTGTCCTGACACTGATGTTTACTTGCATGTGTACAGCCTTGACAATATGCATTGTAAAGTAATATTGCAAAATGTTCTGTCTCTGCATCAAATAGAGCAAAAATAAAGTTGCTCAGAAGACTGATATTCAGTAATGTGGGTTATTGTCCTGACATTGACCCTTGCCTGGATATGTACAATGTAGACAATATTGTATCACAAGAAGCAATGTTATGAAATGTTTTATTTTTACACTAAATAAAAAATAAAAAAAAGTTGGTAAAAAAATCCCACCTTTTGTTAAACAGTGCCTGCATCAAGAGATGCATAACATCGGTTCTTGGCGGATAGTGTAGGAGATTCTTTGTCCAGTGCCTTTGTTACTCGGTCTGATGGCATTATTTATTAATGCATGCAGTTTGATATCTGAGGCCTCCTCATAAAGTGTTTCCAGGGGGGCCTCATTTTACCTTACACCACTCTGCTATTTCAATTAACCCAGAGCTACACCGAGTTAAAGGCGACGACTGCCATGATACTTAGGGACATATTTATGAAAAGCGGCGCTGCACCTAGTGCCACCTTTTGTGCGCCGTATTTAATATATGACGCACCATGGTGGTAGTTAGGGAACTAGTGTCAGAATTTGTTATGCTAGTTCGGGGCTTTGCAGGACAAGCTAAAAAATGTTGACGCTAATCCTGCAAAGCAACCAGAGGTCCATTGTAACCAATGGGAGCCTCTTAGATTTCTTTTCAACATGTTTTTGCCCCCCTTAATGGGGGAAAACCCTCTTTGCATACATTATGTGGTGCAGGCATAATGTAGCGCAAAGAGTTACAAAGTGACGCAATGCATGCATTGCGCCACTTTGTAAATATGGTGCAGGTATTTGGGCCATCTAACTCCACTTTAACGTAAACAAAATGATGCTAGTGTGGCGCTAGGCCCTCTTAAATCTGGGCCTTAGATCTGTGGATATGTGCTTAGTTTTTATGTGTGAAAATAGTGGCACAAATAAGTTTTTGAAGACTGCCAGGTGTTATGCTTTTATCAACTGATGGCCAGGCATTTTCAGTTTTGAGGAACGCAAAGCATATGTGAAATAAAATGAGAGCCTGTTTAAGATAGGGCTATCTTGTTCTCTTGTTAAACGCACTATTTCTAAGCTGCCACCTACTTTTCATTTCCAGGCTTGCTGACATTTCCCGGCTGCCAAATGTCAGACTGAACAAGTTACAAAAACACATAAAACAGAGAAGAAGACACATGTTCCCTTGGTGGACCATGTTTGTATCAATTGCTGCATTTTCATACCTCTCAGAGGAGAAGCTAGAGGCAGCCCAGAGGAACCCTCAGTTCATTTTGTAGATGTGACAAATACATTTGACAGCAGTTATCATTGTAAATTATTCCCCTTCATCATCCTCTGCACACTATCTCATCACCGATTAACTTCCCCTTCTGAACCTCACATCCGCAAGGCCCCGTTGCAACACACTACTCTGCTCTGAGTCATAATGCACTTTGATTCCAACAGTGCCACTTACTTAAGTAATTTCAACTTTTCTGTTAAAGTTCACAGAAGTGTGAAATATAGAGTTTTTTTCATTTTATTATGAATTTGTTGTACTAATTTCTCAGCGAGCTTTAAGTTTATCAGCCAAAGCTTGTGATTCCATCCAGGGGTGGAACTAGACCTGAACTTTGTGTGTGTGGTTGGTCGTTCTAAGTTATTGAACAGTGGGGGTGGAACCTACTTCAGTTCCTGAGTCAAAATTATTGATGATCACTCCCATTAGTAGTTCGATACCGTGAAATGTTGCATTTTAGTGCACACTGTGGTAGTAAACTTGTGAGGGAAGTGACATGTCATGTTTCTGTTCTAGTTTCTGAGACAATCAGCAGATGGCCTGGACCCAGTTGAATTGGTTGCAGCATAACAAGAATGAAAAAATATTTTGAAGCGATTTGACTAATTCCCCTCCCTTCAAGCTGCATTAGAAAATTGGTAGCTAATGTTGAAGTTTAAATACATTTGTTTATTAATGTTCTATTCATATTGCGTTTACCAGCATCCATGCCCTTTAAAACATTTGCTGTTAGTACACGAGGCGTCTCCTGCTGCCAGGGGCAGAACACCTCATGTCTATGTACTGTTAACACAAAGGATGTTGAATTTGCACTCCATAATACAGAGCAGTCCAGAGATCCAGTTCCCATCAAATATTCTTGGAATTCATATGCCTGAGATGCAACCTACACTAGGCATGAAGTTGGCTGTACAACAACTCAAAGCACCAAGAGTGAGTGTTCATGGTGCCGACACCATGTACTCCAATAAAGTCCAGCTACCTAAAGTTTCAACATGCCAATGAATATTGGTAGCAGCAGAATATAATACCATTTATGAAAATATCTGCCAGCAGCGCACGAGGAATGCATGGTCTGCTCTATGATTTATGTACAAATGTTTTTACTGATGGCACAGTAATGCTATTCTAGTATGATTTTTGTACTGTGGGATGCTATCATGAAACATGACTTCTTACGTAAATGTCCCGTAATGGTGTAACAAATGTCTTGCAGGAAAACAATCGCAAATGCGTACATTTCGCTTCTAAAAAGAGTGGCAGGGTTTAATAAAAGGAAGCAATTAAAAATAATTTTGGATCAACAAGAGTATTCCATGGGAGGAAAAGAGAGCTACAGACATAGTAGGATCTATCATGTTGTGGTTTTCAGGAAAGAGGGCACTAGAAATAGGCCGAACAGTCCTAATCTTATTTCCATCTGACTTTCATGAGGTAGCAGAATGGCTTATCTGAGCATGGAGCAAGTACTCCAAGGCAGTGAGCACCTACATATAGTATCTTCAGTTTGAAGTATTCCCGTTTTGCCTACCTTACTCTCTCCCCTAAGCCTCTTAAACGCAATTAAAGAGGTGACATTTCCAGCTCTGATGACCTCTGTACATCCGGAAGCCTAGCTCACTATTACTCCCTCAATCCCTCTCCACCGAGCCTTCTTCAGCTTTGGACACCAAGCAGAATGTAGGTTATAGGGATAATCATGAGAGATCTCACTATTAACATTGTGAAGCAGTGGACTGTTTCCTGGCTCTCAATGGTTCTCTGCCTGCCTAGTACATCTTGAAAAGTGCATCAATTTCTCAATCTTTGTAGTTTCCTGATTATATCTAATACTTCTACTATTTCCCTTTTCCTGTTCTTGCTGCACTCACCTTCTCCATATTATTGCTTTTTTTCCTTCCCTCTTTGTTTCTTGGTCGGACTCCTTCAACTGGATACTCATGAGCTACTATTTTGTCTGGTTTGGGGAAGACCAATCCATAATCAAGTCTCCTCTCTCATTCCGAGTAGTGTTTACTTCTTCTTTCCCTCTATGTTGGTCCCTTTTTCTATTTCTCTTGCCACCTCTCTTTTAAACCTGCCAGCCCTTGGGTGATCTTCCTCCTAGCTTTTTGTATACCTCTTACACTTTTCTGATCTTGTTTTTGCTGGCTTTAGTGTGCATTGCACTTTACCACTGATAACCAGTGCTAAAGTGTGTGTGCCCTAAACATGCTGGTTTATCCCAAATTGGCATTTGTAATTCACTTATAAGTTCTTAATAAAGTTCACTACATGTGTCACGGGCCTGCAAATTAAATGCTACTTGTCGGCCTGCAGCAATGATTGTGCCATCCACTTAAGAAGGCCTTTAACCATGTCCCAGGCCTGCCATTGTGGCCCCTGTATGTGCAGTTTTGCACTGCTAAATAAGTCGTTTACTAGCACAAACCTTCCCTTTTTATACATATGAGTCACTCCTAAGGTAGGCCCTGGAAATACAGAGGGCAGGATGTAATGTATTTAAAAGGAAGGACATGTACTTTTATGTTTTACATGTCCTAGTGGTGAAAAACTCCCAAAGTCATTTTTCACTAGAGCAAGGCCTATATGTCCCATAGGATAACATTGGAATTAACTTGCTCCATCTTATAAGTGTAATTCACAAACTGAAAGAGATAAACATTTCGAGTTTGGTGTCTCTGGAATCACACTTTAAAATCACAGCTTGTGGTGAAGTCAGATTTTAAATTGCTGTTCTGAAAATTCCACTTTTAGAAAGTTGGCATTTTCTTTCTTTGGCAATTTGGTGCCTGCTGCCTGCCTCTGATCACTTGTCCAGGGTTGATGACAGTTGGGCTTTGTGTATTCCCCAAGACAGCGACACACAATGGGAGCTTAGATGTGACTTGATGGGCCGAGATGGGCCATCATTGTCGATCGGAGGTAGGACCTGGCCACAGCCTCACTTATACCTAAATAGTCTGTGTCCTGTCCCTACACAAAGGGCTGCATAACTCCCTGTAGTGAGTCTGGAGCTAAGGCATGGGCTCTGGTTTTTAAGTCTCCCCCACTTCAAAGGCTCAACTGGGTATACATACTGGACCTCTGACACCATCAACTCAGTACACTTCTGGACCTGTGAATACTTTACCAGGCAGAAGGACCACTGTGCTGCTGAAGGACTCCCACTCTTTGGGCCACTGCTTTGCTGGACATCTGCTTTGCTGAGCTGCCCTGCTGCCTGCTGTTCCTCTGCCTGAGTGAGACAGAATGGACCTGCATCACTTGAACTCAGAGTGACTTCAAGGGCTAGCTGACTGGCCTCCTGATCCAAAGTCTCAGGGGCATAAAAGACTTCCAACCACCTTGCTCATGCACTTGGACTCTGTTGCATTGAACACAACCTGTGCATCGTCTTCGGAAGAGTGGTGTAACAAATGCCCCCATGGTGCAGGGGTGCCCAAGCTCTAGGGGGTCCCACTCAGGAGTCTGTAAGGGGGCCCCTCCACGTACTGTGCAGGGGGGCCCCATCAAGTTTTGTTATGCCTCTGCTTTGGAACTGCCATTGCAGCTCTTTTCACAGCTCAAGGTTCTTACATTCCTGTTGATGACAGCCTCGATGACAACGCCGAATCTCAGCATTGCAGCCTCTGCACTCATCGGACTGACCCATCTCCTCAATTGCACAATGCATTCCCAACACCGGTCTCGGGCTTCACATTGCAAATCCAGGCTCCTGGGACCATGATGGTAACGCAGCAGGAACTCGCAACTTATGTCCACCCCATCCTGCAACAGATGTGGCACCGCTGTCGCATGGAGAAAATCAATGCATCTCCTCTACTGCGTGTCTCAGAACTGACACAATGCTGCACAACCAGGATTTAAGGTAGTTAGGTTCAACGAGCCCAACTGGATCTCTTTAGCAGTCTGTGTTCCATCATGGTTGGCCTGAGCTTTTGACTTTGTCCTCGTCCGGCGTGAGCTGATACCCCTGGTTTGCACCTGTTGCTTCTAAGTGCTATTTTACAGTTAATTCTTTAAAAAAACAGAAGTCAAGTTCTACTTATTGGATTTTTGATCTTGCTTTATTTATTAAATTGTGCTCTATGTTTCTAACCTGTTGAGGATCCTTTAGTGTATGATGTTTTCACTGTTTTACTATCTGAAGTGCTGTTCAAATACTTTACACATTAACTCTAAGTTAAGCCTGACTACTCTGTGCTAAGATACCGGAGGGTGAGCACAGGTTAATTTAGGTTTTGCCTGACACATACCCCGACTTGGATTGTGATTGCTCCTAGTCAATTAGCAACCTGAATTCTAACACTCTCCCTATCTCGAGTGTTTTGAAGTCACCTTAGGGTTGTGTAAAGAGCTATGTAAAAAAAAAAAAAAAATAGAAACATAGCCTTTTAGGACAACCACTGTCAACAGCCAAGGTCTCTTTGCATTGACATTTTAAGTTGTTGCTAAGTTTCTCTCACGGGGGGAGGGTGTGTCCAAAATGGCGACAGGAGCATCTGCTTAGGTCGGAGCTCTGTGCTCGGCCACTCAGACATCCTCCTCAAATATCCCAACTGGTTCTCCCACTCCATATCTTGCTGTCCTAGCCACCCCAACCACAACGGTCCCACTGCGCTGTCTGGAGGAGGCGTTTAAGTGGGTGTGGGGCACCGAGCAACCTGCCTTAGGCTGGCCGCGCCGAGAGATCGGCCCGAGAGCAGAGTTGCGGTGACGTTGAGGGACCTAAGTGACAGTGTTTCATTACTCAAACCTCGGAAACGCTGGTGCAGCCCTGCAAGGGATCTTGAGCCTGCGAAGTGAGGTGCAGCAGCGCAGAAGGGCCTATGCATGGGAGACCCGCTGCATGGCCCCCTGAGACACTGATGTAGTTCTGTGGGGACCCCGGGCCTGCGTGGAGGGGTGTGGTGAAACTCTGGGGCCTATGAAACGGAGCTTTAATACTCAACCTCCGGAGGTGACGATGTGGCCCTGCGGGGGATTTCTGAGATGACTGGAGCTGAGAGAGACCCTCAAGAGACGCTACTTGGAAGACAGGAGGTGAGATGGAATGAATTATCATGACCTGAGCTGAGAGCGGTGCAGACCTGGAGGGGAAAATTCTACAAATACCACCGCCCTCGCAAAAGGCATACACATTGACTTTGCATTGCATGGGCCACCTGATTGCATGAACTTAGGACCGCATCGCAGCAACCGCGTCATGAGGTGCCACCCCAGTCACCCCCAGGACAACGCTGGTGACGTGGTCTCTTCTGTGACGCTATGGCTCCCTAGGGCGGTACATGAACGTGGCCGGACCTAGGGGGTGGGTGGTAATGATACGTCAGAAACTACCATGTAGATGGTTTGACACAAGGGGCCTGCTAACTTGAGAGGTGGGCCTGAACCTGCCCAGACCACTGAAACCATGGCAGTGCCACACCCCACTGTGTGAGATGAAATAGCCTCACCGACACTCCAGATTACCAGATGTGTGAACAGAAATTGACTTGGTGCCTTACCTGTTGGGTTCCCTATGGAGAGTCGCTGCGGCTGGAACAGACTCACCCTTTTCTCATGCTCTACAAGGAAGAAAATGCGTGGCCTCCCCATTCTAAGGTGCACTCAATAAATGCTGTACATCTGACTGATTAGGGTGTGCCAGTGACCCGCAAGTGCAGCACAGAGGCAACGGTCACAAGTGTGTCAGGGCTACAGGGAGGCTCACTCCAGCGGTGCCATGCCTGCCTAGGAGGCGAATTACCACCCCTTCTGTGTGTATTGGGGCCTCAAACTTAGAATTGCCCTCAAACTACCTTACCATGTGGTGACCCCAACATCAGGGCCTCCGCCTGCTATCATCAGCACAGGGACGGCTTACACTTTGTGAGGCTCGTACAAGCGCCTTACAAACAAGGGGCCAGATAGGGAAACCTAAAATTGCAAAGCCATCCACAACTGCGGTGGACACCACACTCACTCAGACCACCCCATCGAAAGGCACAGCGTATGCCCTGCAACAATTGGATGCCACACTCCACAGTTATTCCTCCCAATTTGAGAAAGTCTTGCAGGCCATTTTGGACAGCAAAACATCCCTGGAAACCAAAATTGATGCTAACCTGCTCCTGGCGGATCACCGTAAACTATCAGATAGAGTTGGGGAAACAGAATCTGACAAAGCAGCAATTTGACCAACTGTCCAAGATCTGCATGATCAGATGAAACAACTGAGCACAGAAGTAGCCTTACAGCAACGGAGAGTGGAAGATGCGGAGGGGCAATCAAGGTGCAACAGCATTCTTTTCATAGGGTACCCGGAAGAGCAGAAGGTCCCAGTGCAGATTTGTTCTTGGAACAGTGGCTCACGAATACCGCTCTGCAAGACAAAGTCCCGAAATTCTTCTCGATACAACGTGCCCTTAGGATCCTGGACAGATCACCACTGCTGGGCACCCCATCCGGCCATTAATAGCCCACCTTCCTAATTATCATGACAGAGAGCTAGTGCTCCAACATTTCCGAACTCATAGGCCATGGAAATTTGAGGATGCGCATGTCACTGCCTACCCCGACTTCACAGCAGGTGTCCAGAAGAAACAGAATTCTTTCTTCATGGTTAAACAACGACTTTGTGATCACAACATCAAGTACGCCCTACTGTGTCCGGAAAAACCTGGCATGGAAGAAGGTGCGAAAACCCACATATTTGCACCCCCAGATGACACCTGGACATGGCTCCATGCCAAGAGCTTGGCCCAACCACTCCATGGGGAGGAAACAGCAGCGCAGTGGCTGACCCCTAACCCTGAACGTAAACGCTGCACAGGCTCTTGGGCTAAACCTACAATGGCACAGGCTGCTGAGGAACGGGCCAGGGTTCTGCTCTGGGCAACACAGCTTACGTCAAACCTTTTTGTTGCAGTCCAGGTGACTCTGGGCACAGACTCTGAACAAGGGGACCACAGCAACTCTGTTAATCTTTCAACGGCCCCATCATCACACCCTGCTCTGCTGATGATCTTTGAGGCTGCACACACCCACCTGGAGCAAAGGATCAGTTCTGGACCACCGGCCCAGACCTAGACGGGCAATCTACTTGAGCAGTGTCCTATGCAGTACCTAATAATACTGGGTTTCCGGATGAGTTGGTAGACATAGGTTGACCAGTCAAATAAAATGCCTTGCTGCCCAAGCATCAAAAGGTATCCTGATGGGGCAGGTGCCCAATGAGCTGCCCTCCTGTTTCGCACATGAGTGACAAGTATTGAAAAGCAGGGTCCTCAATTTGTGCGGGGAAAAGGTCGTGGGAACAGTTCTGTATCCTCTGGGCCGAGCGCGGGCGCCACATGGGAACTAAGTGCACCCCCATGAAAACTTCCGTATGGACCAGTTCCCCCTCAGACATGGCAATGGTTTACATTTTCACAATGTAATGTAAGGTGTTGTATTATTTTTCCTTTAGGCATGTTGCCAACCCTATGTTTCTGTTGCCCCTGTTACATATTTTGTGCCGCACACTGATGATGGAACGAGGGGCAGGGTGGGACAGGGGTATGCAGGGATGGGTTCCATGACATGTTGGGTGTACACATGCATCATGGGTAAAGACAAAGGGAAGGGGACCCGAATCTTTCTCCAACAATAGTATCACGACTATACATAGGTGCACACTCATCACCATCCCCAACATGCTACAACATTTTTACGGTGAACGTAAAAGGTATGGGGCTCAGCTAAGAGACATCGCATACACGCATAACTGAACCGTTATCAGGCACACATAGTCATACTCCAAGAAACTCATCTTACGGAGGCCAAACTCAAAACGCTTAGGCCCACATTTATACTTTTTTTGTGACACATTTGCATCATTTTTTTTACACAAAAGCGGCGCAAATTTGCAAAATATAATTGTATTTTGGAAGTTTGCACCACTTTTGCATCAAAAAGCAGCGCAAATGTGGCACTAAAAAAGTATAAATATGGGCCCTAGTTCTAGCTGAAAAGGACAGAAACACAGCACAGCAGGCACTGACATTTGCCCGGGAAGTTTTAATATGGGTGGCACTGGGTGTCCCATACAACACGGAGCACGCACACTTTGATCCTGACAGACGTTATGTGATCACAGAAGTCCTTCTAGATGGAACACCACTAATACTAGTGGGAATATACGCTGACAGCAGACAGTCTCTGGGGTGGAGATTTTAACTGCGTGCCTGACATTACTTTGGACTGATCCCACCCACCATTGCCTGGGGCACTGAGCATGAAAACCTCCCAAGGGTTCGCATCCTGGAGATCAGCTAGAGGACTCTATGATCTATGGCAAGCAGGTTACCCTTTGGCACACAAGTAGTCCTTTTACACCCAAGTACATGACTAACACACTAGAATAGACCTGTTTCTGGCACCAGCGGCTATGACACAGAGAGTGCTGAGCTCCGCATATCTGGCCTGTACCATGTCTGATCACTGTCCTTTGCTGGTGGTTTTACAATGGGGCAGACCGCTCACAAAGGTGCCAACTTGGCGCTTGCAGGCTTAGGCATTATCAGATCCTCCTTTTTTAAGGAACTGGCAGAAGGTATTTCCACATACTATGAATGTTAGACCTGGCATCCTTGGTGTGGTCTCCCATGTTTTGACTGTGTGCTGGACTCTCTTTTTTTGCTGTTTTTGGTACTCTGGGGCACTTTACCACTGTTGACCAGTGCTAAAGTGCAAGTGCTCTTGTTTAAATGATATGTGTTAAGGGCTTTTCCATGATTGGCATATTTGATTCACTAGTAAGTCCCTAGTAAAGTGCCCTAGAGGTGCCCAAGACCTGTAAATCAAATGCTACTAGTGGGCCTGCAGCACTGGCTAAGCCACCCACATTAGTAGCCCTCTAAACATGGCTCAGACCTGCCACTGCAATGTCTGTGTGTGCAGTTTTGAACTGCCAATTAGACTTGATAAGTATACCCACTTGCCAGGCACAAATATTCCCTCTTTATATATGTAAAGCACCCCTGGGGTAGGAGCTAGGTAGCCCCATGGACGGGGTGCAGTGTATATTAAATGTGGGACATGTTCTGATGTCTTTTATATGTTCTAATGGTGAAATACTGCCAAATTCAGTTCTCACTGTTGCAAGGCATATCTCTCTTATAGGTTAACATGGGGGCTGCTTTAAATATTCTCAAATTGCAGTTTCCCTTTGAGAGCAGATATTAGTGTGGAATGTGGGGTCTCTGAACTCACAATTTAAAAATACATCTTTTAGTGAAGTTGGTTTTTAGATTGTTAGTTTGAAAATGCCACTTTTAGAAAGTAGGCATTTTCTTGCTTTAATCATTCTGTGACTCTGCCTGTTTGTGGATTCCCTGTCTGGGTCAGACTGACAGTTGCGCTGTTTGTGAATCTCCTCCAGACAGTGACCTAAAGGGAGCTGGGGTGTAGCCTGCATACCCTGCTTGGCCATCTAAGCTAGAGTGGATGGAGGAGTGGTCACTTACACATGAATAAGCTGTGCCTGCCCTCACACAATACATTCTCCAACTCTCTGGTGGGTGTCAGGGGCATGGCCTGCGCAAGGCAGGATCTTGTGAACAACAGAGACTTTCCTTTGAAGATTGTCTACTTCAAAGGTAGAAAGGGGTATAAGTAGTGGACCCAAAACCCCAGAATTTAGATCACTTCTGGATTCAAGAGGAACCTCTGCCAAGGAGAAGAGCTGAAGAGCTGAGGATAAGTGCTGCCCCTGCCTGTGTCTGTGCTTTTTTGGGCTTTCCTGAAGTTGTTGCTTCTGCCTGTGAAAGGGGACAGAGACTTGAATTTGTGGTATATTCCTGCTTGAGAAGAATTTCCAAGGGCTTAGGCTGAGCTTGCCCCTTGTTCTGAAGTCTCAGGGCCATCATAGACTTCCTCTGACAGCGCCTGTACTCTCTGCTGAGACTCCCCCCCCTGCCAAGGGTGCCTAATCCAGTCCTGGGGCCCTTGAAAGAAGAATCTGGTGGAAAACCAAGAAGATCAAAGAGAACTGACTTTGGAGGACTCCGGACCAATGCTACAGATGAATTCTGTGAGGCCGCAAGAAACCAACGCTGTGGTCCTCGCTGGAGTGCGATGACCTCGCTGGCTTGATGCCGCTGCAGCCTTACTGAAGTTTATAACTCCGTGGAAGTCACCGCACCGTGTTGTGACCGCTGGACATTGACTCCGCTGGAAGTGCACGGATCCAAAGTTTTACACCGCCGCCGCCTCACCTCCAGCGCTCTGCAGCAAGGACGCCTCTTTGTGATGCCTCCACTCCTTCGCTCCGCAGCATCGGAACCGACGCCGCGATCCCCGATTCCGTACACTGGCTTGTTTCCTCATTTTCACAAGGGACTGTACCTGGTGGTCTGTGTGACTCCATGACCGGCACCATTGGATACAGATTCTTGGGAATGACTCCGTCACAACATCTTGATATCACCTGATCGAAGCCTTTGTGTTTCTAAGCGCTCTTTTTGCGTTTAATCTTTAAAAATTCATAACTTGACTTGTGTATGTTGGATTTTTGTTGTTTGGTCTTGTTTTGTTCAGATAAATATTGGCTATTTTTATAACCTTGTTTGGATAATTTTGTAATGTTTTCACTGTATTACTGTTCATGTTGGTACAAATATTTTACACATTGTCTCTGAGTTAAGCCTTTCTGCTTTTGCCAAGCTGCCAAAGGGAGTGAGCGAGGGTTAACCGGGTGTGTTTCTTCTTTGCCCTGACTAGAATGAGGGTCCTTGTTTGGATAGGGGGGGTAACCTGAATGCCAACCAAAGACCCCATTTCTAACATTGAACATAACAACAACTCCACGTCCAGCTGCACCATTGAGTGTGGTGGTGAGAGGACACTGTGGGGCTCATTCTGAGCCCGGCGGGCGGCGGAAACCGCCGAAAGACCGCACTGCGGTCAATAGACCGCGGGGGTCATTTTGACTTTCCCGCTGGGCCGGCGGGCGATCGCCAGAAGATCGCCCGCCGGCCCAGCGGGAAAGCCCCTGCAACGAGGAAGCCGGCTCCGAATGGAGCCGGCGGAGTTGCAGGGGTGCGACGGGTGCAGTAGCACCCGTCGCGATTTTCACTGTCTGCATAGCAGACAGTGAAAATCTTTGTGGGGCCCTGTTAGGGGGCCCCTGCACTGCCCATGCCAGTGGCATGGGCAGTGCAGGGGCCCCCAGGGGCCCCACGACACCTGTTCCCACCATCCTGTTCCTGGCGGGTTTTACCGCCAGGAACAGGATGGCGGGAAGGGGATCGGAATCCCCATGGCGGCGCTGCAAGCAGCGCCGCCATGGAGGATTCTCTGGCCCAGGGGAAATCCGGCGGGAAACCGCCGGATCCCCTTTTCTGACCGCGGCTTTACCGCCGCGGTCAGAATGGGCACTGAAGCACCGCCAGCCTGTTGGCGGTGCTTCCGTTGCCCGTGGCCCTCGCGGTTTAGGACCGCCAGGGTCAGAATGAGGGCCTGTATGTCTGCGTCCCAGGGTGTTCGGCAGGTGCTACGTCATGAGGTGGCCACTCTGGAGGTTAAACTACTGGGAGCGGAAGTGGCTGTCGCCAACTGGGTTGCAGGCCCAGAGCTCCTCCGTGAACTCAGAACGAAATACAAAGACACAGACGCACACGCTAGATTGTGTAGGCATAACTATAGGCTCTATATGACCCAGCATTACGCTCAGGGCGACCGTTCGGGTCGCTTCTTGGCATGGCTAGTGCAAGACTCCCCACAGTAAATTCCCATTGGAGCACTTAGACTGGACTCGGCTGAGGTTATTAATACGCAGGCAGCCATAAATACAGCATTCAAAGACTATTATCAATCACTATACGTGACTACCACGGCACCTACATCTTCACAATTATCTGCTTTTCTAGACACGATCCCTCTGACCCAGATACACTTGTTGCAAAGAGACGAATTAGACAAACCCATTCATCTAGGGGAGATTTGCACAGCTCTGGGCCAACTGGCCCCTAGTAAGGCCCCAGGCAGGGATGGCCTACCAGCCAAGTATCACACCCCATACACAACTCACCTTCAATATGCACAATATGTTTACTGAAGTGTGCACAATAGGCCAACTGCCGGAGTCACTGCGTGAGGCCCTCATAGTGGTACTGCCCAAACCTGGTCGTGACCCTCTGGATGTGCTCTCTTACAGACCGCTCTCCTTTTTAAACCTAGATTGTAAATCCTGAGTAAAACTTTGACTAACAGACTCCTTCAGTTAATCCTTCAATTGATCCATGAGGATCAGTCTGCTTTCATTCCCGGCTGGAGGACATTTTTAAACATTAGGAGATTGATATGCCTCCTCCACAGTGATTCTCTGGCAGGCTATGGCAGTGTGGCTATCTCACTTGACATAGAAAAAGTGTTTGATACACTCAGCTGGGATTTCCTTAATGAAGCCCTATACCAGATGGGCTTTGGGCCTGGTTTCCTAACTTGGATAAACATCCTGTATTGTAACCCGACAGCCCGAGTTAAGATGGACCATATCATGTCTGACAGTTTTCCTATACACTTGGGCACTAGGCAGGGATGTCCACTTTCCCCACTATTGTTCACAGTAGCTATGGAACCATTGGCCACCTGACTGTGGCTGTGTACATGGTGCTGGGGTATTTGGAGGCACACATGTGCCACATTATATCCCTATACACCGATGATGCTTTAATATATCTACGTGATCACACAGGATCCATTCCGGAGATTAGGTCCTTGCTGGATTCCTTCAGTGCAATATCAGGCCTGAGACTAACTTGTCAAAATCTTGCATCTGCCCCTTGTCTCCTATCCCACAGGACAAGCAACACACCCTCCCAAACTACCGACTGCTGTGGTGTCACACCACAGTTAAATATCTAGGGATACAAATATACCACTCTATAAAAGACCGCAAGGAGGGTAACCTGGACCGCTCCGTCAGATCCATAAGAAGCTCACTTCCCTTCTGGTGCGCGCTCCCACTTTTACCTATGGGCAGGGTCTTGGCATGCCTAACGTTGTATTATATTATGCCGCAGCTCAGTTACAACGGCTGCTTCGGTGGGTGAGTGAGTCCCAGAACTTGTAAAAAAGAAATGTATCGAACCTACTTAGTCCAACCCTAGTGTACACCTGAATGTCGGACAAGTCACTCCCCCCCACACATGGAATTAGTTTGATGGACATGACCAGAGCTTGCTTGCATAGATTTATACACAGCAAACTTCCTAACATACCCTACTTGCCATTGATTCCCGTTGCACAATTGCCAGCCGCCTGAGTCGTGCTCAGGAAACACAACACGGCCCAGTGGCAAACGGCGAAGTTCGCGATGGTGGGTGACTCTTTCACAGACGGTACATTGCTGATGTTTGATGAAATCAAGGCTACCAGTGGTTTACATGCTGGCTTATTGTTATCATATTGTGCAGTAAGGCGTCTCATACATGACACCTGCACAATGGCACCACTGAGCCGCGGCCGTAGGCAATTACTAACACAGGTGTTTTCAGATTTGGGGACTGGGAAAGTGATTTCCACATTATATGATATCTTGAACACCACACATAGTCCGGGGATGGAGAGTGCTCATGCTCGCTGGGACGCGGTGCGTGCCAGTCCTTTGTCCCAGTGGTCATGTTGACAGCACTGTCCAGTGTTAAAGGGATATCGCATAATCCTAGGTTCCGCTTTACACAGTTCAATTATTTGCTCCAAGCTTATTTCCCCCCCACCGCATCAAACTCATTTTCCCAACAGCTGACTCCAAATGCCCATGTTGTGGATTGTCTGAAGTGAGTTTCTATCACAGGGTTTGGGAATGCCCCTCTTTACAGAATGCCTGGCAACAGGTAGTTGAGTCCACAGCTGACATAACAGACCATGACCTGTCACTCAGCTTCAAATTCTGCCTCTTGGGTCTGTGCCAAAAGGGCACAGGTGACAAACACCTTCATAGATTTGTAGACTTGGCATTTATAACGTTTAAGCACCTCATCGCCATGCACTGGAAGGCACCTTCCATGCCAGACAATACCAAATGGTTGAAAACCTTGCTACAGTGGACCCGGGCGGAGGCAGGAGTGCTACGTTCATTGAGAGATAAAGGCTTAGCACAATGTGGCAGTGAACTGTGGACTCGTTGATCATAAAAACAGAGGCCAAAAACGATACACGCCCCCCATGAGCATAACATAATACTACATCCCCATATCGTGTACAGCAGGCTCCCTGTTGCCTTTATGTAATTATGAATACCAAGTTATCTTTCACATCTGTAAGGTCAGATGACATTAAGTGTTACACTGCCTGGGCCATCATTAATCTTTTCGTGGAGCATCTCCCACTATTGGCTCTCCCCCCACTCTGTTTCTGCTACAGCCGCCAACCTCGAGTCCCCACTTCAGCCTGGAGGTGCCCCCCAACACACACAGGGCACAACAAACTATTTAGCTTCTGTCAACACATTTTTGCCGAATAAACTGTTTCTAAGACTCTGTTACTCAGGCATGCTAAGTAATTTCACGTCCACCAAGATACACGTATCACAATATTTATTGAATTACAGACTCCCACCCTGTTACCCTCTTGTCAAACTTATGTCCCACTAATGCTGTGGCTGTTATTGAATGTTTTTCTTTCTGCCCTGCTTTACTTTTATTCACTTGCATGGTCAATAAAATTCAATAAAATTTAAAAAAAAGGTTTCTCTCACTTGCTATCACTCTTGGCTGCACAATCTCTTCTTTTCTGACACTCTTGCTCTGTCTTTCTCCTTTTCACTCTCTCTTTCTCTCTCTCTGAGCCTCTATCATGGTCTTTGCACAGCAACAACATGGAGAACTAATTCATTTTGAAGGATTTATTTTTCTCTATTCCTAGCCTAACTACATTTTCCTTCTTCCCCATCTCTCAGTTATATTGTCCATTAACCCTCTGCACCACTCACTATTCCTCCACTGCTCCTCCTCTCTTTTAGACCATAACCATTCCCACAACTAGTGCTTTATTTTTGAAGATGGTTTCAGTGCAGAACCCATTTTTTATCCTAAGGCTTTGACACAGAGCAAGAGAAAGAAATTAAGAAAGTGGAAAAATAAGGAGAAAAATGGGAAAATGTTGACACATTTTGAAAGCAGGAATGGAAAAGAAGCTAAAAGAGTGAGGTAAAGAAGCTGGAAGTTTAGGGTGGTGAAGGAAAGAGGCATGAAGTGGAATCCTGATATTCATCAACCCTGGCATTTGGCAGTGCTATGGCAGGCTAATAAAAATGTTTAATACCTGCATTTATTTATTTTTTTATTAGCAAATGAATTACTGCACCGACAAGCAGGCCCCTTAGCTCCCTCCTGCACTTACTGCCAAGAGCACTATAGAGGTGGCAGTATATTGCTCACTGCAATGCTTGATGCTGCTTCCTCCTGCTAGCCTACTGCTTTCCTGCCTCCTGCTTTCCTACCTTATTCAGGCCTTTGTTGCCTCTCCTTCACTCTTGTCGCTCTTTTTTGCCCACCCAGGCCTCACTGTTTTTCTTCCGCTCTGCTCACCCTCCTGCCCCTGCACCCCACCCACTCTAGGACATACTTAATGGTGGTCACTGCACGAGGCCATTAAGCAAACCCCTCTACTTCCCCCTACACTTACTGCCAAGGCGGTCTGTTGTGCTGTCAGGATGGCGCCCACTGCCATGCCTCTTGCTGCTTCCTACTGCTACCCTGCTGCTTTCCTGCCAGCTGCTTTCTTGCCTTTTTCAGGTCTCCGCTGCCTCCCCTTCACTCCTTCCACTCTTTTTGTGCCCCACAGGCCCCACATTGTTCCCACCTATTTTTCTCTCGTTCTGCACCTACTTGATGGCGGTCGAGGGTGTGCCTGTGTCAGCGGGTGTGCCTCCAATACGTCAAAGACACGCCAAAGGCAAGCCCGTCTGTGCCCATCCATGACTGGTCTGTGCCCAGCCCCAGGGCTCCGGTCCTCTCATCATCCACCACTACTCTGCAGGCAAGCTCCTGGTCCTCAAAACCAGACGCCAAGGCTTCCACTGCTGAACGGCCTCTCAGTGCTCCTCCAAAGGACTTTTCACTTGCCACCACTGCCGCTTCTCCTGCCTCACAGGACCACCTACCCTCACAGGACCCAACACCACTACCTCCTAGAAGACCACCACCAACCCGGAGCTGTTACACAGCATCCTGCCTAACACCCGCTCCCTCTGCAAACATGCCACAGAAATCTGGCACACCATTACCACCTTCATCTGGGATGTCACCTTCCTCACCAAAACATGGCTTAACTCCACCTCCAACCTGATATCACTACCGCCACCCCAGACGGATACAAGATGATTGACCAGGGCCGCACCAACAAGCACGGCGGAGGAATCTCCATACTTTTCAAGGAAACCATCCAATGCTCCTCCATGAATGAAGACCTACCACCTGTCATGGGGCACCTTAACTTCCTAATATACATCGGCCCCAAGACAACCATAAGAGCAACCCTCGCATACAGATGGCCAGGACCCCAAACATTTTTCCAAAATTCGCAACACCATCAGCAACATCATTGCCCTTCTCGCCATTGACTCGCTCCACTACACGCTGCTTGGCGACCTCAACTTCCACATTGAGGACCCCAAGGCACCAACTCCACATCTCTACTGGAGAACCTCAACAACATCAGACCCACCAAACTAGTCTTCAAACCTGCCCACAGAGCCGGACACACCCTTGACACCATCTTCTCCTCCAGCCACAGAATAAAATTCACCCACACCATGGAACTCTCCAGGACTGACCACAAAACTGTCCACTTCATCATCTTGAAGGCCCAGCACACCATCACCGAGCATCGAAGCACAACCCACCGCAGCCTGGGAAAAGTAGCTGAGAACTAATAAAAGCAGGCTCTCCGCTCCACACCACCCATCAACCAACCATGACCAGGCTGTCCACAACTTTCCACCTGGATCAGCAAATGCGCCAACAATGTCACCTCTCTGAAACCCACAAAAGACAACAGAACTTCGAGCAGACAAGTCAGCTGATACACCCCAAAGCTCAGAACCATCAAACATAACTGTCTTCTACTCAAGAAGCGATGGCCAATCTCCAAGGAACCCTCCGACAGAGTCGCACACAAAGCAGCACTCAATGGCTAACACTAGCAGATCAAGGAGGCCAAAAGGACAGTCATGAATAAGCGCATCGATGCCGCAACCAACCACACAAAGGAACTCATCAAGATCTTTAAGAAATTCTCCAACCTGACTGCCACAGCAAACAAAGTACACCCTTTCCAACAACTCTGCGACTCACTATCCGACTACAGCAAGATTGCCAATATCTACAACTTTAACCCTCATCCCACTTTGTTTCCATCCCAGCAACCTCAACCAACCAGTGAGCTTCAGCCCAGCCATAACCACCTGGTCCTCATTCGACATCCAGATCACCGCAACCATCATGTCCTCCATTCATTCTGGGGGATCTACCGACCCCTGCCCCCACCATCTCTTCAACTTGATATCCGGCATTGAACTAACCAACCTCATCAACATTTCCATCTCCACAGCATGCTTCCCAGATGGATAGAAGCACACAGACATCAGACCCCTCCTAAGAAGCCCTCAGCAGACTCAGGCGATCACAAGGCCTACCGCTCAATCTCCCTGCTCGCATATCCAGCCCAAGTACTCGAGAAGGCTATTAACAGACAGCTCATCAACTACCTAGGACAGAATCACTTACTCAATGCATCACAATCAGGTTTCTGGGCCAACCATAGCACAGAGACCACACTCATCGCCGCAAAGAGATAACATCAGAACCCTCTTCAAGCCCGTAGAAACAGTGGCTCTGACTTTCTTTCACCTGTCGGCAGCATTCGACACACATGCCCACCACATCCTCATCGACAGACTCCACAGCATCGGAACTGCCCCCATAAATATCATATGCTTCTCTAACATCGAAACCAAATTCCACTCACCATGACCGATATAGGTGACTGGATGAGAGGCAGCTGCCTTGAATTGAACTCTGACAAAACCAAGGTACTGATCTTTGGAAAGAACACCTCTGCTTGGGATCACAGCTGGTGGCCGGAAGAACTCGGACCCACTCCCATACAGACTGACCACACACGCAACCTCAGCATAATCTTGGACAGCCAACTGAGCATGAAACCACAAGTCAATGCAGTCACCTCCTTCTATTTCCATACTCTCCACATGCTCCACAAGATCTTCAGATTGATCCCAGTGAACACCAGAAAAATCGTCTCACAAGCCCTTGTCCCCTGCCACCTCAACTACGGCAATGAACTCAACACCGGCATCCCCTCACAGCTCATCAGGAGACCCCAGACAATACATACACTGCAAACAGGCTCATTTTGGACCTCCACAAGTGTACCCACATCACTCCTCACCTCAGGAAGCTACACTGGCTCCCTCTCCAGAAAAGATGCCAGTTCAAGATGCTCACACACACCTACAAAGCCCTCAACAAACTGGTACCATCACACATCAACAACTGGCTGAACTTCCATCAACCCCTGCACTCCTCTTCACTCACCCGCACATACGTCCCCTGCATCCATCGCACCTGCAGCAGGGGCCACTCATTCTCCTACATTTCTGCCAAAGCCTGGAATTACCTCCCCCTCCACCTACAAATGGCACCCTCCCTGGCAGACTTCAGAAAGCAACTCAAGACTTGGCATTTCGATGGAGGTGTAGCAACCTTAGCTCCCAGATACACTTTGGGGTGATAGTGTTGTGCTTTGCAAATGACTGATTGGTTGATTTTCCAACAGAAGCCCTTCAACTGCCATCCATGAATCTCTCCTCGAACTTTCTTCTTGATATCTTTCTTTTGTCAAAATTTCCCTTATACTCCACTCCATCGCTTCCACTTCATTTATTCTTCACCCTTATCCTGTTAGCACTTCCTATCCTACTATTACTAGATGCTCAATCTCTACAAATATGTTTTCATTTGTAATTTGTTTTTAAAATTTTCCCAGCATAGTGGATCTTTCAAGTGGACTGGAAATATTTGTGCAGCCAACAATCTGCACAGTGTCAGAAATGTGGCCAACCTTAATGGAAATGGTATAGGTAGTTGAATTGTCTTCAAGTTTACACCAGGATGCAGCTCAAGGTTAATTTGGCTCCCAGGTGTTTCAGGGATGGTGCCAAGTGTCAGCAGTCAGTTTAGAGCATTATGGCTTCGTAGTAGTGGTACCTTCCAGTGGGCTCTGTACCGCTATAGGAACGTTGTTTCTGCATTGTTCCTTGGATGTGTTTGTTCTGTCAGTATTCAGGAACACAGCACAAATGCAAGAGCTGCTGTTTGTGGAGGAAGCTTTGGTTTCAGCACTCCTGAGTCGTTATCTTTAGTGCTACCATAAGTATTATCAAATCTTTGTAAAGTGCAAGATTACCCCGAGTACATCACCATGTGCTATTAAGAGACATTGGATGTTAATTGCTACTCAACTGAATGGCAATTAATTTTAACATCTTTTGAAGAAAGTACGGCTGAGTTAGCACACCAGCATTCTAACACGTGACCATGAGGGTCAAGCACAGATCCATATAGCCAATCTATAAGCTTACAAACAGGACAAACATAATCAGTACTACCCACATATTCTGAACAGAAAATAATGTTTAGCCATTGAAACGAGACAGAAATAACATAGGGCAGATGTGCAAAGCCAGTTTGCATTTCTTAATGGTCGGAATCGCTATTTTGGGCTGTTAAGAAATGCAAAATGGACTTTTCTTATGTACAAAGCCCTTTAAGGAATTGCAAATTGTGATTTCTACCCTGTAGAAATCTCAATTTGTAATTCCCAGAATAGGAAATCCCAAATAGGGATTTACTATTTGTGATCCCTATTCTGATGTACCATGCATTTCCTATATGTGACTGGGGCATTTAGGATATGAAATTATTATTGACCTGAAGTCGATGGTAACCAGGTGCAATTTAGAAAAAGCACCCCAAAATGCTTTTTTAAATTGCAATAGAGCACACAGATGCCCCTGAAGCATGTGTGTGCTCTACAGATGCACCCCTATTTTTAGAGGTGCACCAAAGGGGGCCTTTTGCCCATTGCCATCCTTGGTTTTGCATTTCCTAAATAGCGATTTCCTAATAAGAATTCACTATTTAGGAAATGCAAAACCAGCTCATTGACTCAAATGCAATGGGATTTCTTAATAGCAATTTCCTAATGGTGATTCCTACTTTGTCTTTTGTTGTAGTCCCTGCTGCATATTTGTGACTAAGATGGGGAACTGATTAAAGTGCTTTCATGCCTTTCTATTCTTTCTCTGTGCATGTAGAGTCCAAGATGCATAAGGTCCTTTCATATGCGAAAAAGTTGGACGGGAGAGCCGGTGGCAGGGCTCAGAAAAGAAGAATAAAAACAAGCTTACGCTAAGTACTAACGGGCAGATTTTAGGAAAGTGGCACTACACGCAATGCAGCACCACTTACCTTTTGTCCATTGGCGCTCCCCCGACTGACACCATGTGTGCGCAAAAGTTTGTCGCTAATCCTGCAGAGTACATAGGGGCACATTATAAATAATGGTATGCCCTCTACTAATGCCTGCTATGAGCAGGTGTTAAAAGTGCCGGAAAAAAATGGCGCAAGCTAATCTCTTAGATTTCTTTGGGCCATTTTTTCAGCCCCCCCCAATGGGGTAAGATGATAATTATTGGCATACTGCAGGAATTAATCACACCTCATAATATCATGCTGGCCCTCACACCACTGTGATTATTCTTGGCATGTTGGAAGCATTCGTGGAAAGAGATGGCAAAAAAGATAAAATAATCTATTCCTTTATGGCAGGTTTGAGTACTTGATAAAAATGATAATTTGATATTGGGGCACCAAACACCTATGTATTAAACATGAACAGTTGTTATTTCTGAACAATATTATGGGAGTTTCATGCAAATCATCACCCTTTGTATGTTGGAAATGACTTTATTTGTCCAATATGAAAAGGTTTTATTTTATAGCAATATGCGTATTTTCACAAAGAAGTTGGTATTTGGGGACAAAAGGAGTGCATTACCAAATGCATATGTAAAGGTGATACTATAGTCATATTGTTAGAATTGGGGTCTTTGGTTGGCAGTCAGGTTACCCCCTGTCCAAGCAAGGACCCCCACTCTAGTCAGGGTAAGTCACACACAATCCAAATTATCCTGTGCCTACCCTCTGGTAGCTTGGCACTGAGCAGTCAGGCTTAACTTAGAAGGCAATGTGTAAAGTATTTGTGCAATAAATCATGCAATAACACAGTAGAACACCACAAAAATACATCAGACAGTGTTTAGATTTTTTTTTTATATTTATCTGATAAGATGCAGGTCAAAATGATTAGAATGCAATAAGTATATGTTGAGATATCACTTTGAAAGTGATATAAAGTGTCTCTAGTCTTTTAAAAGCAACAAAGGTCTCTTTCAAGCACAAAGTACCTGGTACTCGTTCAAAATCTCCGCAAAGAACTGCAGAGGAGGAGATGCGTGGAAAACAAGGAGGTGTGTGTCGATTTCTTGGGCCGCACACAGCGATGCATCGTTTAGTATTCCCTCAGGGACGGCTGTGTGTCGATTTCTGGTGCTCAGTCGGGAATCTTCTTCGGGTTGAGGGGTTTTTGGACGCCACCGGGATGATGCGTGGATTTCCAGTGCTGACAGGACAAAGTCACAGGGGCTGTGTTGATCTGGTGGGTGTTGCGTGAAAATTTCTACCGCATGGCAGGCGCTGCGTCGATTCTTCTCCGGAAGTCAAGCTGCGTCGTTCCGGCTCAGCTGTGCGTCGATCCAGTGGCCCGTGTGTTGAATTTCTGGTCGTTACGTTACATCAATCTTCTCGTTGCGAAGTCGGGCTGCGTCGTTCTGGTTCGGCGTGCAGTGAACTTTTCACCGCAATGCAGGCTGTGCATCGAATTTTGCCACACAAGGAGTCCTTCTTGCAGAGATGAAGTCTTTTTGGTCCTGAGACTTCAGGGAACAGGAGGCAAGCTCTATCCAAGCCCTTGAAGAGGACTTCTCACCACAGCCAGAGAGCATCAAGGCAGCAGGGCAACAGCAAGGAAGCCATCCTTTACAGAAAGCAGTCAGGTGAGTCCTTTGGGCAGCCAGGCAGTTCTTCTTGGCAGGATGCAGGTCCTGGTTCGGGTTCTCTTCTCCAGGAATTGTCTGAGTTGGTAGGGGCAGAGTCCCTGTTTAAATAACCAAATGTGCCTTTGAAGTGGGGGAGACTTCAAAGAGTGGCCTGGAAGTGCACAAGGTCCCCTTTCAGTTCAATCCTGTCTGCCAGGGTCCCAGTAGGGGTGTGGCAGTCCTTTGTGTGAGGGCAGGCTACTGTCCTTTGACATGCAAGTGTCAGGCCCTCCACCCTTCTAGCCCAGGAAGAACCATTCAAAATGCAAATGTATGCAAGTGAGTCTGAGTATCCCATGTTTGGGGTGTGTCTGAGTGAATGCACAACGGAGCAGTCAACTGAACCCAGCTAGACGTGGATTGAAAGGCACAGAAGGATTTAAGTGCAGAGAAATGCTCACTTTCTATAAGTGGCATTTCTGAAATACTAATATTAAATCCAACTTCACCAGTCAGCAGGATTTTGTATCACCATTCTGGCCATACTAAATATGACCTTCCTACTCATTTCAGATCAGCAGCTACCACTCAAACAGTATATGAGTGTAGCCCCAATGTTAGCCTTTGAAAGGAGCATGCCTCATAGCAGTGTAAAAACAAATTTAGGAGTTGTATACTACCAGGACATGTAAACTACACAGGTAAATGTCTTGCTTTTTGCCTACAGAGCACCCTATGGGTTACCTGGGCATACCTTAGTGGTGACTTATATGTAGAAAAAGGGGAGTTTTAGGCTTGGCAAGTACTTTTAAATACCAAGTCGAATTTGACAGTGAAACTGCACACACAGACCTTGCAATGGCAGGCCTGAGACAAAGTTAAGGAGCTACTTAAGTGGGTGGCACAATCAGTGCTGCAGGTCCACTAGTAGCATTTAATCTAGAGGCCCAGGGCACATATAGTGCACTTTACTAGGGACTTATAAGTACATTAAATAATCCAACTGGGTATGATCCAATGTTATCATGTTTAAAGGAGAGAGCATATGCACTTTAGCAGTGGTAAAGTGTGCAGAGTCTTAAAACCAGCAAAAACAGTATCTCAAAAGTGGAGGGAGGCAGGCACAAAGTTAGGGGTGACCACCCTAAGGCTGTCAGGTCTAACACACATTTACTACTACTGTCAGAGACACCTGCGGGTAGATTGGTGTAAACCATCTACTATTCGAGCTTGTAAGTTCTCCATAAACTGAGCAATTGCATTTCTGTGTGAGCCTATACCACTGGCTTTCTCTACTATGTGATGCCTTTTTTAAAAAAAACTTTATTTTCATTTTATTAACATGTACATCACGTTACAGCAGTCAGCAGAGTTGTGGAAATCGGATAAAGTGTATACATTATGGCTCTACACATTGTCAACTATCAAAAGTGCCTGTGTCCCTACTACGACATCTAAAAAACAAGGGCCCCCAGGGTATACACAACTGAGTGCATATCTCAGAGTCTTGCAGGTGTCCCCCCACCACATTAGTATCTATCCCCCTTTGTTTCTCATCAGAGCCATCGCTGTCCGATGAGCTTAGTTCAGCGTCAAATTCTAGCAGTGTGTTGCACAGCATCCTCCACCTCTTAATATCCTCAGCTACATCATTGCCTTTCCTGGCTGCCTGAAGTGGATCTCCTCTGTTAAGGCCTATTCCTGCATGTCCCTGTGCCATCTGTCTATATCAGGTGACCTCTGTCCCATCCTTGTGATGGCTACCCTGCTCTTTGCCAGCACCAGAGCCAGCTGAACAAATGTATATTTAATTTTTCTGCCCTTCTGTTGATTAACGTCGCCCAATAATTGACTTCGTGGAGCATTACTTGTAGGAGATCATCGACCACTTGAGTCCAGGAAGTCTGTGCCCCCGGACACTTCCAAGTCAAGAGTAGAAAGTCAGTCCCAGGATCTCCTCATCTAGAACACCTATCCGGGCGTGTCGGAGATATACGGTGTAGGACCCTTGGGGTAAGGCAAGTCCTATGAAGGAAGTTGTAGTGCACCAGCTTAAAACAGGCATTGCATGAGGCTGTTTTTGTTCGTCCATTGACCCTAGACCAGTTCCTGTCAGTCAGTGGAGTGTCCAAGTATATAATCATCCGTAGCATCCATACACACGGCTCGTATGATTGTGTTATTAAATGAAGGCCTGCCCCACATGTCAACAGGAACCCTAATGTTTGTGTGGATGTGGGTGCTTCGGAGTGTGTGGGCCATGTCGCTTCAGCAAGCTCTGACAGGCAGGCGTGTTGCAAGAAACGTCCCTGTCCAAGGGCGAATTCCTGATTTGCCTCCTCAAATGAAATAAAGTTTTCCTCTGGGTATAAGT
Organism: Pleurodeles waltl; assembly: GCF_031143425.1. NCBI lineage: Eukaryota > Metazoa > Chordata > Amphibia > Caudata > Salamandridae > Pleurodeles > Pleurodeles waltl. The sequence goes on along the minus strand of NC_090436.1, from coordinate 613,429,937 downwards.
CTTTAAGCTGCATGCACCCTCCCTCCTGCCACGCCTGGAAAGACATAGGCCCTCCTTATGACAACGGCGGTATTGACCGCCTACCGCTGCGGTGACGGCCGCCAAAATTTAGTCTCCGCAGCTACCTGCCGTCCACCATATTATGACCGTAGCCGAAATTCTGCCAGAAGGATGGTGGAATTCTGGCTGCGGCCATGGTGGCGGACGACGGTAAGGTGGCGCTGCTGCCAGCAGCAGCGCCACGCCAGTAGACCGCTGCACACCGTATCATGACACATGATACGGCCTGGCAGTGTTCTGCTGGTGGAAGCTGCTGCTGGCAGCAGCACCCCCTCCTGTCTCCTGCCGGAGGACACCCTGCAATCAGGTAAGTCAGGTGCTCCGACAGGGGAGGGGGGTGGGGGGTGTATGTGTGGGTGTATGTGTGTGTGTGTGCGTGCAGGTGTGTGGCATGTGGAATGTGTGTGTGCATGCATAGTTGTGAGTGTGCGTGTATGTTGTGTTGTGTGAATGCGTGGGTGCTTGTATGTATGGATGTGTGTGTGGATGTGTGTGAATGGATGTATGCATGCGTGGGTGAATGTGGGTATGAGTGTGTGTATGCATGTGTATGATGGTGTGTGAATGTGCGTGTCTGTGGTAGGGGGGTCTGGAGTAGGAGGGGAAGGTGGGGGAGGACTCTGGAGAAGGGGAGGGGCGGGGGAGATCCCTATCAGTGGCAATGATTCCCTGTCACTGATAGTGCCTACCACCATGGTTTTCGTGGCGGTAAGGAAGCAACAAAACCACAATCCTGTGGGTGGGACAGTGATGGCCGCCTGGCTGGAGACTGAAGTCTCCAGCCAGGCGGCTGTTAACGCCCTTGTGGACGGAGTGGTAAATTGGCGGTTTGACTTGAGCCAAACTGCCAATGTCATATTTTGGGGAGGAGTATTGCCAGCCTGTTGGCAGTACTTTTCTCCAAAATACCGCCATCCGACAGGGTCGTAATGAGGGCCATATTATCCATCATTTATCTGACAGGTTTCAACACCTACACTGACAGCTCGCTATGAAATGGGGCCTTTTTACATAACACCTGCGCAAACCGCTACCAGGTGGCAGCCAGTTGATGGACTATGTTTGGTAGCCGCACTGGTTTTCATGTACCAGGGATTTCATACATGTCTTTAGGCACATATACAGAGCACCTTCACATCTGTGTTAATCATGTTGACGGCCTATATGCTGCTGGGTCATCATTATCCCGCCCATGCTTAAGCATCATGCAAATCTCCCATTCCCTTATGGATGGTGGCAATCTCCACATTTGATTCTCATCCAGGAGGTCCTGTGTCAGTGTTGGTGAGAGTGTCTGGTAAAATTCAGACAGGAAGCTGTCACCACCAAGTGCAGTGATTTGAGAAGCAATCTGATCTCTTCCTGTTCTAGGGGGACATTGAGGTCCTCAACTGCTAATCTGTGAGCCTACGGAGAGACAGACTCTCCAATAAAGGGGTGTACCTATGTGTGTGGATGTGCTGGTTAAGCAGTATATATCCAGCACAGGCATTCATGAAACATATCCACTATATCAGGTCTAGCTGTAACACTGTGTCTCTCTGGTGTGTGATCAACTGTGTTGTGATGGGAGTAGTGTATTCTCTGCATAATATCCATGCTAGGAGCCAGCCCGATTTGTAATTTTCTCAGTGTTGCCTCTAGCAGTATTGCTTTGGAGTCTGTTTATCTAGGTGGTCAGCTATATGTCTCCATACCTGTTGCTCCCTTGTGATTGCTTCCTGATTTGCAACTTGCCTTCCCTGTACCTCAGCAGGTGCAACTTCCTCCCTGCGTAAGTCTGTTCGCAGGAATCTATGAACCCTGCAGGTGAGCCCAATGCACTCCCCCCTCAGCACTGCCCCGAGTGCTTTCCACTCTGTGAGTAGTGATGCCCCAAGTTGTTTGCTACGGACTGTGATAGTGTGCCTCGCCCCAACATGTCCTCATTTATTTCTCTCAGAATCCTTCAGGCTCTTTCCTGTGACATACCACCCATTACTGACATGGTGCAACTGACTGGAGAGTGATCGGATAAGAAAAAAGGAGCTAGGTAATGCACCTTGAGAACCCCAGGCTCTGGAACCCCGCAGCCAAAATCCTGTCCAGCCTACTATGCGTATTGTGTGACATGGAGTGGCATGTGTATCTGGTTTGCGTGGGGGTGTGTCTCCCTCCAGACATCCACCAGTCCAACATTCTCGATTACTCTCTGAGGGGCTGTAGTCTTATTGAGTTTTGTACCTACTTTGGGGAGTGCCCTATCCAGATTGGGATCCAGTATACAGCTGAAGTCTCAGCCATATTGTCAGAGAATCAACTTAAAGTGCCAGAAGATCCTGCATTGTAGGAAAAAAGCCGGGGCCATCAATGTTAGGGGAATATGTGTTTAGTATGGTAACTGCCTGCTCAACCAGCTTTCTCTTCACCAGTACGTATCTCCCACCCATACCTGCCTCCATGTATGTGGGAAGAAATGTGGCCCCAGGTGCCACTCATATCAAACTACCTCTAGCATATGTTGAATATAAGGAGTGGAAAGTATGACCTCTCCATTTCTTAGCCAGCCTTGAGGCACCTGGATCATCCGGATGAGTTTCTTGAAGACACACTATGGGGGTCATTCCGACCCCGGCGGTCATGGACCGCCGGGGCCGGGGTCGGCGGGAGCACCGCCAACAGGCTGGCGGTGCTCCGCAGGGCATTCTGACCGCGGCGGTATGGCTGCGGTCAGAACAGGAAAACCGGCGGTGTCCCGCCGGTTTTCCGCTGCCCTGAGGAATCCCCCATGGCGGCGCAGCTTGCTGCGCCGCCATGGGGGATTCCGACCCCCTCACCGCCATCCTGTTCCTGGCGGTTCCGACCGCCAGGAACAGGATGGCAGTGAGGGGTGTCGTGGGGCCCCTGGGGGCCCCTGCAGTGCCCATGCAATGGCATGGGCACTGCAGGGGCCCCCGTAAGAGGGCCCCACTTTGAATTTCAGTGTCTGCTTAGCAGACACTGAAATTCGCGACGGGTGCTACTGCACCCGTCGCACCCTCCCCACTCCGCCGGCTCCATTCGGAGCCGGCTTCCTCGTGGGAAGGGGTTTCCCGCTGGGCTGGCGGGCGACCTTCTGGCGGTCGCCCGCCAGCCCAGCGGGAAAGCCAGAATGGCCTCCGCGGTCTTTCGACCGCAGAGCGGACATATGGCGGTTCCCGCCAGGCGGGCGGCGACCGCCACCTGCCGGCCTCAGAATGAGGCCCTATGTCTATTTTGTGTTGTTTATGGAAGGAGAATACCCTGTATCATTTGATGTAAGTACCCAGACCCCGAATGTTCCAGGTCAGCATTCTGAATTCACCCTCCATCATCCTGTGTATGGACTGTTGCAAGGTCCTCCCTCTCATGCTTTAGCCGATTCCCCCTATCCACTGCTGTTGAACTATTAGCACAAAACAATAACTAAAGAAAACACCAATTCCCCCACAACCTCCCACCGACAGGTATAGTGCAATTGTATGACTATCCATGCCAACTAAATGCGTATGTCAGGACCAACACTGCTCCCCTGCCTGCCCAACAGGGACTGGCTCAAATAACCAAACAGCTCTCCAGACAGCCTCCTAATTTAACAACTTAATGAAGGAATTACAATAAGCATCCCACTCACAATTGGTGTTCGTCCTAAGGGATCATGCCTCAGTATCTAGCTCTGTTCATTATACTCTCAGTTCCAAAACATTTCACAGTTTTGTTAGCATTATCAATCCCCTGAGTGTGAGTACCCACAGCACCTGCTCCACCCAGTAGTGTTGGACATCTTTAAGAGGTCTGTGTTTTAACATCCCCAGTATATTATCGGATAACATCAGACTATATACTTCACCAATCAAGCAGCTCCATCTCACATCTCCGAGGTGAACATGGTGTCAGGCAAAGTGTCTGTTGGGGATCCATGGTCCCCCGAGCTGGCGCCCACCGCCAGAGACATCTGGGTGGCAGCTGTCTCCCAATCTATAGCATTCAATTATATAGTTCCATCTTTGCTGATAGCCACTTTCCAGGTACCCAGTGGGAGAGAAATCAGTGTGTAGGTCTCTGGCCGCTCGTGATCCACAATTTCGCTGCCTGGAGCCACCATCACCAGATGCCCCATTGAGGATCTCCAACCATTACCAAACATCTTCTGGTCGATCAAAGATGTGCACTTCCCTTTGAAAGATGACTTTTAGTTTTGCAGGGCATAGGAGCATATACCTCAGCTGTAGAGCTTGCAACTTCTGTATGATGCTGAGAAAAGACCTACGTTTCTCCTTTACATGTTTAGTGTAGTCCTGGTAGATGGCAACTTTGCTGTTGCCATATTGGGGAACCGCCTGCTCCCTAGTTGCTCGTAGGATTCAGACCCGGTCACGGTATTTGAGGATCCTGGCTACAGTAGTGCTTGGGGGGAGCCCCTGGCTGGTGCAGAGGTGACCAGTGCCCTCTGGGCCCACTCCACCACAAAGCAGCTGGACAACACTAGGGCTGTTAGCTCAGTGTGAACCCATGTCTCCGGAAATCATTCAGTGGTCACCATCTCTGTCTTCTCAGGAAACCCCAGGACAAGGTTATTTGTCCTGGAGGAACTGCCCTCTGTATCCTCCACCCATTTTTTCAGTTCCACAGTGAGAGTGGCATATGGGCCAACTACTTTTTAAGGACCACAACTTCCCTTTGTAGTTCTGAAATGTTCCCCTCTGCATTTGTGACTTTGACTGCTACTTTTCTAAGGTCTGATTTAAGTAAGTTAACATATATTGAGACGGCTTCTATTTTATGCAAGACCATTGTATAGATGCCAGCAGTTCCGATTTGGTTGGCTCCAGCTCAGAGTTTAGAGGGTCCCTAGGTTTGTTAACTCCCATATGGCATATTATATTCTGGGTGGGTTGGTGGAGAGTTTGTAGTGAGTTATAGTGTTGATAGCGTGACTGGGACCTGTCTTATCCTTGCCCATGATAATTTCCAATGGACGAACAGCCCACCTGGAGGTGTTGGATGCCGTGTGGACCCACTGCCTTGCCTATACCCAGAATGGCAACGTGAATTCAACTATCTGTGCAGGGCCTCACCCCGTCTGGGGGAGCCTGCTGCTGTGCATTGAGCCCTGCCTTTAAAGAGTATGCCGCCGGCTGTGTGTGGAACTGCGGGTTTGATGGGTGGCCAGCGGTACAGGACACTGCCCTGCTCACACTGCACCTTAGTCCTTGATGGGGAACATGAGGGGGGACTCATGATGTTGATGGGTCTTCTGGTGTGCCGTTCGGACCATGCAGTTCTTGAACAGGAGGCCTCACACTGCACCGTGATCCCCGTTCCCCAAGTTTCGTATCCTGGGCCAAAGCTGCCTTGCTTAATTGCTGTGGCGAAGATGACTTTGCAAGCCTCCCCGCGGGCCCCTTTGGGGGAGACAGGCACACCAGTCTTGGATATGGTCTCTGTCTGGGTACTGTACTCACCTCCTCCGTTGCCCTCTGCATCGGCACAGGCACTATGATTCCACTCAGCCTCTCCGAGGTGGACACTTGGCCTGACTGGCCTCCCTCTCACTCCTTCAGTGGCTGTGCACTGTGGCTGCTGCCCACTGGGAGCAAATTCTCACCTGCGACCCCCAGGTACACAGCAGTTCAGGGGGCCCCCTCAGACAGCACATTCAATGCGGCCACTCCTTCAGCACCACAGCACCCAACGACAGTGGTCGGTCACAGCAGATCACAGCCGCCGACCGGAACACAGCACATGCCCCAGCTCTGAACATGCCTCAATGTAGCAGTGCAGCACCACTCTTCTACATTGCCCAGCACCACAGTTTTGGAAAATCCAACCTGGGATTGGTTATTCTGTCACAGTACTGCACCAGCATTTATGCTAGGAATGAATCGTAGGAAGGATGTCCAGGATTTTGCAGGATTACTTATGTGCTGGCCATGAGCTCAGGGTCTCACGTCCTGTCGACCATGTTGCTTGGATGCCCCCACCCCAGTAACTTTGCTTTTTCACTCCAGGCCCCAAGTAGATTTTCAAGCAGCATAATTTGTTAAGGATGATCTATTTAGGAGGGGGACAACAAATGTAGAAGCGTAGGCACATGCTGTGTAAATTACAGGCCACGTGAAACTACCTCTATTACATAGAACCTGTGTGGCCCCCATTTTCTCATGCATTTCTTTGAGTGGGTGCATCTCCAACCCTTCTGAAGAGGGCGGATGAATCTCCAACACTTCTGCGGGTAGGGGGAATTCTTGTTTAACACATTATGAAAGTACAGCAATGTATCACAAATGCCCTTTCTGGACCTATTATTATTTAGCAAATGTATGTTAAAATTGTATTATCAAGTATGCTTTTTGTAACAATTTCTTTTTAGAATTAATCGGGGGAGAACCCACCTCTGAAACCGCCTGAAAAACAGTCAGGCTTGATCACTTTGCTTACTTGTTCACTCCATTTCAGGGAAGGTGTTTTGATTTATCACTGACAAAGATCGCCGACTGATACTTCTTGTAAGGGGAATAGTATGACACTGCATGACTCTTTTTTTTAAAGAAAACAAAGAACAATTAATAAGTTAATGCCCCAGGAGAAATGAGTGTTTAAATAGCAGCCAAAGATTAGGGGCCAGGAGAGCTTATAAGAGTGCAGACAAATGATGAAAAGAGAAGCAGTATTATTATTATGGGTTGGAATTCAATTATATTGTTCTCACTTGGTGTGTGGGGAAAACACATATTGCAACAGAAAATCTAAGTTGTTTTGAGAAAACATTCTAGATTCAATAAGCAGAATAAATCAGCCTGTAACTATGTGAGATGATCTCTGTTTCACAAGCAAAGTAACATCTGGCTGCAAAGCTTTCTAGTGGCCTACAAGCAGTCTACCTGCAAATTAACAGCAGGTCTGTTTAGGCTTTACGCTGCCATTATGGAAGCTGGGAATTATTTTTATTCAGTACTACATCTATTTATTCAAATGTCTTTCTTCAGAACTGAAACACAATTACCAATTAAATCGCCATCAGGATTACAATAAACCTGTTTACCATTCAGAACTACATTTAAAATTAGGAAATAGCTTTTCACGTTTCAGTTTTGTTCAAGGTGAAATATGACAACTGTAATTTGAAACCGCTCATTAGTATTTACTAAGTATTTTAATAATTTCACTCTTTCAGCATATCTTGCAACACTTCTGTGTACTTCCATTGAAGTTTCAGTAGTTCATAACCCTCATGATTGTTTTGAATCCCTAGGGATGGCTTATTGTGCAAAAAACAAGTGCTACAGAGTTTGTAATTAGTATGAATGACTTATTGTGAAAGAAACAAGTACAGACCTGTTCTTGCAAGGTAATGCTCTGGTTAGGAGATTTCTTTGTTGACTTTACAGAAGCGAGATAACATGATTCCAACAATTACTAGTTCAATCAACTATATTCCGAACGCTTAACAAGGATGCTAAGGGCCATGAGGAACATCTACTCTGTGCTTCAAGATCTCGGTCACCTTTGACAAGGGCTGTGAGAGTCCTGTTGGATCACTGCACATATTGTCCTTCTTGTCTTAATGCAGGTGCTTCATGAAATGCAACCTTGTAAGACACAATGCTTCTGGTCAGGTAGGGCACATACCTTTTACACCCCTCAAGCCTCCTGGACTCCTGAAGACATGCACACTCAAAGGTCTCACAGTAGAGCATCACACAGGACTAGCATGCAATGGTATGTGCTTCCTACTCTGCATCCTGACAGCAACCAGAATTGGTAGTGCTAAAGTTGACCTGTAATATCATTTTGAGATATGTATTTTGCTGTTGTTGGCTGACCTGGAATTGGTTGCTGATAAACTGACCTCTTAGAAATAAAACTTCGAGCATGACTAACTAACCAATGCATGGCCACTACAGTAACAAGGCTCGAGACTAGGGTAATTATTTCCATAGGTTTTTTTCTTTCGTATATACAAAGTTTTAAGTATTAGTTTTTGACCTGTATAATTTAAAATGTATTAGCCTCTGGGACTGTCATAACTGAAACAAATACTTTTGAAGAATTTTGGGGCCAGGTGTAGGAAGCTTTAGAATAGCGATTTCTAAATTGCAATTTTAATAGGATTGCAATTAGGAAATCGCTATTCATAAAGTATTACTGTCCACTAGTTTTCAATTTGCGAATCTATAGGATTCGCATTTGCCTTTTTGAATTTCCTAATTGGGATTCAATAAATAGAGAATTGCTAATTGGAATCACAAATTCTGAAAGTCGCATTGAGAGGCAGCTTAATAACCTTTTAGTGAGGAAGTGTATTGACATGCTCTATAGAGAACAGAGAATCACAGAGGAAGGCAGGCTGGAGGAGGTGACTACCTATCTAAGTGTTTGGAGCCATTTGAATTGTTTTTTGGTGAACATCTCCTGGTAGGATAATGAGAAGGATGCAAGAGGGTGAAAAAGAAAGGTCAGGTTCAGTAAAAAGGAGCTGGGTGTGGTCACTGAACAATGTGTGGCACATCAGAGTGAGCTATTTGTGAAAGCTCTTTCTGGGTATCAGACAGCCTGAAAATGAAAGCCTGAAAGAATATCCAGGCCAAAATAAGTGCGGTTGGAGAGTCACATCATACTATAGAGGAGAAGAAAGCACGGGTACAATCTACGGTCACGCAACAACGAGAAGGTGGCAGCTAGACCTTCAAAGGCCTGTGAAACAGGTGAGAGGTCATTCACTCGAACAACTAAGAAAGACCTCATTGAAAGCATCTCTAGGCCAGAAGTATTGCTGGACTTTCTGAAATGAATACTTCTACTCCACCCACTACATTCAAAGGTAAGTCAACTTTTTTTTTTACAAAATTCCCTTCTCTGCAATAATTATCCTGTTTACTCTTTCAAATGCTTTCAAACACTCCTGAAAAAAGAGAATTATTTTCTTACTGATGCATTATGGGAGTTGTAGTTATGTACGAGCCCACTGGCAGCTCCTGTTAGCACGTCAGACCTTAATAAGTAAACTTAAAAGGGGACTCATATAGGTCGATGAACCTTTTGACTCGTAATTAAGAAGTTCTTACCATAGCTCCAATATATAAATCAATAATCAATACACAATAATCAATAATCATTTTACAATTAATAAAATCAATGATCAATGGAGTCAATAAAACGCACCATGACCTTTTAGGCACGAATAACCACACCTTTAATAAAAGTTTAATAATTTTATGTCCCTATATGAACAATGCTAAAGTCATGTTGATTAATCTCAATATCAAATGGAACACATATAAAAACAATATGGGTTGTCCAGAGTGGCGGAAGAAACGCAATCTAATCAAAGCTTGAACCACAACACATTCCAGAGCTACAGTGCAAATCAATAGCAGAGTCAGTTGCGACAAAGATATTACGTACATGCAATTCAGCAAGGTAATTCATCAATCATTAAGCCCTGTAATTGTCAGTCAATTTGTGAGGGCACTTAACTTAGCATCAGCATGTTGGACTTCATGTAAAACAATTTAAAAACACAAATTTAGCAAATATATAACTATGGTTCTATCAAAACAGCACAGTTGGTACCTAGAAAGAAAAGGCATAAATTGCTTAACAGTCAGGTCTCATTATATCTACTTATCCTCGATTTGGGTCAGCAAAGCAGAATCAGTCTTCGTCCTCAGGTCATCAGCAAAACATCAGGCTCTCTGTCAGAGAGAATGAGCCCAATGACGATATGAGTCTCTCATAATCTGCACCTTAGGTCTCTAGTCTCAAAATAGGAAGTCTGAATAATTTTCCTCTGTCGCGTTGTTATATCAAAGTCACCTAAACTATCCCCTAATTCCCTATTGGTCAGTTAATCTAACATTCAAACTTTTACCCAATAATACTTCTATACCAAATCTATAATTTCTAATATTTCACTATTCACATGCAGTTGATTGGTCCGCTCTCATCATCCGGCTCGTCAGGTAACAATATTCTTGTATCTTCAGCTCCTGTCAGTATCTTCATTGTTCTCATCCTGTGAAAGTACTTCTCACACCCATTACACATAACTTGTAACACTAGTGGGAAAATCATCTCCTTACAGTCAGCTCTCACGAAAAGCTTCTGTTAAGCACTTTTAGCAAGACAATGGACATTTCACAGTTTAATTCACTCTGTTAGCATTTTTATTACCCGCTACGAAATACAGCTTCTGCATGAGATCTGGCAAAATAGGCCAAGACACTCGCTAAATTAAGGCCTACAATGAATAATGCTAGAGCATACTTCACAACCATTAATATGACATATTACTGCATTAGTCTAGTACATTTTAAATATTTCATAAGTATTATCATTAATTAGTACATTTCGTGAACATTGGTGGCCATTCTTTGAGGTCACATTTTCAAACATGTGCATTATTTTTCGATGTTAATTCATTTTATACACAAACTCATTATTCAAAATACATAAACACTCATTAATAATTTCTAATTAAAACACCTGCACTAGCACTCCTGAGGTTCAGATGAATAAGGAGAGATCCAAATCTGTTGGCTGTGTCCCTCTAGGAAAGCCAATTCAGGGCCTGACCCATTATTCCTACCGACTGCAGATGCTCTAGTAGGCTGGAATGGGGATCTGTGTCAAAGGCTGCTGATAGGTCTAACATTATCAGCACTGCCCCCCCCCCCCTAGTGTACCTTTGATGTATTCACTAACTTTTAGGAGCGCTGTCTCAGTGCTGTGCTTGGGTCAAAACTCTAACTGACTACGATGTTATAGATATTACATTAGGTTTAACATTAATTTTTTACATTTATCTTATCTGTATTAACATTTATAAATTACTTTAAAGAAGTTGAGAAGATTTGTAGAGAAAAACAGATCTCTTCATGTTTGAAAATCATTAAAAAATAGTACTTTTATCCAAAAGCTTTTTCATATATCTCACAGATGTCCCATCCACAAGAGTTGAGGAATCAGAGCATGAGGAAAAGCAGGACACTTCCTCAGATATGGAGGAATAAAATACTACGACAGCAACACCCACAAAAGATGTGTGACTCAGAGGCAGAGCAGCAGTCTCTTCCCTGCCTGATTTTCCTGAGGAGTCAAAGAAACAAACATCAGGTTTGACTAGAAGGCCTTCTTATAAAAGAGGCAGACAAACACACCTGACCCTTTTTCAATGCAAACGCAATGTAAACAAAAGGTGATGTTTAGATATTCATAGGCCATCAAATAAGGACACTGCAATTCTTTTTTGGTCACTTTGAAGCGTCAGTGTTGTCTGTGCAGCGTCTACAATGTGAAAACATTAAGGCCCTGATTTATACTTTTTGACGCTAAACTGCGCTAACTAATTTAGTGGAAAAAATATACCACCGGCTGGCGCCATTCTGAGACGCTGGTCGGGTGTCTTATTTATGGAATGATGCAATCCGGCGCAAAGGGTGTGCTAACATCAAGGAGAATTACTTTAGCCGGGTGGGGGTGGCAGTATGGGAGTGGTGCGTTTAGCATTAAAAAAATACGCTAGGCTGGTTAGAGTAAAAAAAGATCACTCTAAATAGCCTAGCGTCATTTATTGATGGTAAACCTACCACACCTCCTGACTCCTGTCTTACAAAAGTCAGGAGTCATGCCCACCACCCCAGTGGCCAGCAGAGGGGACAAGGGTCCCCTGGGCATGGCCATTGCACCTAGTGCCATGTATGGGGGCCCATTTCAGTGCCGTCAATGGCACTTTTAAGAAAATACAGAAATACTTACCTTTACTTACCTATACTTACCTGGGATAGGGTCCCCCATCTTCCGCTGTCCCTCTGGTGTGGGTGGGAGTGTCCCTGGGGCCTGGGGAAGGCACCTGTGGGCTTATTCCATGGGAATAGGCCCACAGGTCCCCTAACGCCTGCCCTGGCCCAGGCGCCATTATTTAGGCCCGCCTTCCTCCCGTGCACCATTTTTGCATGGGAGGATATATAAGGCGCTAGGGCCTTTGAGTCATTCTTTGCCCAGGAACGCCTACTTTGTATCTCATTGACGCAAGGTAGTTTTCCGCAGGCAAAAAATGACTTTAATTCCAATATTTTGGCACTAGACATGTCTAGCGCCAAAATATAAATAGGAAATAAATTGAGGCTAATTCAGCGCATACAGAGTATAAATATCCCCCTAAATCAGTGAAAACTCGATCAGTGCCCAGGAATAAAAATATTCGGCACATTGAAGATGGGAATTATTGATTATATACTTTACATTTGAAAAACATTATTAAAGTTAAGATTGACATATTTGATGTGCATGTGATGTTCTTTGAATTAAAACTTTTAAATTGGAACACCCGAAGTAAAAGAAACAAAATAGTATTATTGTATAAGCACTGCCGATTGTCATTTCTGAATAACTTTCAATGTGATACTTACATGCAAAATAATATCTTATGATCGCAGCGCGTTGTTCCTGCATTCTCCTGCCCTTGAGCCAACCTAATGGTGATGCTGTTCATCTACATCGGATTCAGGATCGTACAAGATGATGAGTATGCCCCCTAATGTGGTGATGTTCTGCTACTGTTTTACTACCTATGTCTGATCTATAGCAGAGTGCCCCACCACTCTTATGAAGCCATCAAACTTGACTTTTAAGTAATTTAAAAGTCCTCTCAATTACACTTCTGGTTGATTTATAGGTAGCATTGTAGTGGTGGGGTTAAAATCCAGGAGTGCAAAGCATAAGCGCTGTCTCCTATGATGCAACATTAAAAATATTTTAGTTACAGAAAGGATGTGCATCTTTAGTATATACTTATGCATATATGTCAGTATTCACCAAGTAAATATCGTTCCCAAATTCCTCTTAAAAAGACGTGTGTGAATCCCACCAAAAAATAGAGGAATCGTGTACTTATAGAGAATCTGCTCACTTCTTGTGAAATTATGTTTGAGGCATTGCATACAACATCAACGTTCCATGAATGAGTATTTTTGTGATTTTTAAAAGTAAGCTCAATCTCAATCGTAGAGCATATTTTAGTGAGTCCCATCAATGCAGGCAAAAAGATGAGGAAATTAAGCTGTCAGATAAAAGTTTCATTTTTCTTAAATGCAATTCCAATGCTGTTTTAGGAAATTTGCAAAAATCCACTTGCTGAAGCTATCACACCATGGTCGCTTCCTGAGGGTAAGAGTTGCAGTGAGCATACCTACACATGGGTGGGGATAAATTTGGTCCTCAAAGTGTTTCACTCTAGCTGAAGTTTATTCTTAGCTGTTAAATCTACTTAGCACTACTTTGCCTGTGCATACCAAAGATTTCTTCCTTTTTCTGGTCAAAAAGGGTTACTCTAACCCTAAATATAGCTTCTGTCTCCTCCTCCTTCTCTGCAAACCAGCCAGTATCCTCATCGTCCCGGCCATCACGTACAGAACTCTGGTACGGTTTAACTCGGTTGCATCTGGTTACCACCTGCATTGAGCTTGTGGTAAATTGCACATGCAACTCCGGCAGTCTGCAATTAGTCGCAATTTGTGAATACTCAATACATTCAAATGCGATTCAGTAATGGGAAATTGCAAAACGCAATGCCCAATTTGGAGTCACAATTTTAATGATTTGACAAACGTTTAATTTTGCAAAAAATGTGAAACTCCTACCTTTAGCACTTTCAAATGGCCCAATTTGTTTTATTGGCAAATTGCTTTTGTACATCTGGTCCATAGTCTTAGTTTTGGTTTACTGTTTATGCTGTTAAATACAGTTGTTTTTATTTATCAAGGATTTTTTAAGCACCCAATTTGAGGTTCCAGACTCATGCTAATGTCATCAAACACTATAGCCCTCATTATGAGATTGGCAGTAAACTTACCGTGGCTGCAGTGGATATCCGTTCACCATATTATGACACACACATACACCAATCCGACAGAATTCAGCCACATACACAAATCCGCCAGACCAAAGGTCAGTGATAAAGTGGCGGTATCAAAACCCACACCGTTACGCCAACAGAACAACGCCATCACATTATGACCCACGAATCACCACGGCAGACATTCAATGGCGGTAAACCATTGGCGGTACATACCGCCACGCTGACAATGATCACCCACATACAAAATAACACCACATTGGAAAATTCAAACAACACACATCTGACACCCATACACACATGACACCAACACACCCACACCACTATAAAACACACACCCACATTACCCACAACCCTTTATGATTACAAATCATTGCCACCAGAGACCACACACTTCTCACACCTATACACCACTCATGCACTACACATCACACACCCCAACACATTACCCAACACACCCTCACCAACACACCTAATATAACACGCATGGCACCAAAAGGACACCCCTGTTGCACAAAGGAGGAGCTAAAGGTCATGGTGGAGGAAATTGCCAGGGTAGAGCCACAGCTATTTGGAGCACAGGTGCAGCAGATATCAATAGCCAGGAAGATGGAGCTATGGTGGAGAATCGTGGACAGGGTCAATGCAGTGGGACATCACCCCAGAACTAGGAAGGACATCAGGAAGAGGTGGAACGACCTACGGGGAAGGTGCGTTCCACAGCAGCAAGACACCAGCTCGCTATCCAGAGGATTGGCGGTGGACCCCCACCTCCTCCCCCACAACTCACAGCATGGGAGGAGCAAGTCCTGGCGTTACTGCATCCTGAGGGCTTGGCCGGAGTCGGAGGAGGACTGGACTCTATTACTATCACCCCCTTACCTGCATGCCAGCACATACCCTCATCCTCACTCCCATCACTCCACTACATCCCACACACTCCACCATCACATCTCTTCAATCCCAATGCCAAGCCCTGCATGCTGTACCAATGCATGTATACCCCTCAAAGCCCTGCATGTACACTCATCACTAAAGCATGCACAGCATAGAGAACTGACAATCCCACCACACACTAACATACACAAGTGAAAGCTGGCAGGGCAGATCCAACCATAGAGGGGAGGCCAGGATTGTACAATATGTCATACACATAAACCATAACACATCATTTACATCCCCACAGATACCCCAGCCAATGTCCCCGGAGAGGAGGTGCCAGCACTATCCAGTACTCAAACTGAAGAGACCCACAGTGATGACAGTAGCTCTGATCTTCAGGATCTGAATGATCTACCTGGCCCATTAAGGACCACTGTACAGCCGGTTATCCAAGCCCAGTCACACACCACCACAGAGCCTCCCCATCAGGAAACAAAACCACAGCACCCTCCCAGTGTACCCACACCTCTGTCCCCAGGACACGTCAATCAGCAGTGTGTCCACCTCTACAGGGACCCCAGGCCACACCTCGCGCACAAGACAATCAGGGACCGGGGGTCAGTGGCAGTGGGCACATGGTTCAGGGGACAGAGGCACTTGCACAAGAGGGGGCATCTCAGTGGGGTGACGGATATCAGATATCAGGCCAGGCTCCAATTGGGCACGCAGCTCTGTGATTATGGCCCTGTCCAGTCTATAGGTGAGGATAATGTGCCTGTTCTACAATGTAGCTAAGTCCACCAGGGGCCTGTACATGGGGGTATGTCTCCATCTCCTATTGATCCCTAGCAGTAGGTATCAAAAGGACACAAGAGTGAGGAGGTAGTCACAAACTGAACATTGGAGCCACAACAGTAGTTTGCATTCTGTAAACATGTAATGGGTCAGTGTGATTTGTCCAGTATGTGCCTAATTCTCCTGTGACACAGCATTATTCCATAGAGCTGACGCCCCATGAAATGGCATCTGCCTGTCCTGTGTGGAGGGACAGGTGGAAGTGAGGTAATTCCGCTGATGTTGTGAGCCGTGGTGAGAGGTGGTGGGGAACCGCCATGCAAATCCTCATTGGTTAATATTGGGCCCTCTGGGTTATGGTGGCCAATGGTGCTCTACACCGGCGGTGATGGTATGCACCGCCGCGGACGCGACTGCCATTTTCCATCTGATCTCTCACGTGCTACCTGACCTTCCACAGGAGAGTGCCTACACTGCATGTGCTGCTGTGACCTGTGTCTAGAACCTACCATGACCCGTGTGACCTGGTAAAGGACCCCTGCCTTCACTTCGTAGGAGTTGGAGAGACTGGTGGATGGGGTCCTACCCCAGTACGGACTGCTGTATGGGCCTCCAGACCAACAGGTGAGTACACTGTTGGTACAATGCATGTGTCATGCATCTCTGGAGTTGTGAGTGACGGCTCCGTGTATGGGGGGAGGGATGTCCTCCTGGCTGGGTACACATTGGGTGCTGGGCTATGTGTGTTCCAATAGTGCTATAAACGGGTATGGTGGGCCATATGTGTAACTGCCTGGACTGTTTGTCTAATGGTTTTTTCCTGTGTGTATTGCCTCTGCAGGTCAGCATCCATCAAAAGAAGGGTATATGGTGTGCCATCGCCAAG
The DNA here is from genome assembly GCF_031143425.1 of Pleurodeles waltl. Lineage (NCBI taxonomy): Eukaryota > Metazoa > Chordata > Amphibia > Caudata > Salamandridae > Pleurodeles > Pleurodeles waltl. The sequence goes on along the minus strand of NC_090436.1, from coordinate 613,413,459 downwards.
AACGTGCGGACCCTGGGGGTCTATGGCAGGTGGATCTCACACTGTCGCAAACGGTGGGAGGACCTGAGGCGCTGGGCACGGAAGATGGCGGAGGCCCAGCTGGGGATGGCCTCCCAACGAGGAAGGGGTGCCTGTCGAACCCTGACCCCCCTGATGTTCCGCTCACTGGTGGTGGCCTATCCAGAGCTGGATGGGTGCTTGAGGGCATCACAGCAGCCACAAGACGGTGAGTACAGTAGCTATCATTATGACATATGGCTGGTGGAGTGGTATCCGGAGGGTGGATGTGTGTTAGTGGGTGTCCCTAGGGCAGGCCTGACATAGCAGAGTAGGTACTCTGGTGGCAAGAGTTCTGAAGGGATAATCTACTACCGGCCAGGTCTGCGTGGGTCCGAGGTGTGCTGCAGTTGGCAGTGTGTGCCCCTCCTCATGCCTTGGCGGCTAGCAATAGCAGTGGTGGTGCAATGCATAGTGCGTAGGCCTGTTCCCTGTGTGTGAGGATGCTGTGTACGCCAATGGTGGTGTTGGTGCAGCCATTTACCCATAGTAGCCTTTTTCTATCCCCCCTCTTTCTTGTTTTGTCATCCTGTCTTTATGTGCATTAGTATCATCTGGTGGAGGAGCAGATGCACCTGTGACGGAGGGAGCTGCATCCCACAGCACCCAGGAGGCAGAGTCCACCGACGCTGAGGGCACCTGTGGGATGGAGTGCAAGCTTAGCACCACGGTGGAGACTGGAGGAAACAATTCATACTCAGATACCTCCTCTGATGGAAGCTCCCTGTGGTGGCGGACACTTCTGTGACCACCCCAGCTACACCTACAGCCACCACCCCCTGTACCAGAACCGCCCTCCCAGCAGCCCCTCATCGAGTTGCCCGCTCACCCAGGAGGGTAGGCATCTCCTTTGCCCCAGGCACCTCAGGCCCTGCCCCAGTGAGCCCTGCTGCCCTGAGTGAGGAGGCTATTGACCTCCTGAGATCCATCTCTGTAAGGCAGCCAACCATTGTGAATGCCATCCGGGGGCTGGCAGCCCAAATGCAACAATCTAATGCATTCCTGGAAGGCATTCACACTGGATTGGCGGGCCAACAGAGATCGATTCAGGCTCTGGCCTCCTCTCTGATAGCAGCCATTGTCCCTGTTTCTACCGTCCCCCCTCCAACTACCACTTCCCAGTCCCGTTCCCCTGAACCCCAACCCATTCCAAGCACACAGCCAGACGAGCAGGCACACAGGATAACACCCAAGAGTGTCACAGGCAAACACAAGCACCACACTTCATCCCACAACCACTCGCACAAACACCATCCAGTTGCAGACACACCAACATCCACTATTTCCACTGTCTCCCCCTCTTCCTCCTCCTCCACTTCCCACCCAGTTACGTCTACACTCACACCTGCATGCACTACAACATCATCCACTACCTCGATCATCACAACACCAAGCAGAACACACACCTCACTGGCAGACACCTCCACAACAGCCATGTACACTTCCCCTGTGTCCTCTCCCACTGTGTCTGTCCCCCTCTTAAAGTACACAAACGCAAGCAATCAGACACCCAACAGCCATCAACCTCACAACAGCATACAGCCCATACACCTACACCCAAATCCAGCAGACAGACACCTCCAACAACCACTCCCTCATCCTCCGCTCCCATTACTTCTCCCTCTTCCCTCCCCAATGTCCCTAAAAAGCTATTCCTTTCCACCATTGACCTCTTCCCTACCCCGCCCCCCCTGTCCGGCACGTATGGCCAGGGTATCACAAACCAAGCCAAGAACCTCAGCCACACATTCCACTGGCCCAGTTCCATCCGCACATACTCGTGGTGGAAAGGATTCCAGGCCACATATACTGAAGGGGAAGGAGCCTGCACCAGCCAGCCAAAAGGGGAAGGAGCCTGCACCTGCCATCTGAAAGGGAAAGGAGCCTGCACCTGCCATCCGAAAGGGAAAGGAGCCTGCCCCAGCAGGAATGAAGGGCAAGGAACCTGCAACAGCAGGCAATAAGGGGAAGGAGCCTGCACCTGCCACCCGAAAGGACAAGGATCCTGCACCAGCAGGCAAGAAGGACAAGGAGCCTGCAATAGCAGGCAAGAATGGGAAGGAGCCTGCACCAGCATCTGTCACGGAGCCCCCACCACCAACCATGGTTGTGCAGCCATCGTAGGGTGCAGGGGCTGTGCAGGAGCCTCTCACCACCACCACTGGAACCACCACAGTGCAGCCATCCGAGGGTGCAGAGGCTATGCAGGCGCCTCCCACAACCACCACTGGAACCACTACAGTGCAGCCATCTGAGGGCGCAGGGGCTGTGCAGGAGCCTCCCACCACCAGCACCACCACAGTGCAGCCATCTGAGGGTGCAGGGGCTGTGCAGGAGCTTCCCAACACCACCACCAGAACCACCACAGTGTAGCCATCACCACCGTCGGACGCAATGTGATCGAGCCTCCATGGGCTGCTGTGCCGCCTTTCCCCTCCAGAACCAGTTGGGAAGACACCCACTCGAGAGACTGTGGCCTTGCACGTCCCAGGACAAAGCACAGGGCATGTTGCCCCCTCAAGAACCAGTTGTCTTGGTTCCACTTCCAGCTGAGGTGCCCTCCCACCTCCCCCTGAGGTGCCTGCATATTTGACAACTGATGCCCCTGCAGTGTTCTCTCCATACTGATGCTGGTGATAAGCGGGGCCTTGGTCTTTGCGATGTGGCCATGTGGCCGACACGAACGTAGGACTGGGCAGTGTCCCTTTTTCTGTACATTTGTAAATATCTGTAGCATTGGCTAAATTATTATTTCTACTGTGTTGATCTTATTACAATCACTTTGGTACATTCATGTTGTCCATGCATTTTTCAGCCGATTTAGGGGGATTAACTTGTTTCTTGTGCAGTTGGTTGTGTGTATGGTGTGTGTGTGTGTGGGGTGTGTATGGTGCGTGTGTGTGTAATTCTCGTTTTCCTCCCCCCCTCCCTTGTGTGCTAGACGGCTGTACGTACTCACCGTCGTCGTCTTCGCCAGCATTGGTGTTCGTAATGGAGCAGAACGTAGAATATAATCGGAAAACCTGCACTTCTGGTTCCATGGTGGCTTGGTTCTTCTCTGTATCTCCAATGGTGAGTCCTTTCACTCCTGTGCAGTGTTTCCGCCAGGCTTTTGATGTCATTGGTGCCGCCCAGGAAAAGGTGGAGGATTGTCTAGTCATAATATGGTGGGCGGAACTTTGACTTCCGCCTGCTGTAGGCGGCTACCACCATGGGGTATGTTGTTTCTGCCCTGGCGGTCGGTGTGGTACATTGGCTGTCTTTCGGAGATCTTTCTGCCATGGTCATAATTTGGGGATTTTTACTGCTGGCCTGTTGGCAGTATTACCACCACTTTATCACCAACTGCCAGGGTTGTAATGAGGGCCTATATTCCTTGTACCACTATTTAAGTAGCTACAAAATGGTGCTGCACACATAACACCGCCGCGGTCGCGGTAAACCGCCACGGTCATTCTGACCCGCAACTGGCAAACCGCCAAAAACCCGACATCAACAAAAGGCCGCCACACCAAAGGTCAGCGGGAAACTGGCGATGACCAAACCTCCACCGTCACACCAACAGAAATACGCCCATACCATTCCGACCCACAAATCCCCGCAGCGGTCTTTCAACCGCGGTAATCCATTGGCGGTACACACCGCCGCAGTCAAAATATACACACCTTTACAAAACACATCCACATTGGACAAATCAAAATACACACACCTGAGACACATACACACACCACTCCCACACACCCAATTAAATATAAAACACCCACCCACATCAACCACAAATCCTTATGACCACAATTGCGACTGAAGGACAGAGAGAGAGAGCACAGCATAGAGTAGACCATCACACAGAGGCAAATCACAACATCACCCACACAATTTCCACGCACAAAACACCATACACCACCACACTCACCACACTCCACAACACATACACCACCCCTCACGTCATCCACACCACCCCATGGCACCCCAAAGACACCCCAGGTTCTCTGATGCAGAACTCAGGGTCATGGTGGAGGAAATAGTTCTGGTAGAGCCCCAGCTCTTCGGGGCACAGGTGCAGCACACCAGCATTGCCAGGAAGATGGAGCTATGGCAAAGAATAGTGGACAGGGTCAACGCTGTGGTACAGCATCCACGCAATCGGGACGACATCAGGAAGCGCTGGAACGACCTACGGGGGAAGGTGCGTTCCATGGTATCAAGGCACAACATCGCGGTGCAGAAGACTGGCGGCGGACCCCCACCTACTCCCCCAGAATTCACAGCATGGGAGGAGGAAGTATTGCACATCCTGCATCCTGAGGGCCTCGCAGGAGTAGGCAGAGGAATGGACTCTGGTAAGTCAAATCTCCACTACTTCATACCCCCACCCCACCTGCATGCCAAATCATACCCCCACCCTCACCCCCACCCCCATCACACCAACTCCTTGCAAATGGCTCACCATCACATCCCACCCATCCCAAAACCTAGCCCTGCATGCGTCCCCAAAGCATGGACACCCATCCCCAAAGCATGCCCACTGCACACACCCATCACCCCCACAAGCCACCGTCAAAAAAGCCCCCACAAGGGAATGCCAGCACTGGGGTACACGGCCACCCACCCATTACACGAAATGCCACACACAGAAGCAATAACCATACTCTTATACCCCTGCAGGACCCGAACGCCACCACACCGCCACGGAGGGTCCAGACATGTCCATCCCACCCCCAGAAGAGGCCCCCAGTGATGACAGCAGCTCTGTCTCCCTGGACCCAGATGACCAGCCCGGCCCATCGGGGACCTCGGGACAGTCGGTTCCCCACAGACAGCCACAGGCTACAGCAGACCTAACCCCCTCTGGGAACACCAGCACAGCTCCCACCCAGCGGGCCCATGCCTCTGTCTCCAGGACACGTCAATCAGCGGTGTGTCCACCACTACAGGGCACCCAGGTTGACCCACCACCCCAACAACAACAGGGACCTGGGGGCAGTGGTAGTGGGCACACCGTCCAGGGGACAGTGGCCCAAGGAAACAGGGGAACTGGGAGGGCTGCTGTGCGACAGGGGGGACAGGCCCAGGGAACCCACTCTCCAAGAGGCCCTCTCCTCCATCATGGGAGCATACCACCGCTCCCAGGAGACGATGGCTACGGTACTGGCCAGGTTCCAGGAGATCCAGGTACTGCAGGAGGAACAGTACATGGGGTTCAGAGAGGAACTGAGGAACATTAGTTCCGCAATGGGGACCATCGTCGTGGCCCTTAACCAGATAGTCACCACATCGCGGGACCATGTGGCACCACAAAGGGCCCCTATCACTAGCCTGGACCAGGAACAGCCTACCACCTCCGCCGGCGCTAGTGGACAGGAGGCCCCCACACAACGACAGGCCACCAGAACCCCACCTCCTGCAGAAGAAGAACCACCCCGCAAGCGGAACCTGAGATCTCACAAGAAGACAGAGTAGGATGCCAAGACCCCCGCCAGCAAAGGATACCCCCTGATGTCATCCCACTGTCCCACATTGTCACCCTGTCCAACCTTGAACTACCACTGCTCCATCCTTCCACAGGCATATGGACAATGCACCTGTGAGACTGAGAACTGGACTCTGCCATGGACATTACTCCACCATCACCCATCACCGTTTTACAATCTTGTTCCTAAATGTAGCACTTTAATTAAATCACTTATTGCACTTAAAAATCTGGAGTCTGCTTGTATTTTGAACAAATGTATTAGACATAACGGTGCCAAAATGTTCAGTTACATTGTGATGACAATATACCACTGTCACACAGCTGTAGTCCATGGGCAAACAAAGCAGAGGTCATGCAGTGGGGCCCACAGCTCTGAAAACGGAAGGGAAAGTCACAACTCAGTTAACAGGAACTGGGGGGAACTCAGACAGTAGAGAGGCAGGAGACTTTAAGTAAATGTAAAATGGCGTGGTTGATTCGTACCTGTGTGCTACTGAAAATACTGTTGTATCACTGTGTCCCTGTTGTCTGTGTCGTCCCCGTCGTCTTCCTCCTCTTCACTCTCCACAGGCTCCACAGCTGCTACAACACCACCATCTGGACCATCCTCCTGCAGGAAAGGCACCTGGCGTCGCAAAGCCAGGTTGTGAAGCATACAGCAGGCCACGATGATATGGCACACCTTCTTTGGTGAGTACATTAGGGATCCACCTGTCATATGCAGGCACCTAAACCTGGCCTTCAGGAGGCCGAAGGTTCTTTCTATAATCCTCCTAGTTCGCCCATGGGCCTCATTGTACCGTTCCTCTGCCCTTGTCCTGGGATTCCTCACTGGAGTAAGTAGCCACGACAGGTTGGGGTAACCAGAGTCACCTATTAGCCACACACGGTGTCTCTGTAGCTGTTCCATCACATAAGGGATGCTGCTATTTCGCATGATGTACGCGTCATGCACTGACCCAGAGAACTTGGCCTTTACATGGGAGATGTACTGGTCAGCCAAACAGACCACCTGGACATTCATCGAATGATAACTTTTTCTGTTCCTGTACACCTGCTCACTTCCACTGGGGGGAACCAAAGCCACATGGGTCCCATCAATGGCACCAATGATGTTGGGGATATGCCCAAGGGTATAGAAATCACCCTTCACTGTAGCCAAATCGCCCACCTCAGGGAAAACAATGTAGCTCCGCATGTATTTCATCAGGGCAGACAACACTCTGGACAAAACCTTAGAAAACATAGGCTGAGACATCCCTGATGATATGGCCACTGTTGTTTGGAATGATCCACTTGCCAAAAAATGGAGTACTGACAGAACCTGCACCAGAGGGGGAATCCCTGTGGGTTGGCGAATGGGGGACATCAGGTCTGGCTCCAGCTGGGCACACAGTTCCTGTATAGTGGCTCGGTCAAGTCTGTATGTCAGTATGACATGTCTTTCTTCCATTGTCGACAGGTCCACCAGCGGTCTGTACACAGGAGGATTCCTCCATCTCCTCGCAAGTCCCAGTGGACGGTGCCTAGGAAGGACAACATGGAGCACAGAGTCAAGCATCCCACAGGTACGTAACCACAGCTTGCACAGTACACGATTCGCTATGCATTGAATGGCTTGTATGATTGGCAATGCAAGGCCTAGGCCTGTGTGACGCAGTACAAATTAAGCCATGTGGGCCCTTGAAATGGCGGCTGCCTGACCTGTGAAGTGTGACAATGGGATGTGAGGTCAATGCGCTGGCGTGGCACACCGTGGCGATAGGCGGTCGAAGACCGCAGCGCTAACCAGCATTGGTTAACATTGAACCCTATGGGTCTCAGGAGCCAATGAGGATGTGTGCCGGTGGTCGCGGTACGCACCGCCGCGGAACGCACCGCCGCGGTACGCACCGCCGCGGGCGTGACCGCCATTTTCTAACTGCTTAATCACTCGAGACCTGATCATCCACAGGAGAGGACCTATACTGCAAGTGCTGTTGTGACCTCGGTCTGGAAGATACAATGGCTGCTGCGACTGGGGAAAGGGCCCCTGCCTTCACATCTGAGGAATTGGAGAAACTTGTTGATGGGGTCCTCCCCCAGTATGCGCTACTCTACGGTCCTCCAGACCAACAGGTAAGTACACAGGGAGCACGTAGTATGGGCTATGCCTGTGTTGAGTGGGGTGGATGTAAGATGGTGGGGAGGGGAGCGAATGAGGAGTGCAACGCACGACAGATGAGAGCATGTGCCACATGGCAAGGTTGGGGAGGGGGGCCACTCACATCGGCCATGCAGAAAAGTGATGATATTTCTTTTTCCACCCTGTACATGTACATGTCACATAGGTCAGCGCCCATCAGAAGATCGACATTTGGCGTGCCATCGCCAAGGACGTCCGGGCCCTGGGGGTCCACAACAGACGGGGCACCCACTGCCGCAAGAGGTGGGAGGACATCCGCCGCGGGAGCAGAAAGACCGCCGAGGCTCTGCTGGGGATGGCCTCCCAACGTAGGAGGGGTGCCAGTCGTCAATTGACCCCCCTGATGTCCCGGATCCTGGCGGTGGCCTACCCCGATTTGGATGGGTGCGTGAGGACATCACAGCAGACACAAGGGGGTGAGTATCAGCACATTCTGCTATATTAGCCCACAGTGGAGGTGTCTGGGTGGGGGAGGAGGGCTGTGGCTATCTCTAGGCCAGGGCGGTTTCTGTAGGCTAGGCCCCTCCGTTAGGCATGGCCCTGTGCCCCCGCCCCCCACCTCTGTAGGGTGCTAAGTACAGCTATCCATGGTCCGGGCTCACCTATGTGTGCATTTGTCGTCCATAGACTTGTAGGCCAAGTCACAATAATGAGTAGTGTACCCCGAGTGCGCGGCGTAGTGCAGGGGGCTTCTGTGTCTGTCCTCTCCGCCAACGGTGCCGCCAATGCATGCACTCAACATGTCTTTCTTTCTTCTCCCTTCCCTCTTTTTTTTTTTGGTTTTCCTGTTCATGTGTGCATTAGCATCATCAGGCGGAGGAGAAGTGGCATCAGCGCACGAGGGAGCTGCATCTCACATGGCCCCGGAGGGCCCTGCAACCGACTCGGAGTTAACCAGTGAGACGGAGGGCGAGGGGAGCTCCACAACGGGGACCCGTGGAGACGTCAGCGACACCGACACGTCCTCGGAAGGGAGCTCCCTTGTGGTGGCGGCAACATCCGTGCCCACCGCAACAACAGGTACAGCCGCCACCTAGCGCACCAGCTCCGCCCTCCCAGCAGCCCCTCAGCTTTCGCCCCGTGCCCGCTCGGCCAGGAAGCTGGGCATCTCCTTCGCCCCTGGCACCTCAGGTCCTGCCCCAGTTACCCCTGCTGCCCTCAGTGCGGAGATCATTGACCTCCTCCAGACGCTCATTGTTGGGCAGTCTACCCTTTTGAATGCCATCCAGGGTGTAGAAAGGGAGGTGCATCGGAGCAATGCATACCTGGAGGGCATTCATTCGGGTCAGGCTTCCCATCAGCGATCGTTCAACGCTCTGGCCTCAGCACTGACGGCAGCAATTGTCCCTGTGTCTAGCCTCCCCCCTCCAACTTCCTCAACCCAGTCCCACTCCCCTGTTCCTCTGCCTATCCCAGACACACCTACAGACCAGCCTGCACACACCTCAACACCCAAGGGCAGCTCATCCAGACATAAGCACCACAGATCACACAAGCATTCACCCAAGCAACATCCACATGCAGACATGCCAACAGCCACTGCCTCCTCTGTGTCCCCCTCCTCCTCGTCTCCCTCCTCTCTCCCTGTGATGTCTCCACTCACACCTGCATGCACACCACCATCAGCCAGTACGTCCATCACCACCACACCCACCAGAACAGTCCGCACACGTGCAGTCACCACCCCCACTGCCATTTACACGTCCCCTGTGTCCTCTCCCAGTGTGTCTGTCACCCCCTCTTCCAAACCACACAAATGCAGGCAGCCACCCACCCAACAGCCATCCACCTCACGACAGCCTCCGTCACAAGCACCTGCACCCAAAGACAGCACACTTGACTCTCCTACAACCACATCCTCTTCCTCCACTCCCATACCCACTGCACCTACCCTTCCCATTGCTCCTAAAAAGTTGTTCCTCTCCAAAATTAACCTCTTTGCATCACCTGACCCACCCCCTCCATCTCGTAAGAGTCCAAACAGCACCTCAGCCACCACAAGCCCTGTACCTACTAGGACCATCGTTCAGGGCTATTGGAGTCCACCAGCTCCTAGGGCAGGAACATCGGCCAGCAGCAAGTGGACAGCCAGCCAACCCCCTGGGAAAAGAACCAAAAAAGGGAAGGGCTGGCGCGACAGGCCTGAGACAGCTGCCCCCAAGGACACCACCCTTGCACCGTCACCTGGCCCATCCACAAAGGGAGGCAAGGGCCCCAGAGATTCTGCCAAGGCGGGCAAGGGCAGCAGGGCGGACAAGTCCGGCAGCAGGCGAGCTGCCCAGGAGGGCCCCACCAGCCCCATTTGGGGTGTGACGGAGGACACCCACGGGCCCAGGACTCCAGCACAGGAGGGCCCCGCAAGCGAAAGGTCGGATGGCGACTGAGCGGGAATTATTGGCCAGATCTGGTTCCCTAGGAACACAAGACAAGCACAGCTGAACAGGGCCCCGCCGTGAGAAGCACCGCTGAACAGGGCCCCGCCGTGAGAAGCACCGCTGAACAGGGCCCCGCCGAGAGAAGCACCGCTGAACAGGGCCCGCCGTGAAAAGCACTGCTGAACAGGGCCCCGCCAAGACAAGCACTTCTGAACAGGGCCCCGCCGTGAGAAGCACCGCTGAACAGGGCCCCGCCGTGAGAAGCACCGCTGAACAGGGCCCCGCCGTGAGAAGCACCGCTGAACAGGGCCCCGCCAAGACAAGCACCGCTGAACAGGGCCCCGCCAAGACAAGCACCGCTGAACAGGGCCCCGCCGTGAGAAGCACCGCTGAACAGGGCCCCGCCAAGACAAGCACCGCTGAACAGGGCCCTGCCGTTAGAAGCACCGCTGAACAGGGCCCCGCCGTGAGAAGCACCGCTGAACAGGGCCCCGCCAAGACAAGCACCGCTGAACAGGGCCCCGCCGTGAGAAGCACCGCTGAACAGGGCCCCGCCGTGAGAAGCACCGCTCCGCTGTGCCCTTCCTGTCAAGCACCGCTCCGCTGGGCCCTTGAACTCAAGCACCGCTCCGCTGGGCACCGCCGTCTCTGCACCGCTCCGCTGGGCCCTTCCTGTCAGCACCGCTCCGCTGGGCCCTTCAACTCAAGCACCGCTCCGCTGGGCCCTTCCTGTCAAGCACCGCTCCGCTGGGCCCTTCCTGTCAAGCACCGCTCCGCTGGGCCCTTCAACTCAAGCACCGCTCCGCTGGGCACCGCCGTCTCTGCACCGCTCCGCTGGGCCCTTCCTGTCAAGCACCACTCCGCTGGGCCCTTCAACTCAAGCACCGCTCCGCTGGGCCCTTCCTGTCAAGCACCGCTCCGCTAGGCCCTTCCTGTCAAGCACCGCTCCGCTGGGCCCTTCAACTCAAGCACCGCTCCGCTGGGCCCTTCAACTCCAGCACCGCTCCGCTGGGCACCGCCGTCTCTGCACCGCTCCGCTGGGCCCTTCCTGTCAAGCTCCGCTGGCCCATTGGCAGGGCCGGATCTGTGTCAGGCAGGGCTTCACGAAGCACTCTGGGCAGCATGCCTCCTCCATAACCAGTGGAGTCTGTAATCCACCTGATGGACTGTGACTTTGCACTCCCCAGGATGGTACAGTGGGCAATCCACCCACTGTAGAGACTTGAGAGACTGTGGCTTTGCACTCCCCAGGATGCTACAGTGGCCAATCCACCCACTGTAGAGACTTGAGAGACTGTGGCTTTGCACTCCCCAGGATGGTACAGTGGGCAATCCACCCACTGTAGAGACTTGAGGGACTGTGGCTTTGCACTCCCCAGGACGGTACAGTGGGCAATCCACCCACTGTAGAGACTTGAGAGACTGTGGCTTTGCACTCCCCAGGATGGTACAGTGGGCATGGAGGCCCATCGTGGATCTGGCGTCGTGGACTCATGTGGCTGAGGTGCCCCCCCTTCCCTTCCCCCTGAGGTGCCTGTCGTTTTATTATCTGATGCCCCAGCAGTGTTCTCTCCAATGGAATCGGGTCTCGTGTGTGGGCTTTGCCCATGTGTTTATGCACATTGGCCCACGAACAATGGAATGTTGCCAATATGTGCCGGACTTTTGGACTATGTATATATTGTTCATGTTGTAATATATTTATTTTATAGATTTCATATTTCACTTAACTTCATATATGCTATGATATACTTCAATTTTAATGATCTTTTTATTTTGTCTTTGCATTATTCCGGGGGGTTTGGGGGGGTGTCACTCTGACTTGTTGCTCTGCATTGGTTTGTAGGGATTTGGGGGGGGGGAATTGGGTGTGTCGCATATGTGTGTGCCCGTAACCTTTTCTCCTCCCCCCTCCCCTGTGTCGTAGGTGCAGTACTCACCGTTGTCGTCTGCGCCGGCGTTCGTGCTCCTGGTAGAAGAGCAGGTAGACAATAGCAGGTAGGATGTTTAATTCGGGTTCCATGCTGTCCAGATTCCTCGTGAAGTGTATAGAGGTGAGCGTTTTCCCGTTCGTGGTCTGTTTCCGCCGTGTTTTTATCGACGGGGCTCCCGCCCCGGAAAACGTGGCGGATTGGTGGGTCGTGATAGTGTGGGCGGTACATTGTCTGCCGCCTGTCTGTTGGCGTTGACCGCCGTGCTGTTTGTTTGTCCCGCCGTGGCGGTCGGAGTGTTAAAGTGGCGGGCTGTGTTGGCGGTTCCCGCCAGGGTCAGAATTCCATCTTTTTGACCGCCTGCCTGTTGGCGGGTTGGCCGCCGCTTTAACACCGACCGCCAGGGTTGCAATGACCCCCTATGTCCTTGGAAACTCCAGTGCTATACTTTTTGTAGGGTAAGAGCACAGCCATGTCATTAATGCATGTTATAAATTAGGATGTTTGCCCACTTACATTTTTAGATAAAAATATTTCCTTGACCATTTCGTATATTTTGCTTTTTATGGAGCCCTATTAGTAAAAATGATGAATAAAGAGTACCAAGTTCCCCTGACGGCGGAGACATGGGGACTGGAGGACCACAAATTAGAAAGATACTGCTTCCTGTTTGTTTTTATTTCTTTAGCTATTTTTGTCTTTAAAACAACTTGTAATGAAGGGATTCAAATTAGATTGTATATGAATTATTTTTTTATTTTTAATAATGTTTTCCATCAAATTAGAAGAAGACCTAGGATTTCATTGAAGTTAAAATTTATCGAATTCAGATATTGTGGATCGTTCCATGACCTTAAGTTGCATGCATTATGCTAAAGTATATCATTTATTCTTTTTGGGTTTGTGTAGTTTAGTAATAAATAAAAAAATGTAGACTTGAAATAGGTTTTCTGTTTCAGATTAAAAACTAAATGCAATACATTATACACATTAGGGCCTAATTTAGATATTGGCAGGAACAGTCTCACTGTCGACTTTTTGACTGCAAACCCAAACGCCGTCATGACGGTCCACCCCTCGAATTTAAACGTTGACGGTCCCATAGCCGAAGGCCTACATTGAAACCGCCATCTCCAGCAAGAAACACCTCCCTCGTTGATGGCGGGTGAGGAAAAAGTGGATGCTGGAGGGACCCCAGCCACTCTTCCCCCTATTAGACCTGACAGCCTTAGGGTGGTCATCCCCCAACTTTTTTCCTGCTTCCCTCCATTTTTCTGACCTTGTTTAAGCTGGTTTTGGGATTCTGCACACTTTACCACTGCTGAGCAGTGCTAAGGTGCATGTGCTCTCTCCCATTAACATGGTAACATTGGTTCGTACCCAATGAGGAAATTTAATTTACTTGTAAGTCCCCAGTAAAGTGCACTAGAGGTGCCCAGTGCCTGTAAATTAAATGCTACTAGTTGGCCTGCAGCTCTGGTTGTGCCTCCCACATAAGTAGCCACCTAACCATGTCTCAGGCTTCCCATTGCAAGGCCTGTGAGTGCAGTGTTGCTGTCACTTTGGCTTGGCATTTAAAACCACTTGCAACGCCGTAAACTCCCCTTTTTCTACATATAAGTCACTCCTAAGGTAGGCCCTAGGGTACCTTAAGGCAGGGTGCTATTGTTTTCTTCTACTGTGAGGCGTTCTCTTCTCATAGGACAGCATTAGAACTGCTCTTATATACTTCCCAATCTGAAAGGAGTAACTCAGTCATGTTTAGTATGGCCAGAATGGTAATAGAAAATCCTGCTTACTGGTGAAGTTAGATTTAATATTAGTATTTTAGAAATGCCACTTTTAGAAAGTGGCATTTCTGTGCGCATACTGCCATCTGTGCCTGACAGCCTGTCTCCAATCCATGGCTGGTTTGTGTTGGTTGACAGCTCCTCTTGTGCATTCCACCCAGACAGCCAAAAACACAGATCACTCAGTCACAGCTGCATTCATCTGCATACTGAACGGGTCTCCCTGGGCAGGAAAGGTGGAGGGGCTCACTCTTACACTTCAAAGGCCAGTGGCCTGCTTCACACAAAGGACTGATGACCCACACAGGGATCCTGGCAGACGGGACCTGAAGGCGAATTTGTGCACTTTAAAACCACTCTTCAAAGTTTCCCTCACTCCAAAGTAATTTTGGGGTATATCTACTGGGTCTCTGGCCCTACCAATTTAGACACTTCCGGACCTACACCTGTACTCTGTCAGAGGGACTGCCTGGCTGCCCAAATGACTCATCAGGACTGCTTTGCTGGAAGGACTGCTGCCCTGTTTGTCGCCCTGCTGCCTGTTGGCCTGACTCTGCTGGAAGGGCTCTGCCTTCCTCCAAAAGTGCTCTCTAACAGCTTGGATTCAGTATGCCTCCTGTTCTGAAGTCTCCGGGCCAACAAAGACGTCACCTACTAGCTTCTAGCTAGTTCGCTGACTTCAGTAACTCCAGCACCAATGCAGCTGCCTGACGCCGCACCGCTGCCTGCTCTGGCTCTGAGGTCCTTGCTGAACGCAACGACTGCAGCCTGCAGCGCAAGCCTGACGTCGCCATGACACCACTTACGTCACTTCTTGAATTACAGGATTCATCGACCCCACCGGGTTACAAGGAACTGATGCCTCACCACTGGCGCTGTACCAGCTGTCCTGCAACTGCCCGGAATCAACTCCTCGCATCCCCTGCCTCGCAGTACAGAACCAACACCTCACCTCCCCGGACTCCGTTAGGGAATGATGTTGCACCAGCTCCAGCAATGCCTCAACTCCTCAACTCCGTGCAGCATCTTTGGTTCTTTGCTTTCAAAGGTACTGTGTCTGGGGTCTATGCGACTTTGTGGCCAGCACCAATGGTGTCAGACTATTGGAATGACTCAGTCAATGATGTTGTGATAGCCCCAGTTGGAGCTATTGCGTTTCCTAGTGCTTTATTGGGATTTAATCTTTAAAAATTCATATCTTGGCTTGTATACATTGGATTTTTGACATTTTTACCTTACTTTATTCAGATAAAGATTATCTACTTTTCTAAATTAGTGTTATGTACTTCTGTGGTGTTTTCACTGTGTTACTGTATACGTTATTTCACAAATACTTTACCCATTGCCTTCTAAGTTAGGCCTGACTACTCCCGCCAAGCTAACAGAAGGTGGGCACAGGATAATTTGAATTGTGTTGTTACTTACCCTTATTAGGATTGTCGTCTCTACTTGGACAAGGGAGTATACCTCTGCCAACTAGAGACCCAATTTCTAACACCCCCTTGCACATTTGGATGTGCCTTACCGCCAAGCAAAAAGTGGCAGTTCAACCTCCATTTCTGAGCTGGTGGATTGGAGAGGAAAAGAGGGACAGCTCATGTTTTTTCCTCATTCAACCTCCGTCTATGACTGGACCCGACTGGACACTTGACGTCACTGCTGCCACTGTGTCATGGAGAAAACACCAGTCGCCAGACTCGCACAGGAGGAAAAGCCTCATTGCCAGGGTACATTGGGCGGGGGACTACATTGGAGGTCAGGATCTCTGCAGGCATATACATGTCGCAGAAATTGATTGAAATCACTGTGACATGCATGTGTGGGGACATGAGTGGGTTGGACACGGTTAGGGACACACTGGTACACAACACATATCGCACACATACACATGTCATTGTGGTGTCAGCATTCATTTCCGTACACTCACACTTGACAATGGTGTCCATGTGTGCATTGCAAGGGGTAGGTTTGTGCTATCTATTGTGTATGTGAGTCAGTACATGTATGTGTTTGTGTGTGTGTGTGTATGGATTGGCTGGTTAAGGGGGAGGAAGATGGAGTGGGTGATGTGGTTGTGTCTGCATGTGTGTCACTTGCATGTGAGACCGTTGTTGTTGTGTATGTTGTGTTGCCATGTGACAGTTTTAGGTGAGTGTTGTGTGTAGTTGTGCTATTGTGTATGTTTGTGTAGCTGAGTATGTCCTTGTGTTTGTTCGTGTGGTTGTGTCATGTGTGGGTACAGTGTCAATGGTGTGTGCATTGTGTCATAGATGTATGTCGATGTGTGTTTTCGGCATGTATGAGTTGTGTTGTGTTGGACTTGTAATGGATGATGGTGTGTGTGTGGGTTATTGTGTAGTGTATGGTGCAGGGGGACACATATGGCAAAGGTGCTGTGTGTGCATGTGCCACTTATCTCACCAGACCTCTGTTTGTAGAGCTGTAACACCTGAATACCGCAGGTGGAACACTGTCAACTTGACAGTCTTCTCAGGTCTGCCGTGGCGGCGGCTTGGCAATAACATTGTCAAGATTTCAATTAGGCTCTTATTTATGAGTATGTGTAACTTAGTTGATTCTTTGTAGTATAATCATGTGGAATTACCCAACATTCAGCAGAATTACGCAGAATTACCCCAGACAAGTAATTCTCCATTTAGCACTATTTTCTAATGCAAAAATGCACCTTCCAAAATTGACTTGAGGATGCATTCTGCTCTAAGAAAGAGAAATGCAGAAGAACATTACTAATGAACACCCGGAACCAATTGTGCTTGCTAAATGGGCACTTGGGGTAGAATTTTCCCCTTAGGCACTCTCAGTATTTGTAACTAGTTTATTAGAGCAGAATGCACCCCCACCTCCAAAATGGACAGGAGGATGCTTTTTATGCTAGAAAAACGAGCACTAAGTGCAACAGAACATAAACAGCAGCACGAGCAGCTACTTTCTAAACGTGCTGTTGATGTAGATGTTTCCCCCAAAATACTCTTAATTACGCAAGCAGACGTAATTGCATTATTATCTGTAATATGCATCAAATTCAGACAATTCACATCTAGAGTAATGAATATTAGGTATGCCATAATCATTGTATTTTACATAGGTGTTGCCCCTGTTATTTATTTATACTAACCACTCTAGGATACGCTTGTTTTATAGAATATATAAATCCCATGTAATCTAAGATTTATTTTGCAAAGTAGGTGATGGTTTATGGTTCACGTATTTTTAAATTATGGCACTTACGCTATGTTTCTCCCTCCTGTTTCTTGTCTCAGTCCCCTTTCATGTTTGGCAATTTTCTTGTTATTATGCATCAAATGTATGGGTCTGTTTGCACTATTCATGACAACAATTGATCACCCCTAAGGAAGCAGAATATTTCTCACTGCGAAACACGCGTTGGCTGTCAAATTGTTAGTAAAAATGAACGACTATTATTTGTATTAGATTATGATGTTATGTCATGTTGGATATACTTCTGGATATATAACTGTGTCAGTTTAAATGTGGGAATACATTTTTGATTAGTAAATGTGCTGGAACTTGTTGTGTCTTTACTTGAAACACCAATAGAGGAAATAGAATAATTTCACCAACATTACCAAAAATGTCCGTAGAGTATGTTGCCTTATTTCAATTTTTTGAGTCAGATAGGGTTATCAGCTTAATGGCTTTGTCTGTTGAACGGTCACTGGGAGTAGTTTTTCTAGTTTTAATCCAGAAAAACACAACTTTTCCACTTTGTACATATATTGTAAAAGGTATTTTCGAACTGCACAAAAGCGTATTCATAATGATAATTTCAAGTTGTTCACTGATAGATATACATTTCGCAAGACACGCGTGCTTTATCTGAGCTTTGCACAAATAACAATATTATTCTGTAATCTGACCCACGCAAATTTAAATTTTTCACACATTCAAAGTATAGCATGAAACTGCTATGCGTAACGTGTCTTTACAGGTTCACTGACATAATAAAATTGCATTTTGTCACGAGAAATGGTTTAACATTACCACCGACAAAAAGCTGGTCATTATTGCTTTATAAGGAATGTGCAATGGCTTGCAGCAACAGAGTTGATCTGGTGGACATCACTATAAAATAGTAAAGTCTTAAGCAATATGTTGAGTAATAAATAGAACTTTGATTTTGTATTGTAAATTCTTATTAGCTCAAATTATGTTTGCATACATTTATTTGCATGACTTTCAGAAAAGGTTACAGCAAACACAATATATGTAGCTAGAAAATGCAATTAATGGCAATTGCCTATAAAGTGCACACTGCAAAACGTAATTGCACAGTAGTGCATTGTTTTTCGAGGAGCAGTGTTGTATAGTACTCTTGGTGATTAAGCATTTTTACATAGTTCTGGGTTCCACATTGAAAGACATGATTATCTTTTTCATGATGTACCCCAATTGTTGCTCTATCTGCTTTCCTGGCTTTAGAAGTCTGCACTTTACCACTTCTAAGTAGCAGTGAAGTGCATGTGCCTTTTAAACATGGTTAACTTGGCTTATTTGTAATTAAAATTGACACATTTATTTTGCCTATAAGTGGCTAGTATATGAAGTAGAAAATGTACTCATAGACTGGAAAGTAAATGCCCCCTGTGGACTTCAGCACCTATTGTGTTACCTACAGAGTGGAATTAAAACCTGACATAAGGTTTACCATTGAAGCCTGAGCATTGCAGTGTAAAATCTGCAGTGCAATCTGTCAAAATAACGTTTCTTGACAGTCAAAGACCTAATTTCAAAATAATATTAAATCACCCCTATGTAGATCTTGCAGCCCATCAGATAGGATGCATGGTATTTAAAAGTGTGGCATGTAGAAAATTAATGAGACCATGTCCCTACAGTGACACGGCCCAAAAGCTATTCTGACTGTAGCAGACCTAGCTGTCCTATACAGAAAACAAGGGTACAGATTCAATTATTAATATGACTATCTGAGGTTTGGGATGAGCTAGAAAAATAATCAAACCACTGTTAACTTTTAATACAAATTACATTTAGTAATGAAGACAGGTTTGTAATAAGTATTAAGTGAAGGTAATGTTTGGAAAGTTATCTTTACCCTGACTGTGTTAAATCCTGCCTGAATGGCCTGCCTAAGGCACATGTAAATCTTTTGCCCTTGAAAGGGATCGAACAGGTCCAGATCAAAATTCATGTGTATCCCCTGTCTGGTTTCTGAAGGACATTGCTTTGTTTTCTTAGAATTCTGTCTTAGTGTTTGTTGTGTCCAGAGCCTGTGTCAAACTAGAGTTTAACATTAGATGTGGTAGGCCAGAAATAGCTTACATAGTAACTTCCAATACAATCCTCCAGCTCTCATAGTCCAATTTTAGTGTGGCTGAAGACTTTAGCTATCTTGGAAGTCCCTTGACAAATTAAATTTTGGAGTTGTTTGCTGTAAGACTTTAATGTTAGCCTCCGATAGAAACTCCAAGAGATGTAAGGCCCTCATTCCGACCCAGGTGGTGGGTGATAAAGTGGCGGTAATGCCACCAACAGGCTGATGGTTAGTACTGCCAAATTATGACCATGGTGGTGATATCTCCGATAGACAGCCAATGTACCACACCAACCACCAGGGTGGAAACAACAGCCACCACGGTGGTTGTCGCCTACAGCCAGACGGAAGTCAAAGTTCGGCCAACCATATTAGGACTCTGCAAATCACCACCTTTTCCAGGGTGGTACCAACGCCATCAAAAGCCTGGCAGAAACTGAGCGTAAAAGTCAAAGGACTTACCACACAGCGAAGAACCACGCCGCCATGAATCCCGAACTGCAAGTCTTCCCGATGATCTTCTATGCTATGCTCCACATGGAACACCAACACCGACGAAGACGGCGACGGTGAGTACATCTGCCTGCACACAAGGGAGGGTGGGAGGAAAAAGAGAATGACTCACACATGCACAACACACACCTGACACACACACATCATACACACAACCTGCTGAAATACAAAAACAATTTGACCACGAAAATCGGCAGAATAAAGCAAGGACAACAGGAATTGACAAAAGTGAATGTAATCAGTTCAGCATCAAAATTAATAATCCAATTTGGCCATAAAACAGATATGTACATTTGTATTGAAAAGGGACATTGTCCAGTCCAAAGTTCAAAGGGCCCACATGGACACAGGGCACTGTCCAAGGGCCAACTCAAAACCTGACCACATCCAGATAGAACACTGCAGGGGCATCAGTTTGCAAATAGGCAGGCACCTCAGGGGGAGGGGAGGGCACCTCAGCCTGATGTGGGAACAAGCCCACTGGTTCTGGAGGGGGCATCATGCCTATTGCTTTGTCCTGGGGAGTACAAGGCCACAGTCTCTCAAGTGGGTGACTTGCCCACTGATTCTGGAGGGGGCAACATGCCCATTGCTTTATCCTGGGAGTGCAAGACCACAGTCTCTCAAGTGGGTGACTTGCCCACTGGTTCTGGAGGGGGCAGAACCACAGTAGCCCCTGGAGGGTGGACTACATGGTGTCCGCTGGCGGTGAGGGCTGCATGCCGGTTGTGGTTGTGGGAGGCTCCTGGGCAGCCCCTGCACTCTGTGATGGCTGCATGCTGGTGGTGGCTGTGAGAGGCTCCGGGGCAGTCCCTGCACTCACTGATGGCAGCACATCCTCGTCTGGTTGTGGGGGCCCTCTGACAGCTCCTGGTGGTGGAGGTGTTTGCCTGACAGCTTCCGCTGGCATAGAGTTCCTCTTCTCCTCCTGGTCATGGGTTGGGGATCCTTTACCCATTCTGGCAGGGGTGGATGGGCTGTTCCCCTCTCTGCCAGATGGTGCAGGCTCCTTCCCCTTCTTTCCAGCTGGTACAGGCTCCTTCCCCTTCTTCCCAGCTGGTGCAGGCTCCTTCCCCTTCCTCACAGCGGGTGCTAGACTCTCACCTTTCATTCCAGGTTGTACTGCCTCCTTCCCCTTCAGTGTTGTCGTTCTGGTATCCCTACCACCACGAGTAGGTGGTGCTACCACTGGCTCTGTGGACTGTTTGGACTGAGGTGCTGGGCTGTGTCCTTGCTACCCTGCCCAATCACACAGGATGGGGGTAGGGGTAGGGAAGAGGTCAATCTGGGAAAGGAAAAGCTTTTTAGGGACGTTGGGGCCGGAGGAGGAAGGAGTAATGGGGGTGGAGGATGAGGGAGTGGTCGTTGGAGGTGTATGTCTGCTAGATTTGGATGCAGGTGCATGGGCTGTATGCTGTTGTGAGGTGGATGGCTATTGGGTGTCTGAGTGCTTGCAGTTGTGTCCTTTAGGAGGAGGTGGACAGACACTGTGGGAGATGACACAGGGGACGCATGCATGGATGTTGTGGAGGTGTCTGTCAGTGAGGTGTGTGTTCTGCTTGGTGTTGTGATGATGCTGGTAGTGGATATTGATGTAGTGCATGCAGGTGTGACTGTGGACGTAACTGGCTGGGAGGTGGAAGAGGAGGAGGAGGGGGAGACAGTGGAGACAGTGGATGTTGTCGTGTCTGCAACTGTATCGTGTTTGTGCGAGTGCCTGTGGGATGAACTATGGTGCTTGTGTTTGCCTGTGCCACTCTTGTGTGTTGTCTTGTGTGCATGCTTGTCTGTCTGTGCTCTTGGGATGGGCTGGGGTTGAGGAGTATGGGACTGGGAAGTGGAAGCTGGTGGGGGGACATTTGGAACAGGGACAATGGCTGCCATAAGGAGGCCAGAGCCTGAATCGACTTCTGTTGGGCTGCCAATCCACTGAGAATGCCCTCCAGGAATGCATTGTATTGCTGCATCTGGGCTGCCAGCCCCTGGATGGCATTCACAATGGTTGATTGCCCTACAGAGATGGATCTCAGGAGGTCAATATCCTCCTCACTCAGGGCAGCAGGGATGACTGGGGCAGGGACTGAGGTGCCTGGGGCGAAGGAGATGCCCACCCTCCTGGGTGAGCTGGCACGGGCAACTCACTGAGGGGCTACTGGGAAAGCGGTGCTGGTAGGGGTGGTGGCGGCTGTACCACTGAAACACCACTTGGAAATGGGCAGGTACTTCAGGGGGCAAGGGGTGGGGTGGGTGGGGTTTGCAACTCATTGTGAGGGAGATCCTAACACACTGGTTCTAGAGGGGGCCTCCTGCCCAAAGGATAAGGAGGGGGCTGGCTGCCCACTGGTTCTGGAGAGGGCTTCCTGCCCACAGGATGAGGAGGGGGCTTCCTGCCCACAGGATGAGGTGGGGGCTGGCTGCCCACTGGTTCTGGAGGGGGCTTCCTGCCCACAGGATGAGGAGGGGGCTGGCTTCCCTCAGGACGAGGAGAGGGCTGGTTGCCCACTGTTTCTGGAGGGGACTTCCTGCCCACAAGATGAGGAGGGGGCTTCCTGCCCACAGGTTGAGGAGGGGGCTGGCTGCCCACTGGTTCTGGAGGGGGCTTCCTGCCCACAGGATAAGGAAGGGGCTAGATGCTCACTGGTTCTGGAGGGAAATTCCTGCCCACAGGATGAGGAGGGGGTTGGCCACCCACTGGTTCTGGAGGGGGCTTCCTGCCCACAGGATGAAGAGGGGACTTCCTGCCCACAGGATGAGGAGGAGGCTGGCTGCCCACTGGTTCTGGAGGGGGCTTCCTGCCCACAGGATGAGAAGGGGGCTGGTTGCCCACAGGTTGATGAGGGGGCTGGCTGCCCACTGGTTATTGATGGTGCCCCTTGGCATTTGGGTCCCGATGCTGATCCTTGGCCTCTGGTTCCAGATGCTGCTCCATGGCTACTATATTGTGGTTCTCGGGATCCAGGGATTTCTGGGGGTCCTCCTTCTCCAGGGATGTCTGGAGGGCCTCCTTGTCAAGGGATGTCTGGGGGGCCTCCTTGGCCTTGGATGTCTGGGGGGACTCCTTGGGCAGGGACTTCATTGGGGCCTCCTTGGCCCTGGGTTGTAGAGGTGGTCCCAGGGTCTTGCCAGTCTGTGTGGGAGGGGGTGGCACTTTAGCCCTCCGTTTGGGGGGGGATATCCATGTTGCGGGGGTCCAGCTTTACACTCATGTGCCCCATAGTGGCAGCTGGAGACTTTCGGGGTGGAGATGTGTCAGATTCGATGCTTGAGGTACTAGCCTGGGGTGGTGTGACCTTCCTTCTATGGGCAGGATGGGGGAGGAGGAGGAAAGAGGTCAAGGCAGGCAAGGAAAAGCTTCTTAGGGACCATGGGGTGGGATGTGGAAGGAGGGATGGGAGTGGAGGTAGAGGGAGTGGTTGAAGGAGGAGGAGGGTATGCTGGGCTTGGGTGCAGGTGCATGGACAGTGTATGTGTGTGAGGTGGATGGCTGTTGGGGTCTGAATGCGAGCATGTGTGTGTTATTGTAGGGAGGCAGACAGGGTGGGAGAGGACAAACATGATGTGTGGATGGATCTTGTGGTGGTGCTTGCAAGTGAGGTGGCTGAGCTGCATGATGTGTGGCAGTGGTGGTGACTGAGCATGTGGTTTGTGGGGTGCATGTCTGTGGGTCTACTATTGTGATGCCTGTGGTCAAGGCTGTGCAGGTGGCAGGATCTGGGACTGTTGAAGAAGTGTATGCAGGTGTGAGTGAGGATGTGACTGTGCGGGAGGAGGAGGAGGGGGAGACAGGGGAGGCAGTAGATGATGTTGTGTGTGCATCTGTGTGTTGGCTGTGGGAGTGCTTGTGAACTGAATTGTGATGCTTATGTTTGTCTGTGCAAGTGTTGTGTGATGTTTTGGGTTCATGCTTGTCTGAATGTGTGGGTGGGATGGGTTGGGGGGAGGAGACTGGGATTGAGTA
This sequence comes from Pleurodeles waltl, assembly GCF_031143425.1. Taxonomy (NCBI): domain Eukaryota; kingdom Metazoa; phylum Chordata; class Amphibia; order Caudata; family Salamandridae; genus Pleurodeles; species Pleurodeles waltl. The sequence goes on along the minus strand of NC_090436.1, from coordinate 613,389,863 downwards.
GTGGTAGTTGGAGGGGGGACGGATAAAACAGGGACAATGGCTGCCGTCAGTGAAGGGGCCAGAGCCTGAAACGATTTCTGTAGGGCCACCAAACCCACCATGGATGCCCCCCAGGAAGGCTTTGCATTGCTGCATCTGGGATTCACAATGGATCTGGGATTCACAATGGTTGACTGCCCTACAGATATGAATCTCAGGAGGTCACTATCCTTCTCACTGAGGGCATCAAGGCTGACTGGGGCAGGGCCTGAGGTGCCTTGGGCGAAGAAGATGCCCACCCTCTTGGGTGAGCGAGCACACGTAAGTCGGTGGGGGGCTACTGGGAGGGCAGTGCTGGTACAGGGGTGGCGGTAGAACCTGTAGCTGGGGAGGTCCCAGACAGGTCTGCCACCACCAGGGAGCTCCCATTTGAGGATGAATCAGAGTCAGTTGTGTCACCTCCTGTCCCCCCGTGGTGCTCCCCTAGTCCTCCGTCCCACTGGTCCCCTGTGCGTCGGTGGACTCTGCCTCCTGGGTCCCCATGAGCTGCAGCTCCCTCACTCGCAGGTGCCCATGCTCCTTCGCCAGATGATGCTAATGCACACATGAACAGGATGACAAAAGGAGAGAGAAGAGGGAGAGAGAAAGGGAGAATAGGGCCCATCTCAGCACCAACAGCACAGGCGGCAGACACATCAATGTCACACACTGAGACTGAGAATGGGCAGTACAGACCACACTGGCATACTATTGGCGAAGTACCCCAGCAGTTAGGAGCCAAACACTGCTAGCTACACACCAACTGGGATTAGCAAAGCCCTGCCTGACATGGGAAGCCACCTACCTAGCTATCTAATACATGCTTTACACCCTATTATTGAGAGCTGGACCATGCAGCAATATCTGAACTGACATATTAGGGCATCCACTGACTAGTACCCTGCACCCAAATCACATGCCAGACAACAGAGATGGTTGACATAAACACTCTACTTACCGCCTTGTGGCTGCTGTGATGCCTTCAAGCGCCCATCCATCTCGGGGGTCAGATTCCGATGAGCACCACTCCCTTGTTCAGAGGCCTTCCCCACCAGGGCCTCAGTGGTCTTCCGGGCCAAGCATCTCAGCTCCTCCCTCTGTTTCTGTAGTGTGTGCCATGCCTGCTATAGACCCCCAAGGTCCGCACATCCTTGGCGATGGCATGCCACAATCCCTTCTTCTGACGGTCGCTGACCTGCAGAGGAAACACAGAAGGCGGTACACCATGAACCTGACAATCTAGCCTGTCACACATATGGCTCACAAAAAACATTTCCCCTTATCAGACACACACATGACCCAACCCCTGCATTGACGCTGCCACCAGCCATACCCCCACCTGACACACTGCCAGCACACACACGTCTCCATGCAGTCATGTTGCATGCAACATACCCATGGTGTACTCACCTGTTTGTCTGGAGGCCCACACAACTTGCCATACTGGGGTAGGACCCCGTCCACGAGGCACTCCAACTCCTCTGTCGTGAAGGCTGGGGCCCTTTCCCCTGTAGCACGAGCCATGGCAGGTTCCAGACACAGGTCACAACAGCACACGCAGTGGAGATGTCATTCTGTGGAAAGTCAGAAATCAAGTGAAGTGTTAGAAAGGAAATGGCTGTCACATTTTCGGCGGTGAACACATCACTGCCAGCGTTGATAATCATTGGTCCCCATACTCCCTAGAAGGCCATGTTAGCCAATGAGAAATTGCACTGCAGTGCTGACCGCCTTCCACAATGAGGCCAGCGGTGTGAGGTCACTTCGACCTGTCCCTGAATACAGGACAGACGGTGCCATTTTCTAATGCTGGTACACATGTACAGATTAATAAGTGCGTCGTTGTAGTCTAATGTACTTACCTACACAGTTCCAGTGTCCAACATACAAACATGCTCTGTGTACACTGCAGTAGTGTTCATGGTTCCTGTTGACACGCCTTTTCCACATTTGGGTCCCTTAGGTACCAAACAGTGTGGAGGAATAGGAGGAGGCAAGCACATTTGTACAGACCTCTTGTGGACTTGGCTACACTGGAGGACCGACACATCATACTCACCTATCGTCTGGACAGGGCCACAATCACAGAGCTGTGTGCACAATTAGAGCCTGATCTGCTACCCACTACCTGTAGCACCACAGCAATCCCCCCTCTTGTGCAGGTATTCTCAGTGCTCCATTCTCCTGTTAACAGCGTCCTTCCTGGTGACAGTGGGCTTGGCTGCAGGGATGTCACAGCCAATGTTCTCTATTGTGCTTGCAAGGGTTTTGTCTGCCTTGCTCAAACAAATGGGCAGCTACATTGCATTCCGCCAGGTAAATGATTTACCCACTGTGAAGGCTGAATTCTATGCAATGGGACATATACCTCATGTTTTTGTGGCCGTCGATGGAACCCATATTGCCTTAGTCCCCCCCCCGCCCAGTACCGGAATCAGAAGAGTTTCCACTCACTCAATGACCAGATGGTGTGCCTTGCTGACCAGTGCATCTCCTACATCACTGCCAAGTATCCAGGGTCGGTGGATGATGCCTTTGTCCTGAGGAATAGCAGTGTCCGACAGCTGATGGCACAACTACAGAGGCACAGAGTGTGGCTATTAGGTGAGCCTGTGTCGCCACCCAATGTTTGTGAGTGTATGCCTTCAGGAGTCATGGCCCATGCCATTGTGCAGGGCTAATGTGTGTCACTTACTTCTTGCAGGTGATTCTGGCTACCTAAACCTTTTATAGCTCATGACCCCTGTTAGGAATCTGAGAGCAGGGGCTGAAAATAGGTACAATGATGCCTATGGGCATACCAGGAGGATTGTAGAAAGGACCTTTGGTCTCCTGAAGGCTAAGTTCAGGTGCCTCCATCTGACAGGTGGATCCCTATGCTAGAGAAGGTCTGCAGAATCGTTGTTGTGTGCTGCATGTTGCATAATTTGGCCAACAGATGGCATGTACCCTATCTGCAGGAGGAGGGGGGTGACAATGCAGCTGTGGCAGCAGTGGACACAGGGGACAGAGTGGAGGAGGAAGAGGAGGAGGATGTGGACAACAGGTCACATTTGATCCAGCAGTACTTCCAATGACATTCAGGTAAGACTGTTGAACTGAGCAAGACTACATTTTAGCATTGTACTGTGTGACTGCAGCATGATGCCAGTCATTCCCTTTGCATCCCACTTGACTGTCACCTATATCTTCCCCAATTGCATATGTTGGTGTTGTTCCAACAGTGTACTGCTGTGATGTGTACAAATCCCTGAGACACATTTGTTGGATGGGTCAACATGTTACTGGACATGTACACAGGATCTTGCAGTTCATTACACTTCGTTACATTGTACATTGCCTGTAGATAAATCACTATTACTCAAGTTGTGTCCAAGTGTGTTTATTGAAAATAGTTCTACAATGGGAATTGCAACAGGGTGGGGTGATGGTTGGGAATAGTCCAGGGTAGTGGCCCAGTCTGTTTGTAGCACAGGTCCAGTGTCCAAGGGGCCATAGGAAGGGCAGCAATGGCAGTTCAAAGTGGAAAAGGTGACACAGTGGAACACAAGGGGGACATTCAGGAGGGGTTCATTTCCTGGCGGTGGTCTTGGCAAGTGTCTATGGTGTCGATCTGGGTCGCAGGGAACGTTTGCGCGGTAGTTCACCTTCTGCAGGGGGCGGGAGCTGGTGGCCTGTCGGTCCTGTGGCAGGGCCTCCTGTCCACTAGCTGCAGCAGATGTGGAGGGCTGGCCAGTTGAATGACTAGTCGAAGGGGCCTGCTGGTCTGATATGTGCTCCCTCATGATGTTGGCCATATCACCCAGCACCCCTGCTATGGAGACCATGGTGGTGTTCAGGGCCTGCAATTCTTCCCTGGTGGTGTTCCTCCTGCAGCCACTGGCTCTCCTGCATGATGTCTATCACCTGGCCAATCTTATCCTGGAATTGTTGGTAAGCCCCCAGGACATTAGTAAGTGCCTCCTGGACAGTCGAATCCCTGGACCTGTCCTCCCCCTGGCGCACAGCTGTCCACCAAGTGTCCCTAGCCCTCTGTGCCTGTGTCCCCTGAATGGAGTGCCCACTGACACCAGGACCCTCATTGTCTTGCCTGTGAAGTGTGGACTGGGGTCCCTGTACAGGTGGGCACACTGCTGATTGACTTGTCCCGGGGATAAAGGTCTGGGGATATTGGGTGGTTGCTGTGGTATTATATACTAAGGGGGAGGCTCTGTGGTAGACTGGGTGTGGGCTGGGTTATCCGACTGACCAGTGGTCCCTGATGGGCCAGGGAGTTCATCGAGATCCAGGACTCCAGAAGTGCTGCAATCACTGGAGGCATCTTCTGGTGGGAGACTGGGTAGCTGTGGCACCTCCTTGCTGCTGAGATTGACTGGGACACCTGTGGGGTGTAAGTGGTGTATTATTCTACATGTCTATGACATATTCTGCATCCCTAGCTTCCCCTACATTGTTGCTGTAGCTCTGCCACCTTTGTTTGTGTATGGTGATATATTGTGGGTTTGTTAATTTTCCATGCTGGGCATACATTGGTGGTGGGTGAACATGTAGGGCTTGAAGGGATGTGCATGCAGTGGGTATGTCATGCAGGGCTTGGCATTTAGGTTAGTTATTTGTGGAGGTGCACTGTGTTGGATGGAGTGGAGTGATGGGTTTCAGGGTAAGCGGTGGTGGTGGCAATCAGGTATGGGGGATAGGTACTAAAATTGACTCACCAGTGTCCAGTCCTCCAGCAACTCCAGTGAGTCCCTCAGGATGCAGGCTTGCCAAGACGTGCTCCTCCCATGATGTCAGCCTTGGGGGAGGAGGTGGGGATTCACCACCAGTCCTCTGGATGGCGAGCTCATACCTTGCTGCTATGGAACGTACCTTCCCCCATAGGTCGTTCCACCTCTTCCTGATGTTGTCCCATGTTTGTGGATGCTGTCCCATGGCATTCACCTGGTCCACAATCCTCCGCCATATCTCCATCTTCCTGGCAATGGATATCTGCTGGATCTGTGCTCCAAACAGCTGTGGCTCTACCCTGACTTTGATCGGGGAAAAGGGGGTGCATTTGTGGGGACATGGGTGTTGTGCGGTGTGTGTGTTGTGCAGAGGGTGTTCAGTAATGTGGTGGGGTGTGGGGTGTGTGATGTGTGACAGATGAATGGGTGGTTGTGGTGTGTGTGTGTGTGTAGTTGTCTCTGATTTGCGTGGCTAGCTATTGTGGTCTTTTCGTGTTAGCAAAGGATTGTGGGAGATGTGGGTGTGTGTTTTATTGTGCTGTTTGTAGGTGTGTGGGGTGTGTGTATTTGTGTCAGGAGTGTGTTTTTTGTTCTGGCCAATGTTGTCTTGTTTTTGGGTGGCCTTATCCACAGCGGTTGTGTTTCACTGCCAATGGTTTACAGTAGTTGAATGTCCACTATGGTGATTGATGAGTCATTACTTGGAGGGCGTAGTGTTGTTGGCGAACCATATGGTTGGTAGTACTGACAGTTGATCACATTTAGTGGGTCTGGTGGATTTGTGGTTGTGGCTGTTTTCTGTCGGTTTTGAATGTATGTGTCATTATGTGGCAGACATCCACCTCCGGAGCGGTATGTTAGCGGCAGTCAGTAAGGCGGTATTCGTTATTTACCACCAAGGTCATAATGAGGGCCTATGCCGCCCTAAGAACCTACCATGACTTTCCCAAAACCTTGAAGTTTGCCAATGCTTGTTTGAAGATGTTTTCAGCATTCTAGTAACAGTGTGAATGAAACAGGTTTTGCGCTTGTGCAGCTTAAGCAAATTTCAGGTGAATTCTGATGATTGTGAGTTTGCAGGGAGTCTGCGTACTCTAGATGAAGTTGTTTAATGAGTTTGCGTACTCCAAAGCGTGAGAGTATGGAAATCGTCGAACTTCACATGCGTGTGGTACTTTGTGCTAAAAAATTGTCCATGTAGTTGTTGGTATACGAACCGTGTGAAGACTCCAGATTATTGAATAACATGTATGAGACACTTGGTTTCTGTTGTAATTTGTCTGTTTAATATGTCAATCGTGGTTGACAAACTCAAGAGTGTGTGTTAAAGGAGTGATAGTTTTCCCCCGTGATTTGGTGAGTCCTATATGCACCAGGAGGATCCAATGATCTGTTGAGTGTGAAATTTGCTGGTTGAATTTTGCTTGTAAGCCAGGGAAACTGTGATAGAAGGAGTATCTGTCAGAACGAAATAGTGGAGGGGCCAGCGGTATGGCCGTGGCTATTGTGCCACGGTCATAATAGCGGGCGGAACACCGCCAGCCTGTTAGCGGTGTTACCACCAGCTTACCGCCAACCACCCAGGTCATAATGAGGCCCTTGATGTCCCTAATACAAGTACAGACAATTCCAAGATACACCCCTATAACGGGATCACAGACAGGGATGTCTGCATTGATAAGTCAGACTACAGGAATAATGTACCCTAGAGATCCAAATGTCTGACCAAGTCCAGATGCCGTGTCAGTACTGGTTACCAGAGGTCCAGTCATACCATTATTTGCCCAGGGAAATAATAAGGGCAGTGAGCAGAAAACCGTGAATCCGATTGTAGAAAGGGAGAAATTCAATGAAAACACAAGAATGATGACTCCTATGAGACCGACATTTGATGGAACAGGTCCTTTAATTGATTTGAGTTCTTTTAGGACTCCTCCAAGTAATCAGGGGAGATTCGATATAGGTTCCGATCCAAGCATGGTGACACCAGAGACCTCTAGCCTAATGTTACGGCAAATGCCCGGTGTACACAACAACAACATTTTGCTTACAATGTTAGACAGCTCAGCAGTTAACTGAATGGTTAGAGAAGCAGAGTGGCACCCAAGGTGATTCCAGTGGAGGAAGTACCCGGAATTTGACCAGGCTTAGACTGGAAGCAGAAGACTTGATAGACAGAATTGACTCATACCGAGAAGATGAGTTGTGTTATGTGTGCAAATTGAACAGCAATAAAGCAGGGATAGTACATCAGAAATTAGCAGATCTGGCAGAGAAATATGACATTGAAATTGAGAAAACAAAGCATTTAAAGAAAAGTTACAGTTTAAAGTTTAACTCAAAGGACTTTGAGAACATGAGAATACCGGGAATGAAAATTCACATTACAGAATTAATTCAGAACATTCAAACATGGGGACCTTTAGATATGTGGGAAGGCAGATAGGTGAAGAAAAGAGACAAGAAGAAAATGGATTCTGAGAATCTTACTGAGAGTATGCAGCAGGTTAAAGAACCTGTGAAAATATTACCAAGGAGAGAAATTTCAGGATGACATTTTGTCCATGTCCCTTGAAGCAAGAGTGACATATTGTCATTTACAAATGATTATCCCAGGTTGAGAGAGAAGCCAGTGGAATGGTACCAGCAAACAGATAGGTTTGTGAAACTCGCAAAATTCCTGTGGAAAGATTTGAATTCCCTGTTAGAAATAGTAGTTCCAGCAGATTTATGGGTCGAATGCAATAGGAGTGTAGATTAGCCGACAAGAGAACCTCAGAGAGATCCAATTACAGGTGCACCATCTCCTAACGTGATGAAATATTACTATGAGATGATTTAATTTTTTTTAATGAGAATTTCGCCCAAGAATATTTATTGGCAGAGAATAGATAGGACAGCTCAGGAAGGGAAGGAGTCAATATATGTGTACTATGAGAGATTGTTGCAGGGGTTTAAGCATTACAGTGGTACAGAAACAATTGAGCCTGAAAGTCATGATTAATTTTGTGTTCAGATTTTTTGAAGGATTAAGACCTGAAATTAGCTAGATGATTAAGAGTAATTTGGTTTGTTGGAAAGCAAAGCCGATTGATGAAGTGTTGCAGTATGCAAAGTACTGTGGTCATGAAATTGAGTTGAAACAAAGAAAGCTGAAAGAAAAGGCAATGGTGATGCAGATTAAAGTGGCACAGTCAGGAATACAAGGACGTTTTCTGCAGTAGCAAGGAAACGTGGTTGCAAAACCAGGCGAAAGGTAGAGGTCATGGAGGAACTGGAAATGTGAACCGTGGTTCTGATTTAAATACACTGCAGAATGATGTGTAAGGGATGAAAAGAATGTTACCATGTCACTCTTGCAGAGGCCTTGGACATTGGAAACAGGAATGTCCGATGTTAGTGCAGGAAGGTGTTGTTCAGCAGACAGATTAAATCAATTCTTTTCCAAATATGAAAGGACCAAGAATGAGAGGTCAAAATCCAAATTTCCAAAGTAATGTGAACCAGATGCAAAGTTTTCAACCCTTGCAAAAAGTGCAAATGCCACGTTTGCAGTTGCACCAGTTGCAGCAAATGCAACCCCTAGTCCAAATGGTACCTAGACAACAAATTCAAATACCTCAAGCTCGAATGGAGCAGCAACAGGTGATGCTTCCTCAGCAGGTCACAGGTCAAAGGCTTAACCACAGTAATAACACAATACACCAATACCCATTACACCTTGAGGATGAAGCGAATGATGACTGGGTGAGAGAGAGTTCAGGTGAGGAGGAATGTGTGTTAGCAGCTTCATTAGAATTAGATCATAAAGGTCCATACGTGAAGGGAAAAGTGATGGGTCACAAAGTCTCATTTTTAGTTGACACAGGAGCTACAAGGTCTACAGTGAGAACTGAAGAAGTTCCAACCCTGCCCTTTTCAGGGAAAACAGTAAAGATCGTAGGAGTTACAAATCAGTACTTGACAAATCTAATCACAGAACCAGTCCATGTTTAAACTGTCAACTTTAAAGAGAGAGACTTGCTATGCAAAACAAGATGTTCAATTACTTTCTCAAATGATGGAATTGCCATTCAGACTAACACTGATGTGAAGATGACTCATTCACAGGGCCAGATTGTGACACAGTGAGTGACGATTATCCTTTGATCCGTTTCTTTCCAGTTTTCACAATGAGAGATCTTCCTTCTGACTTACAGGGAACAGTTAAAATTAAAGTGTTGGATTTTACAGGAAAGGACATTGGTCTAATCGAAGTTGGTAAGCCAGTTAAGGTCCCAGTTAAGCCAAATGCGATTTTTCCCCAGATACCCCAATACCACATGACACACAATACAATTGAAGGGATTGCATCTATAATTCCAGAATTTGTAAACCAAGGCATTTTAAAAGAAGTATTGAGCAGCCCATGTAACTCACCAATAATGGAATTGTGGAAGCCATGTGGGAAATTTTTAATTGTTCAGGATTTAAGGAAAGTAAATGATATTGTGATTAAATGTTGTCCAGTAGTGAAAAATCCAGCCTTGATATTGTTTCAGATCCCATGCGATGCTGAATTGTTCACTGTAGTGGAACCATTACAAGCATTCTTTTTGGTAACTCTTCTTGAGATTAGCCAATTTCTCTTCTGTTTTAAATTTTTGGATCAAGTCTATTGCTGGTGCAGAGTTCCACAAGGGTTTTCAGAGTCACCATCCATTTTCAACCAGATCCTGAAAAAGAACCTGAAGTAATTGGAAATGCCTTTCCAATCAACGTTAGTCCAGTACATTGATGATCGATTGGTTGCGTCAAAGACAAGAGAGCATGCAAGTATGATACAATTGCCTTATTGAATCACTTGGGAATAAATGGACATAGAGGCCCTCAATGTGACACTGGCGGTAAATCCCACTTACTGCAATGCTGATGGCTGCTAACATACCGCCGCGGTGGCAGATATCCGTTAACCATATTATGACACACACACACCAATCCGACAGAATACTGCCACACACACAAATCTGCCATCCCAAAGGTCAGCGCTAAAGTGGCGGTACCAATACCCATACCGTTACGCCAACAAAACAAAACCCACCCCATTTTGGCCCACGAATCACCATGGCGGACATTCAACGGTGGTAAACCATTGCCGGTGTATACCGCGGCCCTCAGAATCGACACCCACATACAAAACAACACATTGGCCAATATGAAAAACACACACCTGACACTCATACACATACCACACCCACAACTCTATAAAACACATACCCACAGTATCCACAACCCTTTGCCAACACCAAAAGACTGCAAGAGTTAGCCACCAACATCACAAAGACAAATACAAACACATCACTGACACCCATACATCCCTCACGCACCCCACATCACACACCCCACCACATCACCCAACCCACTCTCACCAACACACAAGATATGCCCATGGCACCACAAAGGCACCCCTGTTTTACTGAGGAGGAGTTTAGGGTCATGGTGAAGGAAATTGTCAGGCCAAGAGCCACAGCTGTTTGGAGCACAGATACAGCAGATTTCCATTTCCCGGAATATGGAACTATGCTAGAGAATCATGGACACAGTGTATGCCGTGGGACAGCATCCAAGAACAAGGGACGACATCAGTAAGAGGTGGAACGACCTACGGGGGAAGGTATGTTCCATAGCAGCAAGGTACCAGCTCGCCATACAGAGGACCCCCACCTCCTCCCCCCACAGCTCACAACATGGGAGGAGCAAGTCTTGGCATTACTGCATCCTGAGGGACTCACTGGAGTTGCCAGAGGACTGGACACTGGTAAGTCAACATTTAACACTTATTACCCCCCATACCTGCATGCCATCTCACACCCTTGCCCTCACTCCCATCGCTCCACTACAACCCACGTACTGCACCTACACTTATGCCTAACCCCAATGCCAAATCCTGCATGCTATACCAATGCTTGGACACCCCTCCCAGCCCTGCTTGAACACCCATCACCAAAGCATGCACAGCATAGGGAAACAAAAAATCCCACAATACATCACCATGCACAAACAGAAGGTGGCAGGTCATAGAAGGGAGGATAGGGATATATAATATGTCATACACATGAAGAATAACACATCACCACAGGTACCCTAGCCAATGTCAGTGGAGAGAGGGTGACACGACTATCCAGTCCCCCAACAGAAGATGCCCCCTTTGATGACAGTAACTCTGGACTTCTGGATCTGGATGACCTACCTGGCGCATCAGGGACCACTGGACTGCTGGTCACCCAAGCCCACTCACAGACCACCACAGAGCCTTCCCCATCAGCATCCAACAACACAGCACCCACCCCACGTACCCACACCTCTGTCCCCAGGACACATCAATCAGCAGTGTGCCCACCTGTACAGGGATCCCAGGCCACACCTCACCCCCAAGATAATCAGGGACCTGGGGTCAGTGGCAGTGGGCACACCATTCAGGGGAAAGAGGCACATGCCAACAGGGACACTGGGAGGACTGCTGTGCGCCATGGGGAGGACAGGACCAGGGAACTGACTCTCCATGAGCACTCTCAGAGATCCTGGGAGCCTACCAACATTCTCAGGACACCATGGGCCAGACCCTAGACAACATGCAGGAGAACAGGCAGCTACAGGAGGGACAGTATCCTAGGGGATCAGGGAGGACTTGCAGGCCATCCGCACCACCCTGATCTCCATAGCTTGGGTGCTGGCAGACATGGCCACATCATAAGTGAGGCAACAGCTCACCAACGGGCCCTTACCACTAGCCAGTCCATTGACCAGCACTCCACTTCTGCTGCCGCTAATGGGCAGGAGGCCCCGCCACAGACCCCACAGGTCACCAGCATCCCTCCCACTGCAGAAGGTGAACCACCCGCAAACGTTCCCTGAGACCCAGACAGAAGCCAGAGACACTTGCAAAGCGAGCTGCCTGTGCCTGTTCACACAGGAGGGTGGGCATCTCCTTCGCCCCAGGCATCTCAGGCCCTGCCCCAGTGAGCCCTGCTGCCCTGAGTGAGGAGGCTATTGACCTCCTGAGATCCATCTCTGTAGGGATATCAACCATTGCGAATGACATCCAGGGGCTGGCATCCCAGATGCAGCAATCCAATGCATTCCTGGAGGTCATTCACGGTGGATTGGCGGCCCAACAGAGATCCATTCAGGCTCTGGCCTCCTCTCTGATGGCAGCCGTTGTCCCTGTTTCAACTGTCCCCCCTCCAACTACCATTTCCCTGTCTCATTCTCCTCAACCCCAGCCCATCCCAGGCACACATACAGACGAGCATGTCCACAAGACAACACCCAAGAGTGGCACAGGCAGACACAAGCACCATGCAAACACCATAAAGTTGCAGACACAACCACATCCACTACCTCCACTGTCTCCCCCTCGTCCTCCTTCTCCACCTCCCTCCCAGTCACGTCCACACTCACACCTGCATGTACTGCCTCAACATCCACCACCAGCATGACCACACCAAGCAGCACACACACCCCACTAGCAGACACCTCCACAAAATCCATCCACGCATCCCCTGTGTCCTCCCCCACCCTGTCTATCCCCCCCTCCTAATGGACACAAACGCAGGCATGCAGACACCCAACAGCTATCCACCTCACATCAGCACACTGCCCATGCACCTGCATCCAAGTCCAGCAAACGTATTCCTCCAACAACCCTTTCCTCAACCTCCACCCCATCTCTCCTCCCTCATCCTGCCCCACCGTCTCTAAGAAGCTTTTCCTTACTCAACTTGACCTCTTCCTTACCCCTCCCTCCCCCTGTGCTGCCTATAAGAGGAGGGACGCAATGACCCAGCCCAGCACCTCAACTAAACAGTCCACGGGAGATAGTGAAGGCACCTCCTAGTTGTGGAGGCAAGACAGTGAAGTATCCTACTGCACCAGCCAGAAAAGGTAAGGATTCAACTCCACCAGCCAGGAAGGGGAAGGATCCTACTCCAACAGCCAGGACAGGGAAGTGAAGAAGCCCTCACCTCCAGCTGCCACACAGCAACCCTCACCTCCAACAAAGGCTGCCCAGGAGGCACCTTCCACAGCTGAGACACAGCAGCCCTCACCTCCAGCAGAGGCTGGCAGGGTACCACCACCACCACCAGTGGTCACAGAGCCCTCACCTCCAGCTGATACAGTGCAGCCCTAACCTCCAGCAGCGGACATGGAAGCCACCCTCCAGGAACTGCTGTGTAAGGAGCCTCCTCCAGAACCAGTGGGCAAGTTCCTGACTTCGGCTGAGGTGCCTCCCTACTTCAATAATGATGCCCCTGCACAGTTCTGTGAGGATGTCGTCAGGAAACGAGTTGGGCCTTGCACTGTGCCCTGTGGCCATGTGAGCCCTTAGTACTTTGAACTGGGCATTGGCCCTTTGTGGACAATTGTACATATTTGGTTTGTGTCGTGTGCCATTGGTTTACGTCTGCAGCTGGTTGTGTATATGTTGTGTGTCGTGCGTGTGTGTCATGCCTGTATGTGTCACTCTCTTTTTCCTCCCTCCCTTGTGTGCCAGGCGGCTGTACTCACCGTCGTTGACTTCGTCGGTATTAGTGTTCCAGGTGGAGCATGACATAGAAAAGCATCAGGAAGGCTTGCAGTTCCATTTCCATGGTGGCGTTGTTCTTTTCTGTGTCTCTGACGGCGAGTCTCTGGTCTTCTGTGCAGTGTTTCTGCCAGGCTTTTGATGGCTTGGTTCCGCCCCGGAAATCGTGGTGGATTACAAGGTCATGATATGGTGGGTGGTACCTTGTCCTCCGCTTTTCTGTTGTTTGCTAATGCCTTGGTGAGTGGTGTTAACGCCCTGGCGGATGGCGTGGTACATTGGCTGTCTATGGGTGTTCTCACCGCCATGGTCATAATTTGCTGATAATTACCACCAGCCTGTTGGCAGCATTACCACCACTTTATCACTCACCGCCAACGTCATAATGACTACCTTAGTGTTTTACTTTGTTCCAATAGTTAAGTACCTGAGAAGAGTAGCGAAGGAAAATAATATAGAATTAATGAGAGGATTCTTTGAACCTACATTAACATTTGGCACAGCTTACGCTCCCAGAAACAACCTCACATGCTTGCTTACACTTATAGAAAAGAATTTCCTAGATCAGACTGATGACAGGAGAAAGGCATTAAAGGAGAAATTAGAGAAGGGTTTAGAGAAGAAGACATTTAGATATGATCATGCATTTAGCGAAATAAAGTCACAAGGGGAATTAGCTTTAGATGCACAACACATAGGAAAACTTTGTCTATCAAAGCCTAAATCTAGAACTATTTGTGGGAATGAGTAAATGTAGACATGTGTTTTTGTTTCAGAGTAAATGGACTTTTATGTTAAATTGACAAGACCCAGCAATTCCACAAGTTTATTACATCTGTGGACCGAATGTGTATTGCCATCTTCCAAGAGGATGGAATGGCACATGTTACTTGGGGATAGTTTTCCCAAAGATCTATCAGCTTGAGAGCCTGAATAAAGTACCTAATATGACTGAATTACATAATGATAGACAAAAGCGAGAATCATATTCTGGTATAGTTGGAGTCATATCTGGAGCAATAGTTCCTTCAGTGGGAGTTATTCTGAATTGAGTGAAAATTCTAACATTGTCTGCTATTGTGGGTAACATGCTGACTCATTTTTCAGGAGCCATGATCCTAATGGATACAGAAATGGCTGCGGTACGATCTATGACTCTTCAGAACCTCCTTGCGTTAGACATCCTTTTAGCATAGGATGGTGGAGTTTGTAAAATACTGAACTCACAACATTGTTGCACATTTATACCTAACAATAGTGAAGAAATTAAAGGCCTTATTAACAATCTAACTAATGATAGCGTTGATTTGAAAGAGCTGAAAGAACCTGGAGTTTGTGAAAAGGTTGGCAAAGGTTCTGCTTCTGTGGGAAATTGGCTTGGCACTATAGGGAAAGGGATTCATTTGAAATTAAGATAGATAATATTGATTATTGTGACGTATAATTGGAGCATGGGGAATTTATAAATTGTATCGTGATTAAAAAGAAAAAGTCGAAAAATGACGGAGGAGGGAAGAAATTAAAATGGAAAAGTTCTTTAGAGAACATTTGAAAAGAGAAAGGGAAAATAAAAGTTATAAAAATGCATTTGTATAGTATGATGTAAGTTGTGATGACATATTTAGTCATCAGTGGAGGGATTGTGAAAGCTGAATTAATTACTAATGATTTTCATTTGTTATGGATTAAGAATTTAGATAGAATTAAGCTAATATAGAAAATAATGTGCGATTTGGAAAATGTGCCCACTTGAGTGGCCACCACTAATGCGTAATACTTTTAGTAAATTCATATTATTAGCTGAAGTGCATGAGTAATGAAAATTGTAGTAGTATGTCACATTAATGATTTCATGCTATGTATTTGTTTATTAACCTTAGGGCTCAAGTTAGCAAGGTTTGGGCCTAGTCTGCACAACCTCATATTAAGAGCAATGTTTAACAAAATTGTGGAAATGTATGCTGACCAAACGTTTAGCAAATGTTTTAGTCTTTCTCATGAGAACTGCTTGTTAGAATGTTTTGTATTAAAAATTGTAAGTTTGTAAACTTTGATGCGTGAGACAGCGATGTTCCTAGGAACCAACAATGGATACACTTACTGGAGAACAGATTGCAACAAGAACGTTACCAGACATGTCTGATGATGGGAACAGAAGAGGAGCCAATCATCAACATGTGAAAGACAGTTTTGTTATGTCTTAGATTTGGGATTTTACTTCTATTGGACTAACTGTAAACATACCATTTTCTGACCAATGACAAGGTGGAAAGTTTCTTTGGGAAATTCTAACTTAGCCCGACTGCATAGGGGAGAGGGAGCCCTTTCTATTCTGATTTTCCCCGTGGTGGTTCTGTTTGAGAAGCTGAACAGTTCCTGATGACTTTGGGCCTGATTACAACTTTGGCGGAGGGTGGTAATCTGTCCCAAATGTGACTGATATACCACCCACCGTATTACAAGTCCATTATATCCTATGGAACTCGTAATACAGTGGGTGGAAAATCCGTCACATTTGGGACAGATTAGCACCCTCTGCCAAAGTTGTAATCAGGCCCATAGACTGGAGTGGGGTAAAGTTTACTGATGCAGAATGGAGTGGTGCAGAGTCAAATAGCGTACAGTGGAATAGCATAGAATGGAGTGGCTTACAAGAGAGTGACATAGATTGGAGTAGCGTAGAGTCAAATAGCGCAATGTGGAGTGGTGTATAGTGAGAGTGGAGTGAGAATGGAGCTGCGTAGAGGGGAGTAGCATATATTGGAATGACCTAGAACAAAGTGGTGTCAAGTGCAGTGGGATAGAGTTAGAAAAAAATTGACTGGAGTGACATAGAGTGGAGTGGTGTACAGTGGAGAGGCATAGAGTGTGGTTGCATACAATAGAATACCGTAGAGTGGAGTGTCTTAGAGAAGAGTGGCCTAGAGTGAAATAATTGAAATGGGAGTGGTGTAGGGTGGCGTTGAGTCAAGTGGTGTAAAGTGGAATAGCTTAAAGTGGTGTAGAGTGGAGTGGGGTAGGGTGGAGTGGAGTGGCATAGAGTAGAACTGCGTACATTGGAGTGGCATTCGGAGGAATAGTGTACAATGGAATGACATAGACTGGAGTGGCATAAAGTTTAGTGATGTAGAATAGAGTGTTGCAGTGTTGAATAGCCTACAGTGGAATAGCATAAAGTAGAGTGGCTTACAATAGAGTGCCGTAGAGTGGAGTATCGTAGAGTCAAATAGCGTAATGTGGAGTGGTGTATAGTGAAGTGACATGGAGTGGAGTTGCGTAGAGTGGAGTAGCATACAGTGGACTTACCCAGAATAGAGTGCTGTCAAGTCCAGTGGCATAGAGTCAGAAAAACTTTGGCTGGAGTGACATAGAGTGGAGAGGCATAGAGTGTAGTTGCATACAATAGAATACCGTTGAGTGGAGTGGCTTGGAGAGGAGTGGCCTTGAGGGGAATACTTGAGATGGGAGTGGTGTAGACTGGTGTCGAGTCAAGTGGTATAGAGCGGAATAGCATAAGGTGGTGTAGAGTGGAATGGTGTAGGGTGGAGTGGCATAGAGTGGTGTGGGAGAGAGTGGAATACTGTACAGTGGAGTGGCCTCGAGTGGAGTGGTGTAGAGTGAAGTGGTGTAGGGTGGAGTTCCGTACAGTAGAGTGCTGAAGAGTAGAATAACGTAGAGTGTAGTGTTATGGAGTATAGTAGCATACAATGGAGTGGTGTATAGTGGCGTGGCATAGAGTGGAATATCGTAGATTGGAGTGGCATACAGTGGTGTATTGGTATTCAATTGTGTGACGTAGAGTGAAGTGGTTTAGAATGCAGTGACATTTAGTGGAAGAGGGTAGACTGGATTGGGATACAGTGGAGTGCCATAGAGTTTACTGACATACAGAAGAGTGGCTTGATTGGAGTAAAGTACAGTGCAATAGTATAGAGGGAAGTGGCATAGAGTAGGGTGGCGTAGAGTGAAGTGTCAAAGAATGGAGTGTCATAGACTGGAGTGGTATATAATGGAGCGTGGCAGAGTGGAGTGGCGTAGAATAGAGTAGTGTAGAGTGGAGTGTCATAGAGTTGAATAGTGTCCAGTGAAGTGGCATACAGTAGAGTGGCATAAATTGAAGTGACATGGAATGATGTAGAGTGAGGTGGCATAGAGTGTAGTGGAGTAGAGTGGAATAGAGTGCAATGAAGTGGCCTAAAATGAAGAGGAATAGAGCAGAGTGGTGCTTAGTGGAATAGTGTAGAGTGGAGAGTCCTAGAGTGGCGTGGCAAAGAATGAAGTGACATAAAGTGGAGGGGTGTTTAGTGGAAAAGTGTAGAGTGGAGTGGCTTAGAGTAGAGTGGCATAGAGTTCACTTATGTAGAGAAGAGTAGAGCAGAGTGAAGTGTGTTAGAGTAGAATGGCATAGAGTGGGGTGGCAAAGAGAGGAGTGGCGTACATTCGAATAGGTCCAGTGGAATAGCATACAGTGGAATGGCATAGATTGTGGTGGCATAGAGAGGAATGGCAAAGAGTGGAACTGTACTGTGGAGTGGAGTTGAGTTGATTGGAGAGGAATAGAGTGGCATAGGCTGCAGCAGCATAGATTTCAGTGATGTAGAAGGGAGAGGCACAGAGTTGAATGGCATACAGTGAAATAGCATGGAGTGGCTTTTAATAGAGTGTCATAGAGTATAATATCATACAGCGGAGTAGTGTAGAGTGGAGTAGCATATAATGGAGTGACATAGAGTAGAGCTGCATATAGTGTAGTGGCATACACTGGAGTGACCTTGATTAGAGTAGTGCAGAGTGCAGTGACATAGAGTGGAATAGCATTCACTGGAGTGATATAGAGTGGAGTGGAGTACAGTAGAGTGGCGTAAAGTGTAGTTGCATACAGTAGAATAGTTTAGAGTGGAGTGGCATGGAATGGAATTTCAAAGATGGAAGTGGTGTAGAGAGGTGAAGAGTCAAGTGGGATAAATTAAAGTGGCATAGAAGGGAGTGGTGTACAATGCAGTGGCATAGGGTGGAGTGGCATAGAGTGGAGAAGCGTAGAATGGAATAGTGTAGAGTAGAATGGCATGGAGAGAAATAGAGTGTTGCATAGAGTGGAGTGCAATAGAGTGGAATAGTGTACAGTGTAGTGGTATGGAATATCATATAGTGTTTAGGGGTAGAGTGGTGTCGCGTAAAGTGAAATAACAGAGTGGAGAAGCATACATTGGAGTGGCATAGACTGAAGTGACATGAGTGGAGTGGCATAGAGTGGAGTGGCATACACTGAAGTGGTGTAGATTGGAGTGCATGGAGTGCAATGACATAGAATGGAACAGGATAGACTTAGTGGCTTACAGTAGAGTGACAGAGAGTGGAGTGGTGTAGAGTTGAGTGGTGTAGATTGGAATAGCATACAGTGGAGGGGCCTAGAATGGAATAGCAGAAAGTGGAGTGAAGTAGAGTGGAGTGGCATACAGGGGAGTGGCATAGAGTGGAGTACCATAGTGTGCAATGGCATTTAGTGGATTAGCGTAGACTGCAGTGGCATAGAGTCAATTGCATTCATTGGAGCGGTGTAGAGTGGAGTGGCTTGGAATAAAGTAATGTAGAATGGAATAGGGTAGACTGGAGTGGGGTAAGTAGAGTGGCATACAGTTTAGTGGTGTACAGTAGAGTGGCTTGAGTGGAATAGTGTGAAGTGGAGTGGTGTGAAGTGGAGTAGCATAGAATGGAGTGGTGTAAAATGGAGTGACGTAGAGTGGAGTGGTGTAGAGTGGAATAGCATTGAGTGGAGCAGTGTACTTTGGAGTGGCATAGAGTGAGGTGACATGGAGTGTGTGACAGTCAAGTGGCATAGAGAGCTGTGACGTAGAGTGGAATAGCGTAGAATGAAGTGGCTTAGAGTAGAGTGGCAGGGAGTGGAGTGGTGTAGAGTTGCGTGCCGTAATGTGGGATGGCTTAGGAAGGAGTGGCATATAGCTGAGTGGCATAGAGTGGAGTGGCCTAGAGTGGAGTGGCATATAGTGGGGTGACGTAGAGTGGAATAGAGAAGAGTGGATTTGGTGTAGCGTAGAATAGCATAAAGCAGAGTGCATAGAGTGGAGTGGGATACAGTGGAGTGGAGTAGAGTGGAGTTCAGTAGTGTGCACTGACATTTAGTGGAATAGTGTACACTGCAGTGGCATAGAGTGGATTGCATTAATTGGAGTGGCGTAGAGTAGAGTGGCAAAGAATGCAGATGCATGGAGTGGAATAGGGTAGCCTGGAGTGCGGTTGAGTTGAGTAGCATAAAGTTAAGTGGCATACAGCAGAGTGTCATATTGTGGAGTGGAGTAGAATAGTGTAGAGTGGAGTGGAGTGGAGTGGCATAGAGAAGAATAGCATGGGGTGGAGTGCAGAGGGGTGGAGTGGCATAAAGGGGAGTGCCATAGAGTTGATTGGCATAGAGTGGAGTGGTGTTGGGTAGAGCAGCATAGATTAGAGTGGTGTAGGGTGAAGCGTATTGTGGAGTGTTGTAGAACACAATAGTGTAGAGTGGAGTGGCATAGAATGGAATAGCATACAGTGGAGTGGTGTAGAGTGGTGTGGTGTAGAGTGGAATAGCACAGAGTGGATTGGCATACACTAGAGTGGGGTATATTACAGTGGGATAAAGTGCAGTGATGTAGAGAGGAACAGGATGAACTGGAGTGCGGTAGCGTGGATAGGGATTCAGTGGCATGGTGTAGAGTAGCTTAAAATGCAGTAGTGTAGATTGGAATAGGATAAATTGGAGTGGCACAGAGTAGAGTAGCGTAGACTGCAGTGGTGTACAGTTGTGTGCCTTGAGTGGAGTAGAGTCAAATAGTGTAGAGTGGAGTGGTGTAAAGTAGAGTGTTGTAGAATAGAGTGGCATAGCATAGAGTGACGTAGAGTGAAGTGTTGTAGAGTGGAAAAGTGGAGAGTGGATTGCAGTCACTGGAGTTGCATAGAGGGGTGTGGCAAAGAATACAGATGTGTAGAATGGAATAGGGTATACTGGATGGGTAAACTGTGGAGTGGTGTACAGTTCAGTGGCATACAGTAGAGTGGCATATAGAGGAGCAGAGTAGAGTGGGGTGGGGTAGAGTGGAGTGGCATAGAGTAGAATAGCATAGTGTGGAGTAGTGTGGAGAGGAGTAGTATCAAGTGGAGTGGTACTGGACTGATGTAGAGTGGAATGGCGTACAGTGAAATACCATAGAGTTGAGTCTTACACAGTGAAGTTGCAGAGAGTGAAGAGGTGTGGAGTGGCGTACAGTGGAATCGCGTGCAGTGGCCTACAGAGGAGTGGCATAAAGTGAAATGGTGTGGTGTGGCCGAGAATGAAGTTACACAGAGTTCAGTGTCATAGAGTGGAACAGCATGGAACGTAGAGCATTGGAGTGTAGAGGAATAGAGTGAAGTTGCAGTAAGTGGAATACTGTAGAGTGAAATGGTGTAGAGTGGAGTGGCGTAGAGCTCAGTGCTGTAGACTGGAGTTGCCCAGAGTAGACTGCCATAGAATGGAATGCCATAAAGTGGAGTGGTGTAGAGTGGAGTGGCATAGAGAGGAATGGCATAGAGTGGCACATCGGAGTGGCATAGACTGGAGAAGTGCAGAGTGGAGTGTTACAGAGCGAAATTGCATATAGTTGAGTACCATAGAGTGGAGTGGCATACAGTGGAACAAAATAAAGTCGAGTGAAATACAGTGGAGTGGTGTAGAGTGAAATACCATAGACTGGAATACAGTGGCACATGGCTGAGTGGCTTCCAGTGCATTTGCATATAGTGGAGTGGCATAGAGTGGAGTGGGTTACATTGGAGTGGAGTAGAGTGGAGTAGCATGGAGTGGAATGGAGTAGCATAGAGTGGTGTAGAATGTAGTGGAGTCACATGGAGTGGAGTAGAGTGAAATAACATGCAGGGGAGTGGAATAGAGTAGAGTGGCACAAAATTGAGTGGTGTGTAGTGGAGTGGTGTAGAGTGGAGAGACGAAGAGATACAAACCATTGATTGGAGTGGTGTAGACTGGAAATAGCATAGAGTGGAGTGGTGTAAATTCAAATAGCGGCATAAAGTGGAGTGACATAGAATGGAGTGGAGTGACTGGAGTGGTGTAGAGTGGAGCATAGACCAGAGTGGCGTAGAGCGAAGTGGTGTGGAGTTCAGTGGAATAGTGTAGAGTGGAGTGGCATACAGTGGAGTGGCATGGTGTAGCATAGAGGGAAGAGGCATAGCAAGCAGTGACATAGAGTGGAATAGTGTTGAATGAAGTGGCTTAGAGTGGAGAGACATACGGCCTCATTATGACATTGGCAGGAAATGCCACCTACCACCACAACGATGGACGCTAACATACCGTCGCAGTGGCTACCGACTGTCCTTGGAATTATGACCACAGCCGGAATTCCACCAGAAGGCTGGTGGAATTCCACTACGGTCATGGTGGCGGGCAGCGGTAAGGTGGTGCTGCTGCCAGCAGCAGCGCCATGCCAGCAGAACACCGCCTACCGTATCATGTTCCATGATACGGCCTGGTGGTGTTTTGCTGGCAGACGCTGCTGCTGGCAGGAGCGCCACATCCCGTCTCCTGCTGGAGGACCCCCTGCGAGCAGGTAAGCCAGGTTCTCCGACAGGAGTGGGGGATGTGGGGTTTTGTGTGCGTGTGTGGGGGGGGTGTGACTGTGTTTGAATGCATGCATGCGTGTGTAATGCATGTGTGCATGAGTGGGTGTGTGTGTGTACATGCATGTTGTGTCGTGTGATTGCGTGTGTGCCTGGATGTATGTTTGTGAGTGTTGCTGTGAGTGTGTATGAATGTATGCATGTGTAGGTGAATGTGTGTATGCGTGTGTGTATGGGTGTGTATGTATGTGCATGTATGTGTGTATATGTGGGGAGAGTAGGAGGGTAGGACTCTGGGGCGAGGAAGGGTGGCTGGGGAGACCCCTTTCAGTGCCAGGGAAAGAATTCCCTGGCATTGATAGTGCCTACCGCCATGGTTTCTGTGGTGGCACAGAAACCACGGAAACCATGGTGGTGGGCGTAGTCTCCAGCCCGGTGGTCATTACCGCAGTGGCGGTCGGTGTGTTAACTTGGCGGTTTGGCTTTGGCCAACCGCCAATGTCATAATAGTGGAGGTATGTACCACCAACCTGTTGACGGTAATACCTCCACTATTACACCAACCGTCTGGGTCGTAATGATCCCCATAAACTGGAGTTGTAGAGTGGAGTTCCATAAAGTGGAGTGGTGTAGAGTGGAGTGGCATAGAGTGCAGTGGCATTGAGTGAAATTGCATACAATTGAGTGGTATAGAGTGGAGTGCATAGAATGGAGTTCAATAAAGTAGAGTCCAAGTGACATGGAGCTGAGAGGCGATGAGTGTAAAACATAGAGTGAAGTGGTGTGGAGTGGAGAGGCGTCGAGTTGAGTGGCACAGAGTGGAATAGTGTAAAGTGGAGTGGCAAAGTATAGAGTGGCGTGGAGCAGAATGGCATAGAGTGGAGTGGTGAAGAGTGGAATAGCATAGAGTGGAATGGTGTAGAGTGGAGAGGTGTGGAGTTGAATACCGTAGAGTGGAGTGGCAGAGAGTGGCATACAGTTGAGTACCGTAAAGTGGGATAGCATAAAGTGGAGTGGCCTAAAGTAGAGTGGTATAGAGTGCAGTGGCATACAGCAGTGTTGCATACAGTGGGGTGGCATTCAGTGAAATGTTATAGATTAGAGACATGCGGCAAAGAATGGATTGATGTAGAGTGAAATAGCATAGAGTGGAAAGGCATGCAGCAAAGTCTGGAGCCTCATAGAGTGAAGTGGCATGTTGTAGAGTGGACTGTCATGTGTCAGAGTGGAGTGTTGCGTTGTAGAATACAGTGGAGTGGCGTGTTGCAGAGTGCAGTGGCATGGAATGTCATAAATTGGAGCGCATTGTCATATAGTTGGGTGGCATGTTGTAGAGTGGAGGGAAGTGTCACACATTGGAGTGGAATTCCATGTTGTGTCATTCAGTGTAGTTTAAATAAAACTACTGAGAATATGGCTGAACAGATGTAGATGACATTTTGCAAGAATATTAATTATGGGGAGGAAAGGGTCTTTTATGGTAGTAGATCTAAATTGGTTCAGTACTGCTAAATTTATGAGGCACAAAAGTTTAGTGATATGCTGTGCCATGGTATACCGCAAAAATGGATGCAGATGATAAAGCAGTATATAATTGGCTAATGACTTCCTTCACAAAAGTAAAAGGCAGCCATGTTGTTTAAACCACACTTAAGGTCTGAGTTAGATCTCTGCGAGATCTCTGCAAATAGAATACTATGTCACACATGTGACGGATATCCCGCACTCTATATTACAATTTCCATTGGTTATAATGGGATCATAATACGGCACACAGGATATCTGTCACATTTGTGATGAAGTATTCCCCTCCGCCATGATCTAAATCAGGCCCTTAGTCAGCATTCTTGATATTAAGTGGTAATACAGTGTACAACTGTATTATAAGTGTATAGAAAGGAATGACACCACTTAGGTAAGTGTGAAAAGGTAGGGAAAACTAGTTATTTTTTACATTATATATTTTGCAAAAATCATGGACAAACATCCTTGTACCTAGAGAAAACCACAGTGTTTACAGAAAGAATAAAAAATGAAATATGTGAAAAATACACTATAGTACACTATGGTGGTCATTACAACCCTGGAGGATGGTGTTAAAGCGGCGGTAAGACCGCCAACAGGCCGGCGGTAAAAAAATTGGAATTACGACCGTGGGGGAAACCGCCAACAAAGACAGTCACTTTAATACTCCGACCGCCACGGCGGTACAAACAAACAGCGCGGCGGTCACCGCCAACAGACAGGCGGAAGACAAAGTACCACCCACAGTATCACAACAGGCCAATCCGACACCTTTTCCGGGGCGGATTCACCGCAGACAAAAACATGGCGGAAACAGGACTTCGAAGGGAAAACGCTCACCTCTACACACCCCACGAGGAATCCGGACGCCATGGAACCAGAGCTGCACATCCTGCCAGCCCTTATCTTCTTGCTCCTCTACCAGGAGCACGAACGCCGGCGGCGAAGACAACGGTGAGTACTACACCTACGACACGGGGGGAGGGAAAAAACAGGGACACACACACGCAACACCCCCACCCTCACCCACTACAACACACACACCAATACAGCATGATACATTACAGTTACACCCCCAACTCCCCTGGAAGAATGCAAAGACAAAAGGAAATGAGTGTAACCATTGTAATATATTAAAATCAAGTACGCAAAAATATATATATACACTATAAACAAAATATACACTAAGCTTAGTAGTCCAGGTAGTGCTCCAATGAAGTCCGTGGAACACTGGGCCCACACGGTATAGGCGAGGCCCACACAAGATCCCCAACCATGACGGAGAGAACACTGCAGGGGCATCAGAGAGCAAGAAAACAGGCACCTCAGGGGGAGGGAAAGGGGGGCACCTCAGCCGGTTGAGTGCACAACGCCAAATCCACGAGGGTGCCACATGCCCACTGCATTATCCTGGGGAGTGCAAAGCCACTGTCTCTCAAGTCTCTACAGTTGGAGGTTTGCCCACTGTTCCATCCTGGGGAGTGCAAAGCCACAGTCTCTCAAGTCTCTACAGTGGGTGGTTTGCCCACTTTTCCATCCTGGGGAGTGCAAAGCCACAGTCTCTCAAGTGTCTACAGTGGGTGGTTTGCCCACTGTTCCTTCCTGGGGAGTGCAAAGCCACAGTCTCTCAAGTCTCTACAGTGGGGGGTGTGCCCACTGTTCCATCCTGGGGAGTGCAAAGCCACAGTCTCTCAAGTCTCTACAGTGGGTGGGTTGCCCACTGCATTATCCCGGGGGTTGCAAAGCCACAGTCTCTCAAGTCTCTACAGTGGGTGGGTTGCCCACTGCATTATCCTGGGGAGTGCAAAGCTACAGTCTCTCAAGTCTCTACAGTGGGTGGTTTGCCCACTGTTCCATCCTGGGGAGTGCAAAGCCACAGTCTCTCAAGTGGATAACAGTCTCCACTGGTTCTGGAGGGGGCATGGTGCCCAGAGTGCTTCATCCTGCTAAGGACAGAGGTAGTGGATGATAGTCTCCAATGGTTCTGGAGGGGGCATGGGGCCCAGAGTGCTACACCCTGCTAAGGACAGAGGTAGTGGATGATAGTCTCCACTGGTTCTGGAGGGGGCATGGTACCCAGAGTGCTTCATCCTGCTCGTGATGGACTCAGTAGCGTCAGTGCCCTTGGCGCTCATGGGCCAGTGGTGCTTGAGGCGGCGGTGCCCTGTTCAGCGGTGCTTGTGACGGCGGTACCCTGTTCAGCGGAGCTTGTGGTGGCGGTGCCCTGTTCAGCGGTGCTTGAGGCGGCAGTGCCATTGTTCAGCGGTGCTTGTGGCGGCGGGTTCCTCTGCAATGACTCAGCTGCTGGCGGTCCTCTCTAGCCCAGCGGGGCTTGTTCTGGCGGTCCTCTCTAGCCCAGCGGGGCTTGTGCTGGCGGTCCTCTCTAGCCCAGCGGGGCTTGTGCTGGCAGTCCTCTCTAGCCCAGCGGGGCTTGTGCTGGCGGTGGCCTCTTGGGCAGCAAGGATGATGGCGGTGGCCTCCTGGGCAGCGGGGATGATGGCGGTGGCCTCCTGGGCAGCGGGGCTTGTGCTGGCGGTGGCCTCTTGGGCAGCGGGGATGATGGCGGTGGGCTCCTGGGCAGCGTGGCTTGTGCTGGCGGTGGCCTCTTGGGCAGCGGGGATGATGGCGGTGGCCTCCTGGGCAGTGGGACTTGTGCTGGTGCTGGCCTCTTGGGCAGTGGGGATGATGGCGGTCTTCTCCGCCGTGATGCTCTTCAAAGACTTGACAGGTTTCTTGTGGCCCTTCCCCACCTTGAAAGGTGTTGCAACTGACTCCACACTCCCACCGGGACCCCTGGGAGCGGCTTTGGTGGCTGGAGTCTTCCCCCTCTCCCGCCGGGCACTGGCCAACTTTTGATGCTTGACAGGTGGGGGACTGTCCGTGCTGTGGCTCCGTGCCACACTGGCTGCCCTGGTGGCCGGTGCACTCCAGATTCCGTTGACTACAGGCACCACTGGTCCCGGAGATGTTGTGGCTGAGGTGCTAGGTTGGGACCTGGAGAGTTGGGACCTAGGAGACAGATGGGGTGGGGGAGGTGTGGGAAAGAGGTCAAGGTTGGACAGGAAAAGTTTTTTGGGAGACACTGGGACGGGTAGCTGGAGAGAGTTTGGGAGTGGACGAAGAGGTTTTGTTTGTAGGAGGTGTTCGTTTGGTGACTTTGGGTGAAGGTGCATGTGCTGGACGCTGTCGTGAGGTGGATGGCTGTTGGGTGGGTGTGTGCCTGTGTTTGTGTATCTTGGGAGGTGGCGTCACAGACACACTGGGAGAGGACACAGGGGACGTGTGAATGGTAGTGGGGGTGGTGACTGCACGTGAGCGGGGTGTGGTGGTGTGTGTGCTGGTGATGGAAGTAGTGGCTGTAGATGTAGTGCATGCAGGTGTGAGTGGGGACGAGACTGGGAGGGAGGAGGGAGACAAGGAGGAGGGGGACATAGTGGAGGCAGTGGATGTTGGGGTGTCTGCATGTGTGTGATGCTTGCGTGAGTGCCTGTGGGGTGTGTGGTGCTTATGTTTGCCTGAGCCACTCAGTGTGTTGATGAGTGTGTATGCTGGTTTGAAGGTGTGCTTGGGATAGGCTGGGGTACAGGGGATTGGGTCTGGGTGGAGGAAGTTGGAGGGGGGAGGCTAGAGACAGGGACAATGGCTGCCATCAGTGCTGAGGCAAGAGTCTGAAAAGCTCACTGAAGGGCCGTCTGACCAGAATGAATGCTCTCCAGGAATGCATTTGTTTGTTGCAACTGCCTTTCTACACCCTGGATGGCATTCAAAATGGAAGACTGCCCAACAGTTAGGGACCTGTGGAGGTTAATGGCCTCCTCACTGAGGGCAGCAGGGGTGACTGGGGTAGGGCCTGAGGTGCCTGGGGCGAAGGTGATGCCCACCCTCCTGGGTGAGCAGGCACGGGGCAAAGGCTGAGGGGCTGCTGTGAGGGCGGTGCTGGTAGGGGGGTGGCGGCTCTACCTGTAGATGCGTGGGGCACAGATGTTGCCGCCACAACAAGGGAGCTCCCATCAGAGGACGAGTCTGTGTCACTGGTGTCAGCTCCTGTCCCTGCCGTGGAGCTCCCCTCGCCCTCCGTCCCACTGGTGAACTCCTGATGATGCCTGATGATGTTAATGCACACAAGAACAGGGAGACAACAAAAAGGTGGGGGACGACAGAAGAAAGACATGTTGAGTGCATGCATTACCGCTACTGTTAGCGGACACGACAGACACAGAAGCCCCCTGCACTACGCCATGCTCTTGGGCTACACTGTTCAATCCCTGGGACATGGCTTACAAGGCTATGGACGACATCTGCACACATGGATGACACAGGGGCATGGCTAGGTGTACTTGGCACTCTACAGAGGTGGGGTGGGGTGCCACATGGCCTGCCTTACGGAGGGACCTTGCCTACTATACTCGCCCTGGCCTAGGGAAACCCACAGCCCACCTACCCCACACAGACACCTCCACTGCGCACTAAATCAGCAGGATGAGAGTGTACTCACCCCTTGTGGCTTCTGTGATGCCCTCAAGCACCCATCCAACTCCGGGTACGCCACCGCCAGGATCCTGAACATCAGGGGGGTCATGGTGCGACAGGCACCCCTCCCACGTTGGGAGGCCATCCCCAGCTGAGCCTCCGCCATCTTCTTGCTCCAGCGGCGAATGTCCTCCCCTCTTTTCCGGCAGTGGGTGCTCTGTCTCTGGTAGACCCCCAGGGTCCGGACGTCCTTGGAGATGGCACGCCAAATATCCTTCTTCTAGTGGGTGCTGACCTACATGAATTGTACAGGGGGAAGAGAAATTTTATTACCAACTGCACCTTCACAGTTATTGGCCCCCATCCCTACCCTTGACATGTGGCACATGCATTCCTCCTCGTTTCATGCACGCCTCAATCCCCCCTCCCATCTTTCATCCACCCCACTTCACACAGACATAGCCCATACAGAATGCTCCCAGTGTACTTACCTGTTTGTCTGGAGGACCGTAGAGTAGAGTGTACTGGGGGAGGACCCCATCCACGAGTTTCTCCAACTCCTTCGATGTGAAGGCAGTGGCCCTTTCCCCAGACATTCGAGCCATTGTCTCTTCCAGACCGAGGACACAGCAGCACTTGCAGTGTAGGTCCTCTCCTGTCGAAGATCAGGTATCGAGTGATTGAACAGATAGAAAATGGCGGTCACGTCCGCGGCGGTGTGTACTGTCACCGCCGGTGTACATCTTCATTGGCTCCTGGGACCCATAGGGTCCAATGATTTTTAAAAAAAAATGTTTTTTTATTCATTTAAACACAAACCAAAGAAACATACATTTATACAGCGGATCTCTCGACGAGAGGACAAGGATATATGAGAACCATTACAAATCATATAACTACTGTGGTATCCCAAATCGCAGGCGGGTCTCCGCCAGTATCTCTCTCTATATACTGATATCAAGGGATCCGTTCCAAAAAAGGGCCTCCACACCGGAGGAGCGCAAAAGTCCGCCGCCCCAGCATAGGACAAGGACAGACACACCCAATGGTATTAATCTGACATCGTCGAGCAGGGAGAACTGCAAAAAAAAATAACAGTTGCAAAAACCTCTAAAAACAGGCAGGTGGAGCACACAGTCACATCGCGCAGGATTATCATACAACAAGGTAACTCGCATGAACCGAGGGGGAATGAAACGCGCAAATGGGAGACATCAGTCACACAGCACCCTCAGTCTGCGTCGCCAGATATTCATTTAGAGGAGCCCAGATATCCTTGGGGCGGGATCCCTCTGGCATAAGTTCCCAGAATACTAACAGCTGATCATGACAAAAAGCAGCATCTCGTAACCAATCAGACCTACGGGGGGCTCTCCCCCAACCCCAGCACATCGCGACTCTACGCTTAGCCAGCAGCATGAGAAGGCCCACCAAGCGTCTATGCGGGCCCTGAACCTCGTCCATATATCCCATCAGCGCTATCTTAGGGGAGAGGGGTACCTCCACCTCTATCATTTCAACAATCGACCATCTTATCTCCTCCCAAAACTTATACACTTCCGCGCACTCCCATGCCAGGTGAAAGAAGCCCGCGTCCCGAGCCCCGCAACGAGCGCAGCATGTATCCGCTAGCAGCCCCATGGAATGTAGTTTCTTGGGCGTATAATATAGTCGGAGCAGAAACTTAAAATGCAGCAGGCGCAGTCTATAATTCGGGGACAGTGTCCTCATATGAGCACAACAGCTACGCCACATTGCCTCCGGGATAGGCTCCCCCACATCTCTCTCCCATGCAGTCCTAGAGGACACCACAAGGCCACTCGCCTGCTCCTGCACAGCATTATACAGCTTAGTTATCAGCTTGGAGGGGGATCTCACGCTACAAAGTGCCTCCAGAACACGAAACTCCGAGGGAGCATCCGGCACTTCAAAAAATCGATCTCGCAGCAAAGCGCGGACCCGGAGAGCACAAAAACGTTGCAACGGGGTGCCATCGCAGTCCGAGAGTGCATCGGAAATACCCAACAGCCGATCGTCCACTACCCAGTCTCCCAGCACCGTCAAGCCAGCGTCTCGTAGAATCCCGCGCACCCCTCCATCACGAAACATCTGGGCATCAGCCACTGCCATAACAGGCAGCGAAGGAGCAAAGGGTGCAGATATCCCAGCCCGCTGCATTAACGCTCTCCATGCTCCCGCAGTGCAGGAAACTGTGTCAACTCCTCCAGAACGGGGGGGAACCCGACCGCCGAGCGCGCATACCAGGCCGTCAGGCCAGACAGAATCACTCTCTGGTGCAAGGTGTGGCATATATCGGGTCAGATTCAGCCAATAGTACGCAAAATGTGCCTGTGCACAGTGATAATATAACTCCAGGTCTGGGGCTGCCAATCCGCCCCGCTCAAATGGCAGCGTCAATTTCTCCCAAGCGATGCGGGACTGTCGCCCCGCCCACGCCAGCCGAACAAGCGCAGATCTCAGGCGCCGGAAATAGGCCCTAGTAATGGAAGGGGAAGATTCACGAATAAATACAAAAATTTAGGGAGTACCACCATCTTAGCAATAGCAATGCGACCAGTCAACAAAAGTGGCAAAGCTTTCCAGACCTCCACCTTTTCCTCTAGCCATGTCAGCGCTGTCCCATAATTAGCAAGCCGAAGCAGCACAGGTGTATGCCCAGATAACGCACCGGTCCATCTGCCCAAACCAGAGGGTATCGCAAGTCAAATCTCTCCACGCTAGGAGTTAGTGGCAGGATCATTGATTTCGACCAATTAATAGTGACCCCAGAAAAATTCCCGAAGCGAACAATTTAATCTAATAAAATGTCTAATTTCTGCCCGGGGTTTCGCACGTATAGCGTGATATCATCTGCATATAAAGATATCAAGACAGGGCGTTGCCGGAACTGTAAGCCGCTATTGCTATATTTCTGTCGCAGTCCCGCCGCCAGAGGCTCCATCGCAGCCGCGAAAAGAAGCGGAGACAGCGGGCAGCCCTGTTGCGTACCCCGCGAGACCAGGAATGGGGCCGATACACCTCCGTTAAGGCGCAACCTGGCAGTGGGCAGGGTATACAGCAACCTGATCCAGTTCACAAAACGCACGCTGAGACCCACCCGGTTCAGAAGCGCAAACATATATTCCCAAGCTAGGGAATCAAAGGCCTTAGCTGCATCAAGAAACACTGCAGCTACATCATCGTCTGTCTCTAATGATCCCAGCACCGCAAAGAAAGTACGCAGATTATGGCTCGTGGATCTCCCAGGGATAAAGCCTGATTGATCCGGAAGCACCATTCTAGAGAGTAATGGCTGCAGTCGAGTCGCTATCATTTTTGCAAGAATCTTGTTATCAATGTTTATCATGGAAAGTGGGCGGTACGAATCGCATCGTGTCGGGTCCTTCCCAGGCTTCAAAACAGTTATTATTAAAGCCTTCCGGAGGGAGGTCAGGAGTGACCCAGTCGCCAGAGACTCCTCATACACCTCCAACAAATAGGGAGCAAGGATGTCCACATATTCTTTATAAAAAGCAGGGGATAAGCCGTCAGTGCCCGGAGACTTATCTCCGGGTAGGCTTCGAATCGCCGCCGCCACTTCCTCTACTGTGAACGGCATATCCAGATACATCCTGTGTGCCTCCTCCAACCATACTAGCGCAATGTTCTCAAAATACTCCTTCATATCTGCCTCCCTAAGACCCACCGGTGGCGCGTATAGCTGCGAGAAATATTCTGTAAATACCTGCATCACGCCTCCCGATGCGGTCACCCTGCCGCCCTCAGTATCTATCGCCTCAGTAACGTAATTACTGGCCCAGGGGCTACGCAATAATCCCGCTAGTGTCCTCCCGGCTCTCTCACCCTCACCATACCTGCGAGCCTGTGCGTGTCTCCCAAGGAAACATACCTCTCTTAGAGAGGCCTCTTCATATAGGGACACCTCACTCCTGATTTCGGCAAGTACCTCGCTTGACCATGTCAACTCTAAGCGCCGTTCCAGATCGCCAAGCCTCCTTTCGATATCAGCCATCTCCCGCCTTAAAGCTTTCACTATCCCATGCTGTTTTGCAAGACACACCCCACGGATAACCACTTTAAATGCCTCCCATACAGTGCCGGGGGAGTCCACCGAACCTCGATTCTCCTAAAAAAATAACCGAACAGCCTCCCGCACTTCCTCTCGGAAGATGTCATCCCGGAGAGCACCGCTGGGCAGCCGCCACATCACCATCGGTTGTAAGTCACTAGGTATCGCCAGGTCTAATAACACCTGTGAGTGGTCTGACAGCGTACGGGGAAGATGGTCTATTGCTCTAGTCCAAGCCTCCACATCTCTACTGCCCAGCCATCGATCAATACGAGACCAACTGCTATGGAAGTAGTTCCAGCAGGTGCCCTCACGCACTCCTATGTGTCTCTGCCTCCACAGATCCACCAGCGCACCGCTATCCATTACTGCTGTCAAAGATCTCGCTGAAGAAACATGTTGCATCCTAGCCGCGCTCTCTCGGTCCAGCCAAGCATCTAGGACTACATTAAAATCACCGCCCCAGATCACAGCTCCAGCTCCCAGCGACTCCACTAGGCGACATACCTCCAGGAAAAACTCCGGGTCATCTACATTCGGCCCATACAGAGCCACTAGCTGGCATGCCCTGTCTAACAACACTCCACTCAGTATTACATATCTGCCATTGGGGTCAGAAATAATTTCGCGCGTACGCCACTGCAACCCCTTACGGATAATGATTGCAACCCCACGAGCGTAGCTAGAGTATGTAGAACAGTGAGCCTCCCCGACCCAGCCAGCTTTCAGCCTGCCAACCGTTGATGCCATCAAATGCGTTTCTTGTATCATACAGATGTCAATCCCATGACGCTTAACATAAGCCATCACCAGCCGGGCCTTATGGTTATCATTAAGTCCCCGCACATTCCATGTCAAGCATCTCACAGCAGAGGTAACATCATCCCCCATCCAGAACCGCAGTCATACAACACTGCGCATGAACACAGCTCTCCACCTGCCAAGAACTTAACAAATAGGGAACCTGATACATTCCCCAATTAGTCTCTTCCTCCCACCACCCACCCAGGCCCCCCAATCGGACCCTCGAAGTGACCCACCCAACCAACCCCAAAGCCCACACTGCAAACATTGAACAGGTAGCAACCGGACTCATCCGTGGGGGCAGAAGCCTGCCAATCGACTCTCCACCGAGAAGTTCTAGGGGAGAGGGGCCACGGGCAAAGCAACAGTTACACATCAGGGGCCAGATCGCGGAGCGGACCCACACGCCCCCACAGCTTCAGACGTAGTGGTGTCCCGCACATGACACTTAATCATTGTCACTGAGAGAGGCATCCTCAGCGCCCACTCCCCCCACCCCCCCACCCCCGACTGCTTGGGTAATCGTCTAGCGAACTTAGTCGCCTGCTTTGGGTCCGAGAAGTACAGCACTTTGCCTTCATGTCGCACCCTCAGTTTAGCTGGGTATAACAGGGCAAATCCAACTCCAGCCTGGCTGAGCAGGCGCTTTGTCGGTAGGAAAGCCCGCCTCTGGGCCTGTACACCTGGGGTATAATCGGGAAAAAAGTTAATTTCAGAGTTCTTATATACCAGGGGTCTTTTCTCCCTAGCTAACCGGAGCACAGTATCTCGGTCCCTATAATTCAATAGTCGTGCAATAATTGGGCGTGGAGGAGTGCCAGGAGGAGGGCGAGGGCCCAAGGAGCGATGTGCCCTCTCAATCACCAACAGCTGAGAGAGCTCGCCAGCAAACAGCTCTTGTAACATATTCTCGACGAAGTCCTCCATGCGGCCCATATCGGTTGCCTCCGGTAGCCCCACGATACGGATGTTGTTGCGTTGGGACCGGGCTTCCAGGTCCTCATTTTTGTTTCGTATCACCTCCAGGAGACGCTCCATCTGCGCAATCTGTTCTCTATCACCGCTGCGCGCCTCCTCTACCTCAGATGTGCGAGTCTCCAGAGTCTCAAACCTGGCATCGTTGTCATCCACCCGGGCTCTGATGCGGTCAAGCCGCTCCAAGACATGGTCCAGCTTAGCGTCTATACCTGCCAAGCTGGTCTTAAGTTCCATGAACATGGATCTCACAGACATCTCTGGAGACTCCCCTTCGGCGTCTGCGTCTCCAGGCTGGGAGGCGGGAGGGGCACCGCGTTTTTCTCCTCCAGAGAAGGAGATTTTAGCTTGTCGCTTATCTGCCTTGCCCATCTTGCAATACTTCACGAATAATGCAACTAGCGCCAGTCCAAGTAGACCTAACCAAGACCGCGGGTCTCTGTCTCCGAAAATTCACCCGGCCGGCAACTTCATTCTCCTCACCAGGCCACCAGGCAGCCCCCAGGCGCACTTAACAGTCTCTCCGCCTCCCAGGTCAAATCCGTTTCCAGTATAGGGGTTCCACAAACCCCACCAGCAGCAGGGAGTTCCACACAGCACAGGAGGAAAGGGGGGAGGGGGGCCAGCCGGGCACCAGATTCCAAAACCAGGATGTTTAAGCCCCACGAGCCAGGGGAGAACTCTGGAGCACGCTGCCGTACCAGTCAGGGCCCCTGCCCCCGTCTCACCCCCCATGTCACCCTTCACCTGGTTCTGTGCTGCCAAGGCAGTGCAGGGCTCCCGATGCAGTCCGCAGGGCACCAGCAATGTTTGTATATAGGCAATCGGCGGCCAAACCGAGGTCCCCCCAGGTCGTCTCTCCACCAGGGCCCCGAATTCAGGCCCTCGCCGACTCCAGTCTCAGCGCGCTCCGAGAGCACTTATTATCGACCGGGCCCAGCGCGCATCTGCCGGGGGCCCGGGAATCGGAAAGTTCAGAAGAGCTCCCTAGTTGAGGGTCGGAAGAGGCCCAGGGGGCCGGCGTCCCCAGCCGCCCCGCACACCAGAAGCAAACAGCTAAAGAAAGGGGGGAGGAGCCGCGGCCCGAGGCATCCGCTGATCAGGCTCCACGGGCTCCCCCGCACTCCCGTCTCCTCTCCCCTCGGTTTGGGAGCAGCCGCAGAGTCTCTCCTCTCCGCACGCACTGCAGGAGTCAGCGCGCGCGGGCGACTGCCGGCGCCAGGCCCCTAAACACGAATCCAGCTCCCGGGCACCCAAAGCAGCCAAACCCGGCTCGCGTAGCGTCGTTGGGGTCCCCAGGGGGGAGTCTCAGGGGTCCGCTCCCTTCACCGCCGCCTGCAGGATAAGTTATATCGCATAAATTGCCCGGCCCCGGCACAGCCTCACAGTGTGGCGGCCATCTTGCCCGGTGGCCAAGCCACACCCCCCACCCATAGGGTCCAATGTTAACCAATGCAGCATTGGTCCGCGGTCTTTGACCGCCTACTGCAACGGTGTACAACGCCAGCGCAGTTACCTCACATCACATTGTCCCACTTTAGAGGTCAGGCAGCTGCCATTTCAGGGGCCCACATCGCTTAATTTTTAACTCCTCACACATACCTAGGCCTAGCCTCAACACACATACAGGCCACTTTTCGGATTATGATTCGTGTTCTGTGTAAGCTGTGGGTACGTACCTCTAAGTTTGTTGACTCTGTGCTCGCTGTTGTCCTTCATAGACACTGTACGCTGGGCCATGTGAGGAGATGGCGGCATCCTCCGGTGTAGAGACCGCTGGTGGATCTGTCGACAATGGAGGAAAGACTTGTGACCATCACCTACAGGCTTGACCGCGCCACAATCCATGAACTGTGTACCCAGCTGGAGCCAGACCTGATGTCAGCTATCCGCCATCCCACAGGAATCCCCCCTCAAGTGCAGGTGCTGTCAGTACTCCCTTTCCTTGCAAGTGGGTCTTTTCAAACTACAGTGGCCATAGCATCAGGGATGTCCCAGCCTATGTTTTCCAACGTGTTGTCCAGAGTGTTGTCTGCCCTGCTGAACCACATGCGGAGCTACATCGTTTTCCCTCAGGTGGAGGATTTGCCTACAGTGAAAGGTGATTTCTATGCCATGGGACATATCCCCATCATCATAGGTGTCATTGATGGGACACATGTGGCTTTGGTCCCCTCCCCCCGCAGGAGTGAACAGGTATACAGAAACCGGAAGAGTTATCATTCCATGAATGTGCAGATGGTGTGTTTGGCAGGCCACTACATCTCCCATGTGAATGCCAAGTTCCCCGGCTCAGTGCATGATGCCTACATCCTGTGGAATAGCAGCATCCCTTATGTGATGGGTCAACTCCAGAGGCACCAGGTGTGGCTATTAGGTGAGCACCTGGAAGCAAGACAGTGGGAATGGTTGTCTGGGTCTGGGGATAACTACAGGTTAGTGTGTGTCTATCAGTTGTCCCTCGCCATTTGCAGGTGACTCTGGTTACCCCAACCTGTCATGGCTACTGACCCCAGTGAGGAATCCCAGGACAAGGGCAGAGGAACACTACAATGAGGCCCATGGGCGAACTTGGCGGATTATAGAACGGACCTTCGGCCTCCTGAAGGCCAGGTTCCGATGCCTCCATATGACAGGTGGATCCCTATTCTACTCACCAAAGAAGGTGTGCCAGATCATCGTGGCCTGCTGTATGCTTCACAACTTAGCTTTGCGACGACAGGTGCCTTTTCTGCAGGAGGATGGTCCAGATGGCGGTGTTGTTGCAGCTGTGGAGCCTGTGGACAGTGAAGACGAGGAAGCAGAAGAAGAGGACATGGACAACAGGAACTCGGTGATCCTGCAATATTTCTAGTGAGACACAGGTAAGAGTACAGACCTGCCTACTACATGTACTTTAACACTACTACCTCTCTACTGTCTTTTGTTTTCACCCAGTGTATGGCCACTGAGTTGTCACTTTCCCTTACGATTTCACAGATGTGGGTCCCTCTGTGTAACATCTGCTTTGTTTCCTCATGGACTAGAGCTGTGTGACATAGGTATGTTGCCATTACAATTGAAAGAGCATTTTGTCACTGTAATTGTTAATACACAATTTCAAAATCACAGACTGACTCCAGATTGTTTTGTGCTTCAAGGGTGTTTATTTAAGTGCTCAATATTGGAGGGGGTTGTCAAATGGTGAGGGGTGATGGTGGAGGAATGTCCATGGCAGAGTCCGGTCTATTAGTCTCACAGGTGCATTGCCCAAATGGGCATGGGAAGTGGAGCTGGGGCAGTTTGAGGATGGACAGAGTGACCAAGTGGGACAGAAGGATGACATTCAGGGAGGTCTCATTTCTTGGCGGGGTCTTGGCATCGTTCTCTGTCTTTGTCCTGGATCTCAGGGACCGTTTGCGGGGTGGTTCTCCCTCTGCAGGGGGTGGGGCATCCTGTCCACTAGCGCCGGCGGAGGTGGTGGGCAGTTCATCGTCCATGCTAGTGTCAGGGGCCCCTTGTTGTGCCACAGTGTCCCTCCTGGTGTTGAGGACTTCCTTCAGCACCCCTACGATGGTGCCCAGGGTGGAATTGATGGTTCTGAGTTCCTCCCTGAAGCCCAAATACTGTGCCTCCTGCAGGCGCTGGGTCTCCTGAAACTTGGCCAGTACCGTTGCCATTGTCTCCGTGGAGTAGTGGTAGGCTCCCATGATGGAGGAGAGGGCCTCGTGGAGAGTGGGTTCCCTTGGCACAGCAGCCCTCCCAGTTCCCCTGTTATCCTGGGCCTCCGTCACCTGGACCGTGTGCCCACTGCCCCCAGGTCCCTGTTGTTGTTGGGGTGGTGGGTTATCCTGGGTTCCCTGCAGTGGTGGACACACTGCTGCTTGACGTGTCCTGGGGACAGAGGTATGGGCCCGCTGGGTGGGTGCTGTGCTGGTGTTTCCAGAGGGGGGAAGCTCTGTAGTGGCCTGTGACTGTGTGAGGGGAACCGACTGTCCAGGGGTCCCTGATGGGCCTGACTGGTCATCTAGATCCAGTTGGACAGAGGTGCTGTCATCACTGTGGGCCTCTTCTGTTGGTGGTGTGGACATGTGTGGACCCTCCTGTCCGGTGATGTTGGGTAGGGGTCCTGCAGGGGTATAAAAGGATGTTTATTGCATCTGTGTGTGGCATGGTGTGCAATGGGTGGGTGACCGTGTACTCCAGTGCTTGCATTCCTGTGTGGGGGCTTCTGTGATGACGGTTTAGGGGGGTGAATGGGTGTGTGCAGTGGCCATGCTTTGGTGATGGGTGTCCATGCTTTGTTGTTGCATGCAGGGCTTGGTATTGGGGTGTGTGGTTTGTGATATTGGGACATTTGTGAGGAGTTGGAGTGATGGGGGTGAGGGTGAGGGTGGGGTATGTGATAGCATGCAAGTAGGGTGGGGGATGTAAAAGTTAAGATTTGACTTACCAGAGTCCATTCCTCCATCTACTCCTGCGAGGCCCTCAGGATGCAGAATCGCCAAGACCTGCTCCTCCCATGTTGTTAGTTGTGGGGGAGGAGGTGGGGGTCCGCCGCCAGTCCGCTGAACCGCAAGGTGGTGTCTTGAGACCACAGAACTCACCTTCCCCCGTAGGTCGTTCCACCTCTTCCTGATGTGATCCCGATTTCTTGGGTGCTGTCCCACTGCGTTGACCCTATCCAATATTCTTCGCCATAGCTCCATCTTCCTAGCTATGGAGGTGTGCTGCACCTGTGCTCCGAATAGCTGTGGCTCTACCCGGACGATTTCCTCCACCATGACCTTGAGCTCCTCCTCAGAGAACCTGGGTTGTCTTTGCCGTGCCATGGGGTGGTGTGGGTGATGTGTGGGGTGGTGTGTGTGGTGATAGGTGTGCTGATATGTAGTAGTGTGTTGTGTGATGTGCGTGGAAGTTCTGTTGGTGATGGTATTTTGTGCCTGTGGATGCTTGGTTGTGGATTGTAGTGTCTCTCTCTGGCCTTCTCTCAGTAACGTTGTCGTAATAGTTTGTGGGTGATGTGGGTGTGTGTTTTATATTGTATTGGGTGTGTGGGTGTGGTGTGTGTATGTGTATCAGGTGTGTGTATTTCGATTTGTCCAATGTGGTAGTGTTTTGTATATGTTTGTGTATTTTGAGCGCGGCGGTGTGCACCACCAAAGGAATACCGCGGTTGAAAGACTGCCACGTGGATTCGTGT
Organism: Pleurodeles waltl; assembly: GCF_031143425.1. Lineage (NCBI taxonomy): Eukaryota > Metazoa > Chordata > Amphibia > Caudata > Salamandridae > Pleurodeles > Pleurodeles waltl. Next base: position 613,350,900 of record NC_090436.1, on the reverse strand, counting down.
GTCGTGATAGTGTGGGAGTATTTCTGTTGGCGTGACGGTGGAGGATTTGTTTTCGCCAGTTTATCACTGACCTTTGGTGTGGCGGACTTGTGTGGGTGTCTGAATTTTGGCGGATTCCGTGCTGTTGGTCATAATAGCTGTGGCGGATTTCCGTGGCCGCGGTGGTGTGTTGACGGTCTTCTGCATGGCGGTAAGCGGCTTTTACCGCCAATGTTGTAATGACCGCCTATATTTGTGAAATATAGTGTAGTACAGTGTATTTTTAATTTTTTTACAAATGTGTTTGTTGTTTCATATTTTTCTAGGGAGTGCCACACTACTCCATAAACTTTGAAAACATTAATATGTTAAGATGAAAAATACACTGCAGTGCACTATATTTCTGAAATACAGTTTAGTACAGTGTTTTTTTTTTTTTTTTTACAAATTAATATTTTTATTTTTTGTATATTTTATTTTCCATATTTCATTTTTGTAAGTACCACACTGCTTTGTAGGTAGTACAATGGTAATTCGCAAACCTTTTATTTAAAAATAAATATGTAAAAAAAAGCACACTCTATTATTATGCTATATTTGTGAAATATAGTGACTGTTTTTTAAATAATTTTACAATTTTTTTTTTTATAATTTTTAAATACTGTGGTACTTTTTAGGTTGCAACACGGTGAATAATACACTTTCCAAAAAATATATAAGGCAATAAAACTACTTTGAACTTATCTTTACACTCTTAATTAAAGTGGCTCACCCCTACCTAGACCCTTATAAAAGAGTAGTACACTGTATTTGGAGGTAAAAACCCAGAACACACCAAAGTGTGGTAAAAGAAATTTGTCTGCCTTTTACTTTTCTAAAGGCATCCATTACCCAGACATATAGGGCCTGATTTATGAAAAGTCTCCACTGCCTTTGTGTCATTATTTGATGCAAAAGCGGCACATACTTACAAAATATATATATATTTTGTAAGTTTACACCATGTTTGCATCAAAAAATGACACAAAGGCGGTGCTAACTTTTCATAAATCAGACCTATAGTGTCTTGTCATCATCATGTACTGCACTATCATATGAAATTACTGAGCTATATCATGACCCATTGTATCACAAAGTTTTGGTGACTTATAACTTTAAAACTACTTTTCAAATTAGATATACTACCAAAAAGGATCATCCCCACACTATTATCTATATTCCTGCCAATTTTTACAGAAATCCGACTGGCCTTTTTGCCACTACTTGTATATAAAGACTCTATAGAAAATACATTGGTGAAAAACACATTTTGGGTCCCTCCTTTTCTTTTTGCATCCCCTTAGCAAATCCCCATGAAATGTTGCATCATTTGCCAATGTTGAAAAATGAAATGGCCTCAAAGTTTAGTGGAGATTCATCAAATGGTGGCAAACTTATTACTGAGCAAAAATCAGAGAAGTTCCTGTCTCTGGGAATCGTAACTATAACTGCAGGGTGGCTATCAATCAATCAAACAGCATTTCTCTAGCACAGCACTGTCAACCCTAGGGGCACTGAGGGTTCTGTGTTTCCATTGAAAAGCAAGGTCTTGAGTTTCTTTATGAAGTCCACTAGGGTGGGTACTGTTCGGAGGTGGAGAACCAGGTCATTCCAGGTGTTGGTGGTGATGTAGGAAAAGGAGCGTCCCCCACTGCAGCTGTGATGGATGTTGTGAGGGGGGTGAGGACAAGTGAGGTGGAGTGAAGATGTCTTGTAGACAGATGGAATCTCAGTTGATGGCTGATGTAGGATGGTCCTTGGTCTTGTAGAGCTTTGTAGGCGAGCGTGATGAACTTGAACTGGCATTTCTTCTGGATGGGGAACCAGTGGAGGTCTCTGAAGTAGGGGGAGATCTGGGTTCTTCTGGGGAGGTCCAGGATGAGTCTGGCTGCCAGTATTCTGTATGGTCTGGAGTCTTCTGAGGAGATGGGTGGATATTCTGGTGTAGAAAGTCCATGAGAACTGATGATGTCTGCAAGGGGGGGTCATGTAGATGTTGATCAGGGTGGAGCTGAGGGATGATCCTTGGGGTACACTGCATATAATGTACTTGGGTGCGGAGGTAAAGGGAGGTAGTTGGATGCACTATGTGCATCCTTTCAGGAAAGAGGGGATCTATTTGAGGCCATTTTGCCATAAGCAAGGAATGCAGAGTCCGTCTATGAGACTGTGGTGAGAGACGGTGTTGAACACAGCAGAGAGGTCAAGGAGGATCAGGGCTACAGTTTCTTTGTGATCAAGGAGAGTTCTAATGTCATCAGTGGCAGCAATCAGTGCAGTCTTGGTGCTGTGGTTGGCACAGAATCCTGATTGTGAGGCATCAAGCAGGTGGTTTTGTTCAAGGTATTCAGTGGCTGTTGGTTGATGGCTTTCTCGAGTACTTTGGCAGGGTAGGGGAGCAATGAAATCGGTCAGTACTTTTTGAGGTCGCTTGGGTGGCCAAGGGTTTCTTCAGTAGGGGCTTGACCTCTGGGTGTTTCCAACTGTCCAGGAAAGTTGCTGTGTAGATGGAGGGGTTGAGGATGGTGGCGAGTTCCATGCTGATTGGGCTCATTCTGAGGTTGCAGGTATGGTGGGGGCAAGGGTCGGTGGGTGGCCTGGAGTGAATAGATGGCATGATGGCTGCAATGGTCTGGGTGGTGAGCGAAGACCAGGTGGTGACTGTTCAGCTGGGGCTCGCTGGTTGGTTGAGGTTGTCGAGCATAAGAGTGGTGGTTTGGGGGACAAACATTTAGTAGATTGTGGTGAACTTGCTGTGGATATAGTCTGAGAGGATGTAGCAGAGTTCTTGGAAAAGTGGATGGTGTGTTCAATGGTCGTTAGGTTGGAGAATTCCTTGAATATGTTTAAGAATGCCTTCATGTGGCTGGCCGCTGTAGCAATGCTGGCAGAGATGGTTGCTCTCTTGGCTTCCTTGATTCACAGATGGTCGTTGCTTAGGGCTTTTTTTGTAAGCGGCTCTGTCACAGGGGTTCTTAGTGATGTGTCTTTGCTTCTCAAGTCAGTACCAGTTTTGATTGGTGGTTCTGAGCTCTGCAATGTACCATCTGGCTTGTTTACAGGTTATGTTGGCTTTTGCTAGTTTCAGTGGGGCATCTCTGTCGGCGCATTTAGTGACCAAGGTGGAGAAGTCTTGGACAGCCTGGTCAAGGGCTGCTGACAGTCTTGGTTGTGTGGTGCTGAGGGCAGGTGGCCATTGAATTTTGGTTACCGTGCCCCAGCTGCAGTGGGGGGAACTGTGGCGCGGTGGTGATTTGTTGAGCATCAGGGATGGTCAAGTGAATGATTGCATGGTCTGTCCAGATGAGTTCTGTGACGTGGGTGAATTTGATTCTGTCACTGGAGGTAAAAATGAAACTGAGCTTGTATCTGGCTTTGTGTGTTGGTTCAGCGACCAATTGGGTGAGGCTGAAGATGTTCAGGTTCTCCAGGAGGGTGATGGAATTGGTGCCTTTAGGCTCATTGACATGGAAATTGAGATAACTGAGTAGGACGTGGTAGTGAGAGTAGAGGGCTAGAGTGTGATGAAGTTGGAGAAGGCATCACAGAAAGCTGGTTGTGGCCCCAGGGGTCTGTACTTGAGAGTGCCTCATTGTCTTGACATCGGTCTGTAGTTGAAAGTTGAGGTGATCCATGGGAGTTGTTGGGTCATCGTTGGTGACAGTGCATCATGAAGTTTCCTTGAAGATGATAACGATGCCCCCCACAGTTATTGTGTTTTTGTGATGATGTTATGTTGGCTGCTGCACTCCCTGCAGCCCCCACAACAATACAGAAAGGTTTGGTGGTGACCCTGCACCTTCAAGGAATACCACCAGCCACATATGACAAATATATGTTTATATTTGCCCTATGGCATTATTCGGTGCTCCTTGCTGGAGCAGTGAATAATGTGTGAGAGGTGATAATCAATCATTTATTAATCCCTGTTTTCATTTTTATTTTGTGTGTGCCTGGGTGCTCACCTAGAGCACCCACACTATTTTTAATGTCAGGGCTGTGCGGGGAGTTGGAGACTTCATTTGTTGGTAGGTGTGCTGGTGTTTACCCATAGCAAACCGCATTGTGTGCCTTGTTGAGGCCCATGGAGGAAGCCCCAATGTCCTCATGAATCCAGGCAGATTCCTGATCAGCTCCATACTGGATGCTGGTGGGCGTTGGCATCATTCCTTTACTCCCGCCTGAGCGGGAGTTGGATTTTTCATTGCTCCCACCCAGTGGGAGTAAAGTTGTGTTCCCTGCCTAGGGGCAAGGAATATATTTCTATTCCCTGCCTGCACTCTCTTGGGCAGGAAACAACAGGATTCCAAGGGATGGGGTCCTCAGGACATTGTAATCATGCACCAGGAAATGGTGTCTCTGGAGCAGATCATGAGGAAGACGGCACCCATGCATGTCCCTTCTCTGAAAAAAGAAACTGGCCCTGGGAAATGGAGGTCCCTGGGGCGTCACACAGACTTTTGGAGGGGGACCTTGCATCCTCTCCACAATCATAAAAAAGCCTAAAGGGATGGGGTCCCTTGGGCTCCTGTGAGCCGCATGGTCCGCATGCCCCCTCCCCTTCTGATGAAAACAGCCCGAGTGGTTGGGGATCCAGTGCCAAAATCTCTCAGTGAGAGTGCCCCATGCATGCTCCCTCCCCATGATTTAAACACAATGTGGTTTAACCCCCAGGCCCTGGTCCACTCCTGGGGTCCTTTATAAAAAAATAATTAAGGCCCTCATTACAACCCTGGCGGTCATTGTTAAAGCGGCGGTGACACCGCCAACAGGCCGGTTGTAAAAAAAATTGAATCACGATCATGGCGGAAACCGCAACACAGACAGCCACTTTAATACTCCGACCGCCATGGCAGTAGCAACAAACACCGCGGCGGTAACCACCAACAGACAGGCGGAAGTAAATGAACCACCCACCACATCACAACCAACCCATCCGCGCACTTTTCCAGTGTGGTACCAATGCCATCAAAAGCACACCGGAAACAGAACACAGAAGGGAAACCACTTGCCTCTCGAAACTTAAAGAAGAACTAGGATGCCTTGGAGCCTGAACTACAAGTGTTATCGATGTTGGCGTATCTTCTCATCTACCAGGAGTACGAACGTCAGCAGCAACGACCACGGTGAGTTCTGCACCTAGCACACATGGGAGGGAGGGAGGAAAAAGAGAGTGACACACATACGCAACATGCAACACCCCCACCCTCACCCCCAACACCATACACACAAACACATGCAACAACATTACATATGCACCCCGTAACCCTCTGGAAGAACGCAAGGACAAAAGGAATTGAGTCAAATGAGTGATATGTATTATAAATGGTCAGATATACGTTACAAATTCAAAAACAGTTTTTACAATATATACAATATGTACAAAAGGTGGTACATTGTCCACTCAAAATGTCCGTGGGCCACAGGGCCATATCACAGAGGACAAGCCCACACTTTACTCCTGCCTCAATACAGAGAGAACACTGCAGAGGCATCACTGCGGGGAAGGGGGGGCACCTCAGCCAGAAGATGGGACAATGCCACTGCTCCTGTTCCATGCCCACAGCGGTGTCCTGGGGAGTGCAAGGGTACAGTCTCTCAAGTCTCTCAAGTGGGTGGTTTGCCCACTGCCTGGTCTTGGGGAGTGCTAAGCCACAGTCTCTCAAGTGGGTGGTTTGCCCCCTGCCTGGTCCTGGGGGTTTAAAGCCACAGTCTCTCAAGTCTCTCAAGTGGGTGGTTTGCCCACTGCATGGTCCTGGGAAGTGCAAAGCCACAGTCTCTCAAGTGGATGCCTTTCTCCACTGGTTCTGGAAGGGGCTTTGTGCCCAGTGTGCTTCATCCTGCCAAGGATAGGATGAGTGGATGCCTTTCTCCAGTGGTTCTGGATGGGGCTTTGTGCCCAGTGTGCTTCATCCCCCCAAGGATAGGGTTAGTGGATGCCTTTCTCCACTGGTTCCGGAGGGGGCTTTGTGCCTAGTGTGCTTCATCCTGCCAAGGATAGGTTGAGTGGATGCCTTTCTCCACTGGTTCTGGATGGGGCTTCGTGACCAGTGTGCTTCATCCTGTCAAGAATAGGGTGAGTGGATGCCTTTCTCCACTGGTTCTGGAGGGGGCTCTGTGCCCAGTGTGCTTCATCCTGCCAAAGATAGGGTGAGTGGATGCCTTTCTCCACTGGTTCTGGAGGGGGCTCTGTGCCCAGTGATGCAACACTTGGGGTGTGGCAGTTCACAGTCCCTCACCTGGGTGTCTGAGCCACGAGATTTGCAGTGACCAGGATGCATGATAGTCTATGGATGCAGGGCTAGAGTCCATCCGGCTGCGGCTACGGCTGCACACTGGTGGTAGTGCCGGTGCCAGTGGGGGTGCTGCCATTGGTGGAGGAGGCTCCAGCCCCTCTCCTGCAGCCTCGGACGGCTACCCACTGGGGCTGCTGCTGCTGGTAGTGGTGCTACTGTCAGAGGCGCAGGTGGTGGTGCTTGTGGCTGGACTTCCGGCTGGGCTTGCGGGGGTGCTTGCGGCAGTGCTTGCGGCAGTGCATGTGGCAGTGGTGGCGGTAGTGCAGGTGCCGGTGCTGCCAGTGGTTGGGGGAGGGTCCAGCCCTTCTCCTGCAGCCCCGGATGGCTGTCCACTGGGGCTGCTGCTGCTGACAGTAGTGGTGCTTGTGGCTGTGCCGATTGCGGTGTAGGTGGCAGTGCTTGCGGTGGTGCTAGCGGTGGGGCTGCTAGCGATGCTGGCCGTGGTGCAGGTGGCAGTGCTGGCGGTTGTGCTGGTAGCCACCAGGCCTTCACCTGCAGCCTCGGAGGGCAGAAGTGTCTTGCCTGGTGTTTTGTGCCCCTTCCTCACCTTGGCAGATGGTGGTGTCACCTTGGACGCCCCCAGTGAACCTCTGATAGCTGCAGGAACCACAGCGGACGTCGACTTGGTGGCTGAGGTGCTGAGCTGGGTTGTGGCCACCCTGGCCCGAGGGGAAGGACAGGGTGGGGGATGGGTAGGGAACAGGTCAATGTTTGCCAGGAAAGGCTTCTTAGGGACACTGGGGTGGGAAGAGGGAGAGGGTTTGGGAGTGGAGGAAGAGGGAGTGGTTGTAAGAGGTGTCTGTCTGGTGAGTTTGGGTGCAGGTGCATGGGGTGGATGCGGTTGTGAGGTGGATGGCTGTTGGGTGGGTGGGTGGGTGCTTGCGTTTGTGTACTTTGGGAGGAGGGGCCACAGACACACAGGGAGAGGACACAGGGGACGTGTGCATGGATGTGGGGGTGGTGCCTGCCAGTGAGCGTGTTGTGATGGACGTGCTGGTGATGGAGGTAGTGGATGCGGATGTAGTGCTTGCAGGTGTGAGTGGAGATGCTACTGGGAGGGAGGTGGATGACGAGGAGGAAGGGGACACAGTGGAGGCAGTGGATGTTGGTGTGTCTGCATGGGGATGGTGCTTGTGTGAGTGCCTGTGAGATGAAGTGTGGTGCTTGTGTTTGCCTGTGCCACTTTTGTGTGTTGATTTGGGTGAATGCTGGTCTGAAGGTGTGCTTGGGATAGGCTGGGGTTGAGGGGATTGGGACTGGGTAGAGGACGTTGGAGGGGGGGAAGCTGGAGACAGGGACAATGGCTGCCATCAGTGCAGAAGCCAGAGCCTGAAATGCTCTCTGTTGGGCCGCCACACCAGAGTGAATGCCCTCCAAATATGCATTTGTTTGTTGCAAATGCCTCTGACACCCTGGATGTCATTCAGAATGGTTGACTGCCCAACAGAGATGGATCTCAGGAGGTCAATAGCCTCCTCACTGAGGGCAGCAGGGCTGACTGGGGCAGGGCCTGAGGTGCTGGTGGTGAAGGAGATGCCCACCCTCCTGGGTGAGAGGGCACGGGAAACTCGCTGAGGGGCTGCTGGGAAAGCGGTGCTGGTAGGTGTGGGAGCGGCTGTACCTGTTGTTGGGGTGGGCACAGAGGTGTCTGCCGCCGCCAGGGAACTTACATCGGAGGAGGAGTCGCTGTCTGTGGTTTCCACTCCTGTCCCCGTTGTGGTGCTCCCCTCACCCTCCGTCCGTCTGGTGCCCTCACCATTGGTGGATTTGGCCTCCAGGCCCATGTGGGATGCAGTTCCCTCCATCACTGGTGCCTCTGCTCCTCCGCCAGATGATGCTAATGCACACAAGGTCAGGGTGACAAAACAAAAAGGGGGGGAGAGACAGAGGATACACTTGGTCAATGCCAGCAACACCACTACCGTTGGCGTACACAACACACAGGGAGCAGCCCTAGGCACTAGGCCATGCACTACCAGTTACTAAGATAGTCACCAGTCCATGGGGTACAATGCCTAATGCCATTAGCTGCACACCTGAAACCCACAGGACCCTGCCCAGTAGTAGATACCCACTAACACTATTGGAGTTGGAGTGTTTCAGAGCCTGCCCAACAAGGGACCTACCCTGCCATGTTCGCCCTGGCCTAGGGGCACCCACAGCCCACATCCCCCACCCAGGTAAACCTTAGCACACGCACAGTCATCATTCTGAATCTGTACTCACCCCCTTGTGGCTGCTGTGATGCCTTCAAGCGCCCATCCAACTCCGAACACCAGGGGGGTCAGGGTACGATGGGCACCCCTTCCTCGTTGGGAGGTCAGCCCCAGCTGGGCCTCTGCCATCTTCCTTGCCCAGCGGCGCAGGTCCTCCCACCGTTTGCGGCAGTGGGTACTCCGCCTGTCAAAGATCCCCAAGGTCCGCACCTCCTTGGCGATGGCATGCCAAATACCCTTTTTCTGATGGGTGCTGACCTGCATGGAAAAGACAGCAGAAAAGGGGATTAGTTAACCGTCCAGACAGTCACACTCATGGCGCACCAGATCCCTCCCATCCCCTGACGTACATACATTGACCACCGTACATGCAGCACTCTGGCCAGGATGCCTCAGCCCCCCCTACATGTAGCTTACACACACAGCAGTCCTTACATTCATGGCCCATGCATCATGCTCACAGTATACTCACCTTTTGTCTGGAGGACCGTAAGGTAGCGTGTACTGGGGTAGGACCCCATCCACCAGTTTCCCTTTCCCCAGACACATGAGCCATTGTCGCTTCCAGACACAGGTCACAGCAGCACTTGCAGTGTAGGTCCTCTCCTGTTCAAGGTCAGGTAGCAAGTGAGTAATTAGATAGAAAATGGTGGTCATGTCCGTGGCGGTGCGTACTGTCACCGCAGGCGTACATCGCCATTGGCTCCTGCAACCCATAGGGCCCAATGATAACCAATGCGAAGTTGCGTTGCGTTGACCGCCTACCGCAACGGCGCACAACCCCAGCGGAATTAGCTCATTTCCACTTGTCTCTCCTCACTATTTTCTGGCCGGGGTCTTGGCAATGTGCTGTGGTTTCTGCATGGATCGAAGGGACCGTTTGCGGGGTGGTTCTCCTTCTGTAGGGGATAGGGTGCTTGTGGCCTGTTGTTACTGTGGCGGGGCCTCCTGTCCACTAGCACCGGCGGAGGTGGAGGGATGTTCTTCGGTGTGGCTAGTGTCAGAGGCCCGTTGGTGTACCACTGCCACCCTCATGGTGTTGCCCATGTCAGCCAGCAGCCCTGCAAAGGTGACCAGATGGTGTTGATGTTTTTTAGGTCCTCCCTGATCCCCAGGTACTGTTCCTCCTGCAGCCGCTGAGTCTCCTGCAACTTGTACAGTATCTGGCCCATGGTCTCCTGGGAATAGTGGAATGCTCTCAGGATGTGGGTGAGTGCCTCCTGAAGAGTCAGTTCCCTGGGCCTGTCCTCCCCCTGTCGCACAACAGTCCTCCCAGTTTCCCTGTTGTCCTGTGCCTCTGTCCCCTGAACTGTGTGCCCACTGCCACTGACCCCAGGTCCCTGATTGTCCTGTGTTTGTGGGGTTGCCTGGGGTCCTTGTAGTGGTAGACACACTGCTGATTGATGTGTCCTGGGGATAGTGGCCTGGGCCCGCTGGGTGGGTGCTGTGCTGGTGCCTCCTGAGGGGGATGCTCTGTGGTGGGTTGGGACTGTGGCAGGGTAACCAACTGTCCAGAGGTCCCTGATGGGCCAGGTTGGTCATCGTGATCCAGGCGTGCAGAGCTGCTGTCATCACTGTGGGCCTCCTCTGTGGGGGGTCTGGATGTTGCTGGCAACTCCTCTCCGGTGACGTTGAGTAGGGATCCTGTGGGGATGAAAATGCAGTGTTATTGTATCTGCGTGTGCCATCTTGTGCATGGGTGTGTTTCCCTGTATGGTTGGGATTGCCTTGTCAGCTTTGCCTTGTGTGTGTGGTGATTTTGTGGGCTAGGTGATTCTCACTAATGGGCGTGCTGTGGTGATGGGTGTCCATGCAGGTCTTTGATGGGGGTCCATGGATTGGTGTTACATGCAGGGCTTGGTTTTGGGATGGGTGGTTTGTGATAGTGGGGTATATGTGAGGTGGTGGAGTGATGGGGTGAGGGTAGGGGTAGGTGGTTGTGACAGCATGCAGGTAGGGTAGGGGATATAGTAGTAAAGATTTGACTTACCAGAGTCCAGTCCTCCTGCTACTCCTGCGAGGCCCTCAGAATGAATTATTGCCAAGACTTGCTCCTCCCCTGTTGTTAGTTGTGGGGGAGGATGTGGCTCAGATTGAGTGGGTGCTCATGGCTTGTGTCTCTCTCTGTTGGCAATTTTGTTTAGTTGAAAGGGTTGTGGGTAATGTGGGTGTGTGTTTTATATTGGTCTGAGTGTGTGGGTGTGGTGTGTGTATGTGTGTCAGGTGTGTGTAGTTTGAATTGTCCAATGTGCTGTAGTTTTGTAAGTGTGTGCGCGGTGATTCGTGGGTCCTGATACTGCAGGCATATTCCTGTTGGCGTAAGGGTGTGGGTTTTGCTACCGCTAATTTATCACTGACCTTTGGTCTGGCGGGCTTGTGTGGGTGTCTGTATAGTGGCGGATTTCTCAGTGTGGGTCATAATATCAATAGCGGAGTACTGCCGTGGTCACGGTATGTTGGCGGCCATCAGTACGGCGGTAGGCGGCATTTACCGCCAGGGTTGTAGTGAGGGGCTTAGTCTCCCACTGCACGGGCGATTCTGCCACTCAAAATCCAGTAGTCTCATTAGAATAATGAGGGCCTACACGACATGGCGCTGCCAACATTTGGTCTGGCTCTAATTTTAAGGTCCTCCTGAGTATCTCTGTCTCACTATATACAACAATACCTCAGTACTATATACGGAGACGTCCATGGTATTGAGGACTTTCTCGTCAGCTACGTAGGGAATCCTATCTGATGCTGGAGATTGTTCAAGCTTGAATTCTAAAAGGAAAAAACCCTATTTGATGTGCCTTCTCTGAACGAATTCACTATCGAAAAGGGCAAATCTACAACAGGTAGCATTAGCAGTCAATATGAGACAACCTCTGACTGCACATTTATTAGCAAATGGCCTAACGACCCAGGGGGGTCCAGTCACATTTGTGGTGGATGCCCAAGCAGCTTATAGAACAGAACTTTTCTATTCTTAGGTCACATTTCCAGCAGTTGTTGGGAACAGAAACACATTTCATGACTATACACTTGCAAACGTACCTGGACAATACAGGGCATATGCATATTTAGAAATACCTTTATCTTATCAAGAACATAATAATTGACTTGATGGCACCCTTCACCACACGATTCTACCAGTAAGTTTAGGTCCTCTAAGTAATGATGGTCCTACCTGGCCTTTATTGGCCACTTATACACCTCACCCTACAGTAGTGACTTTAGCAGTAGCTGAGGTTTGTTGCTTATATACTGAACTAACAGCAACATATATAGACGAATAGTAAAGTGTGTGATGCAAACATTAAATACAAACCCAGTTAGTGCTGCTTCAGCACAACCACATGCAATAACGCCAGGTATAAAACCTGCGACTGTACATTCGATTATGGGTAAAGTACCCGCCAAACAAGAGGAAACTACATTTTGGTTAGCACAAAAAATAAATGCACTGGAAGCAGTATTTTCCCATATGGGACCTCAAAATAAACGTAGAATTCTAACGATGTGCTTGCCATTTGGGATGATCCCCACAGTAGATAACTGATACTTGGGGCATGGTATTTGCCGCAGTCTATACCACCGCACACAGTACACTGACACTGGCCAATTTACTGGAAGTGCTGAAGCAAATTCAAGATGAATAGGGGGCTGTCCTTGCCCTGTACTTGGGGATGCAATTAATGGGCAATTTTGCCACTGTATCCTCCATTAGTCTAAGCAATGTTAAAGGGGAAGCAGTAGCACTAGCGGTGGGCATGCGGCTCCGTTATGTTCCTCAACAGGATCAGGAACATGAGCTGCCCAAGATTATCGCAGAGATCTATTCTAGCATTGGTCGAGATAGTCTAGGGGCCAGACCAACTAAACCACAATTTCAGGGCAAATCTAATAAAGATTTTTCCAAGCAAGCTCCTGAGGGTAATAAGAAATGCTGGGAGAAAAAACAATAAACACCTAAAAAAGAAAGGGGAGAATCTCTGCGTACGGAGACCCCACAGAATAGATATAATCTCAGAAACAGAGATAATATGAAAACACCTGATAGATATCACTATACTGATACATGCCAATCTTGTTCCTTTCAGGACTCATCAGAAAAACGCAGTGAGAGAGCTGGGAGATCAGAGCGAAGGACAGAGTACGTGAAACCGAGACAGGAATCACAACGCTCATCAGTGATTTTGATTAAAAAGGAAGAGAAACCTCCCTAACAGAAACCACAATTTCGAAAGAAAAAAGTGGCAGCTGTCTCAGTACGACATTCCACTCAAGAAGAGGATCCTCTTGAAGAACAGGAAGTGGGCACTAGCACAGCTAGACAGCACGGCAGAGGTCACAATAGTTCCCTGGAGTCTTCTAGAACATCTGGAGGTGAAAGCAACTGATGACTTTCTACAAGTAGAAACTGCGGACATGCGAGTCTCCACGCCTGATAGGGTGTATAAAGTAACGCTACAGTTAGAAGGGGACATTGAATGCATAATAGACGCAATCTTTTGGGATTGCGTAGTAATTATATATGATGGTTTGTTGGCAGAGCAAGATTGGCCACCTGAATTTGTCCTTACCTGCCCATATGGAGAAGATGTTATTAAACATTCTTTCTCGCCCCTTGTTCCGGAGGAACTCGCTGAATCCTATGCCATTGATTGCGCTTTAGCACAGGCACCTGTGTTATATCACCATCATGTAGGGCGGGATAAAGAATCACCCTACCACGTAATTCCCATTAAAAATGAACCTCAACCTCGGTACCCAATAAAACATGAAGCAAAAGCACCTGTGAGAGAAATACTCACACAACTAGATTACTAGGGTGTAATTGAACCCTGTGTCTCCCCAATGAACAATCCTCTATTCCCTGTAGCTAAACCGGACCATTCATATAGAATAGTCTTAGACTAACACTTAAACAGTCATACACGCACATATGCTATACAAAAGTCACATAGCAGTGCACTAATGAGCAACATAGGGCGCAAAAAATACAAAACAACACTGGACATTTCCAATGGTTTCGTCTGCCAGAATATAGCGCCTGAGAGTAGAGACTAAACAAGTTTCAGTGCACTAGGCTCCCAGAAAAAATTCTGTCCTTTACCTCAGGGGTACAAGAACAGCCCAGGAAATTCAACTTAAAAAAAACAAAAATAGCCTTCCTTAGCGTCCTGTTTCTGGGATATGAGCTATCAAGTGAAGGAAAGAGACTAGCGCCACAATTTTTAGAAAAATGCGCTCAATTACAACCACCAAATACGATTAAAAAAACTCCAATCTCCATTGGGTTTTCAAAATTGTGGCAGAATTTACATTCCAGATTATGCAACACGCATAAAACCTTTATATGACTTGATACGTCCTGACTTTTCAAGTACATTTTGGACAGTCGAACACACACGAATACTTAGGGAACTGCAGACAGACATGCTTGCAGCTCAACACCTACACACAAGGGACAACAAAACACATTTGGCCATCATAGTACTTGCTGGGGCCATCGGTTTTACTTATGTAACGTTCAATGAGGGTGAGACCTTCCCGATTGCTTACAAATTACATTGTACTCAGCAGCAGAACAACGCATTGCTCTCACTGAGAAAATTCTCACTGCTGTTCAGATGGCTGTCATTAAAGAAAGACCTCTAGCCCAAGGTAAACGCATTATTGTTGTATCCCCAATCCCAGCCTTTGAGGCTGTCACAAAAGCAAAGGTCCCTAACGCTAAAGCATTACATCCACATTGGATGCATTGGGCCACGTCTTTGACAGCCACTGATGTAGACTACATCTTTGACCCAAAATTACAGAATCAAGAATTTTTGCAATACGGACTAGAATACCCAGTTCCAGAAAACAAGCTGTCTATTGAACAATATCACAGAGTCATGTAGACTGATGGCTCAGCACAGCCTGCAATTGGCACAAAGCATCAGTACTCTGCTGCTTGCGCAGTCGTAAGCGGCTATATGGAGGACAATAAATTCTGTCCACTCCATAAGTTTACGCAAGCCCTAGGGGATTGCAAAGCACAATTAGCAGAGCTGAAAGCTCTGGTGATGGCACTGGAACATACGGATCCTGCACAGTAGACACTGATTGTTTGTGAATCATACTGTTGTGTCCAGTCCTTCAATGAATACCTGCATTACTGGCGCCAGAATGGGTTCACAGATTCTAAAGGCAACACCATTAAACACAGACTTTTGTGGGGGAAAGTAGCGGATCTGAAAGAAACGCTACCATACGTCCATGTTGTACACACACTTGGACACCAGCACGTTGGAATACACGTTGTTGGGAATACACTGGCTGATGAAGCCGCAAAGTCAGCAGTAGCTGTGGCTGCTGTGCTGCAGTAACTTGTTTAAGTATGAAACCAGAAGCAGACATATGGGCTGCTGTGAAAGCTACGGCTCATGGTACGCCCTATCCAAAATAATTTCCTGACAAATATTCCTACTGAATGGGAGGCTGCCTGAACGCTGAAGTTAAAATACCAGGCGTAGGGGTGTGAGATGTTCCCAACAAAGATATAAGACCACAATTGATTAAAGCAGCGCACGAAGGGGTAGCATCTGCCCATGCTGGTCTGGCGGCTACAATATCAATCTTACAAGACCATTATTGTTGGCCAGGCCTCTACAAGGAGACCAAGCAGTATGTCCTTTGCTGTCACATCTGCCAAAAAATTAAAGTTTCCACTGCCAAACGCCCACCGCAGACACCACTCTTGATTTCAAATAAACCTTTACAATGTGTGTACTTGGACCATTGCGGTCCGCTGACACCAGACAGTGTATACAAGTATATTCTGGTCACTGTTGATTCTTGCTCCAGATTTTTATGGGTGTGGCCGCAATGCTCAGCTGACGCTCGGACTGTTATTAAAGATTTGTGAGTCTTTATCGGTGCATATGCAGTTGCGGCTTTCCACTCGGACCAGGGCCCTGCTTTCACCTCAGGGGAATTCGTTGGGGGTCTAACTCCAGTACTCGTCTCCATTTCATCCCAAGGGAAATGGTGTCATAGAGAGATTAAACCCTGATTTAAAGCAATCCTTAACAGCCAGAGTCTTAGGGACGGGTCATAGTTGGCTTAATCACCTGTATGGAGTTCAGAGAGCACTTAACAATCTGCCTAGGAGGTCCCTGGGGGGTCGTACTTCATATGATTGCCTTTTTGGAAGTCAAATGTATGTCCCAGATCTTGACGGTCCCAGCGAGAAGGCGGCAGAAGCACCCTTTGACATAAATGAACGTGTCACTGTCTTACATAATTGACAACAGTTCTGTGAGGACAATTCTTCTATCAGTGCTGCCTCCACAGGAATCAAGGGTGTACCTGTAACGCCTACCGGCTGGATTCCTAGTATCGGGGATCTAGTACGTGAAAAGGTTGCAGTGAAAAAGGAATCTGGTCCTTCTTATCGAGCACCAGTCCCAGTCCTAGGAATACACAGTACCAGAACTGTAATTCTACCACCGTTGGCACTCCTGGTCAAGATGTTCCTCTACAAGTTGTGAGTAGCAACACCAACACCTCTCTGAGCTTGGGGAGGGTGGAAAATGAAATTGCATTGGTTCCACTAACATCAAACAATACAGAAATGGTTGATCAATTCGATACAGCTTCAACACAAACGGATGCTGCCGTTTATTCAGTGCCAGCGTGAGAAACACCAACTCCACCAATTAACATAGCTCCAGTTTTTGCACAAACTGCTACTGGATATTTTGCTGACATCAATGATGACGCCTCAGACTCATTCGCCTCTTCAACACCTGAACTGTCAAGAAAACATAAGCTAATGAACTGGCTTAAAATAACATATTTTATTCTTCTATGGAACTAACTGTGGCTTTCTTTGACTGTACTAGCTTTCCTACTTTGGATTGATTTTGTTATCACTTTCTTTTTGTTAATACATGGTCATTTTCTTCCTGAAAAATCAACAGTTGAACTGGTGGATGAGGTCCTAAAAACCACATTTTTCATCACACAAAGTCCGAAGAGACTTGTCTTTTGTGAACATTTCCGCAATACCAAATCCTGATGGGATTGTTTGGGATAAAGTAACCTTTGATTTATACGGCCCTATGGAGGTCATTCAAATACTATAGGTGTTCAAACTTTCTATGAATTCTATCATAATAGCAGGCATTGTTTCTGATGATTGGGATGTGAAAACAGTTGATTCTATGATGACTGAATTGCAGTAAACGAAGATGTTTATCAATCTGAAATAAATTATGGTGATATGTTTTCCTATAATTATTATGGGAACCATTTTATACTCAGAGCAAGCAGTCCCAAAACTGTTTTCAGCTATACACAGTGGGAACATTGTCTGACTCCACCACAAGTGAGTTCCAAAACGTATTCTGAAAAGTTTACATATTTTTCTGGGCATGATGTTAAAAATGCTGATTCATATTATTTTAAAATGCCACCTTTGGAAAAAATATGCATATTATTGACAAATAAAAAATGTATATATTCGGATTCCTTTGTTTCCCGGTTGACTATAGATGACTATGAATATTGCCTGAAGTCGATTGACTTGAAAAGTGTGTGGGAACTAGACATTGGCAAATAAGGGGAAAGGAAGCTTTATTCAGAGCATGCCTGATACCAGTATAAATTATATTCTTAAATGAAACAGTACAACAAACATGTTGTCTAGGCTTAGTGTGAGAAAACAAGGCTGATTGCAGAGCCCCCCTAACTTTTTGCCCCCATTTTCCACTTTTTGCTGGTGTTTTCCTGACTCTGATGGTGCCCTGGGTACTGCTAACCAGTCCCAGGGCCTATGCTCTGTGTAAAAGCAATATGCAAATTAGGCTAATTATAATTGGCTAAGTCAACCTACCAATAAGTCCCTAGTATATGGTAGGGCATGTAGGTTTAGGGACCCCAGCATAGGTAGTGCACCCACTGCTGAGGTGTCCAGTGTCATTTTAAAGGCAGGCCTGCCTTGCTGGCTGCTTTTAAATTAAAGTTAGATGCAAATTCGACTTTGGAATTAAAAGTAGTTCCAAAGTCTTAAACTACCTTATTTTTATATATAAGTCACCCTTAAGGTGTGCCCTATGTGCCCCTAGGGCTGGTTGCCATGTAACTATAAGCAGGGACCTTATAAAAGTAGTTTTATAAGCCCTGGTGAGGTAAAAACAGCCACATTTGTTTTTCCCTCATTGTAGTGAATGGCCTTCATAGGCTAGAATGGGGAGACTTTATTTAAATTTTTAAAGTCCCCTTAAGTAATGGATACCAAGGGTTTGGTATCAAATTAATTGTTATAATAAATCCCACACATTCCAGTTGTTGGATTTAATATAACTTGTTCAGGTAAAGAGTTTTAAACTTTACCTGAAAAGTTGCCAATTTCAGCCCTGCATTGTTTTTGCTGCTGTGCCCTGATTGGCCAGCCTCTGGCAGCCTGGCCAGTCTGCCTTGATGAGGTGTGAAGTTGCCTGGCTTCACACAAAGAGATGTGCCTGTGGGAGGGAATATCCCCTCAGCAGATGGTGAGGCAGGAAGGGGGCGGGCTGCCAAACTGGTCTTCAAAGTCAGAGTAGGACATTTGGAGCACCCCAGCAGCACCCCCACATCCTGCAACCCCAGACAACTAGGTGCCCCCTTGATTAGATTAGGAGAGGGCAGGAGAGGGGTGTGTTTATGATTTTTAGCCACACCAGTGGGTGGGCTCAGCCAGATGTAACCTCCAAAAATCAGATTCGGCCATGATGGTTTTTTGAAGAATGTTGCCTCCTTTGATTGATTTTTGCCACACTTCCCAAGAAGTGGTCATCACAGGGGGAAGGACCCTGCACCTCAGTTCCCTACCACATCCCTACCAGGAAGAAATACAGAAGAAGAAGGATTGCCCTGCTGGACACCTGGCCTGCACCTGGAACCTGCACTCAGAAGGACTGCACCAGCTGCACACTTGGGCTTCACCACAAGAAGGACTTTGCCTGGCTTCAACTGGTTCAAGGAGGGACTCCCTGTTTGCTTCAGGTGAAAAATTGCTAACCAGAGTCCCCTGCACCAACTCCTGAAGAAATCAACCAGCTGACCACTGCCCAGTGGCCAAAAAGGAGTTTGCGCCAGGTGGATTCTGGGAGTTGTAGTCCGCACCCCCAAGGATCATCTCAGAGCTTCTGGACCCTTGGGGTGAGCTGTGGACCCCAAAAGAACCTTCAAGAACATCTGGGAGAAGCCCCAGAAGTTTGGAGAAATTTGGAGAACTTTTAAAAAAAAGCTCCATAGAGGGACCGACCCGCCGCGGCAACTCTAGCCGGCTTGCCTCAACCGCGACCCGGCCTGATTTGCTGGTTCGTCCCGGTGAAGAAAATCTCCCAAAAAGAGACTAAGTCCGAAGGTAAAAAGTTGACCGGGACCTCCCAGCCAGCGTATCCGAGGAGGACTCCAAGGACGTCAGATCAAGATCCAGGTTTGTCCCGGTTGAAGGATTTTCACCTCGAAAAAATGACTAAGTCCGAATCCACTGAGGATTCCCGCGACGCATACCCGGAGAAGAATTCCAGGAGGTCGGATTGGACTGGCAGGTTCGTCCCGCTGAAGAAAATCTTCAGAAAAACGACTAGGTGCGGAGGTAAACTTTTGAACGAGGCCTCCGCCGGCCTGTAGCCGAGCGGGCTCCATCGCGGTCGGCCTTAAAGTTTGACTTTGCCCCGGTCGAGGTGCAACCAGATGACTCGATTGGCACTTTTTGTTTCTAGGCGCTAAAAAAACAATAATTTTTAAAAATTCATATCTCCGGTTCCCCTTATCCGATTTTATTTGTTTTTGTGTCATTTTAAAGATAAAACTACAATCTATTTTTATAAATTGGTTTGGGATTTTTAAACTGTTTCCTGTGTTTTATTTAATTGCTGTTTTGTGTATCTCCTAAGTTAAGCCTTGTCGCTCGTTGCCAAGCTACCAAGGGTTGAGCTGGGTTTAATTTACTGAGACCTAACTGGACCTAAGTGGAGGTTAGTGGCCTATTGCTAAGTGTAGGTATCTACCTGCCCTTACCAATAACCCATTTTCCAACACTTAGCAAAGATCAAAGAATGAAACATGCCCAGTATACCTGCCCCTGCAAAATTCTATAAGTTGCAAAAATATACAAATGCAACTGAAGATCAGCTCGACAAATGGGTCCACAATTGTACATTTAATGTTTCACTGACATGTCCAGGCGGATACCAATGGGTGTCACAAATGTTTCATTAACTCCTCGGGGGGGTTTTAGAGACGAATAGGCTGGACCCTCGCTATATATCATCCGAACATGCGGGTATAGTACCAACATATAGTGTAGGGAAACTTTCCAGCAATGGTTAAGAACTTCCTCACTAGGTGCGGTTAGAGAACACCTCAGTCTCCTGTCCAATAATACCGATTTACAGGATTTCCTGTTAAGCCCCAGAAAACAGTGTAGAAAGTGTTTCTTATATGAAGTATATAATGAAATTTGGAAGCTTTCCCAACAAGTAGCAGCTGCCTGGTTAAGGCAAATAGACCAGGAAAATTTAAAAAAAGCATTGCCTGGTGTGGATAATAGGATTAATACCCTGTCCGACCAGATATGCACCTTAAATAACATTGCGGCCGCACTCCCGCCACGGTCATTTTGAGATCCCCGCTGGGCCGGCGGGCGGAAACCTGGTTTCCGCCCGCCAGCCCAGCGGGGATCACGGCCGCAACACAGGAGCCGGCTCCAAATGGAGCCGGCGGTGTTGCGGCTGTGCGACGGGTGCAGTTGCGGACAGTGAAAAGCTGCACGGGCCATGTCAGGGGGCCCCTGCACTGCCCATGCCAGTGGCATGGGCAGTGCAGGGGCCCCCAAGGGCCCTGTGACTCCCCATACCGCCAGCCTTTTCCTGGCGGTTCAAACCGCCAAGAAAAGGCTGGAGGTAGGGGGACTCGTAATCCCCCGGGCAGCTCTGCAAGCAGCGCTGCCCTGGTGGATTAAAACCGCCGGGACTGAAGTGGCGGTAAACTCCGGTCCCGGCGGTGCGACCGCGGCGCTTCCGCCACTGTCGTTATGCCATGGGAAGCACCGCCAGCCTGTTGGCGGTGCTCGTGTCGGAACGGCGCTTGCGGTCTTTGACCGCCAGGGTTGTAATGACCCCCATTGTCTCTTCTGCTACAGACTATATACAAACAGATATGTCTTCCTTACACCACAGACAGGGTCAGCTAAGGTCCATTTTGCAGTTGGGTTGGACACTTCAAACACTGAAGGCGGGTCGCGTTCCCTGGCAGCATGTCAACGCAAGGGAAATATTTTCTTCCTTTAAATTAACTCGACAACAACTAATGGCTAAGAAAGAAGTGATTTATGTCCTGTTAAACATCGAGAAATTGGAACAATTGCCTTTTACTGTGGCTGACATATGATCTGCTGAATGGTTAATACAAAGGGTCATCAATCTGCCTATTTCCACACTTCAATTCACCTCGTGTTTAAAACACATTCCAGTTAACAGATATGAAAGGCTAGGAGATAGGTACATCCATGAGGTGTGGGAGCTTCCTCTTTCTTAGCGGTAGTGAATGCGAGACATCAGTCAGCCATTCGATGGTTTGTAAACAGCTGTCTTTGCATGGGGCGTGTAACGCGTCTGCAGCAAATTTAGTTTGTTATCTGAAGGGAGTTTCTGTCCCCTTGATTAGACTTACGTTCCAGGTGCTTTCAAACTGCAGCTATGTTCTCCTCAATGGTGAAGATTGTTGTGGGATGCGAGCCGGAATAGTTTATGTTGTTTTGTTCTCTAAGATTGTTACATGCTGTGGGAACGTACTGTTTCCTCCTACTAAAATAAAAGAGGTAGCAGACATTTGGCCTCACATTGCTGCTTCTAATGTGAATTTTGACAAGTTGAGCAGACTCAAGGCTTTATTGTTTCAGAAGCATGTGGCCCTTACATCTGGAGTAGAAGTGACATTCTGTCATTTACAAATGATTATCCAAAATTGAGAGAAAAGCCAGTAGAATGATATCAGCAGACAGACAAATTTGTAAAACCTGCAAAGTGTTTGTGGGAGGACTTGAACACATTACTAGAGATAGTGGTTCCAGCGGACTTGTGGATCGAGTGTAAGAGGAGTGTAGACTGGCCAACAAGTGAACCAGAGAGAGACAAGAATACAGGTGCACCGTCTCCTGAGGTAATGAAATATTACCATAAGGGGATTGAGTTTCTGCAATCATGAATTTTGCCCAAGAATATTGATTGGCAGAGGATTGACAGGACAGCTCACAGGAAGCAAAGAAGTTGATACATGCATATTATGAGAGATTGTTGCAGGCATTCAAGCATTACAGTGGTACAGAGACAATTGAGGCAAGGCATGCTTCATTTTGTGTTCAGATTTGTGGAAGGATTGAGACCTGAAATTAGCCAGATGATTAAGAGTCATTTGATTTGCTGGCAAGACAAACCGATTGATGAGGTGTTGCAATATGTGAACTATTGTAGTGATGAGATTGAGTTGAAGCAGAAAAAGTTGGAAGAGAAGGCAATGGCGATGCAGATTGAAGCAGCTCAAACAGGAGTACAAGGACATTTTTCACGGCAGTTACCACAGCTGCGGCAGGGAAACATGATGTTTCAGCCCCAGATGAGAAGTAGAGGTCATGGAGGCAATGAGAATTGCAGTCCAGACTTGAATACTGTAGTGGTCCAAAAGGATGTGTAGGGAATGACAAAGCTATTGCCATGTCACCTTTGTGGAGCCGTTGGACATTGGACATTGTTCAATGATGGTGCAGGAAGGTGTTGTTCAGCAGAGTAATGACTTCAATTTATTTCAGAATGTGAGAGGACCGAGAGTGAGGGGTCCTAATCCAAATTTCCAGAATAATGTGAATCAAAAGCAGAATTTTCAGCCCA
The DNA here is from genome assembly GCF_031143425.1 of Pleurodeles waltl. Classification (NCBI taxonomy): domain Eukaryota; kingdom Metazoa; phylum Chordata; class Amphibia; order Caudata; family Salamandridae; genus Pleurodeles; species Pleurodeles waltl. Next base: position 613,328,460 of record NC_090436.1, on the reverse strand, counting down.
TGCAGCAGGTGCAAATGCCCTGTGCACAAGTGTCACAGTTGCAGCCGATGCAACAGCAGGTTTCCATGGTACCTAGAGAGCAAATTCAAATACCTCAAGCCCCGATAGAGCAGCAACAGATGATGCTTTCTCAATAGGTCAGATGCATAACAAAAATAATAACACAGTGCACCAATTCCCGTTACACAGTGAGAATGGAATAAATGATGAATGGACGAGTGACAATTCAGATGAGGAGCCATGTGTGCTTGCGACTTCCTTCGAAGTAGATCAAAGATGACCCTATGTGAAGGGAAAGGTTATGGGTTACAGAGTTTCATTCTTGGTTGACAGGGGAGATACATGCTCTACAGTGAGAAGTGCAGAAGTTCCAAATATGCCCATTTCAGGAAGGAAAGGTAGTCTCATAGTAGCAAAATTACTGCTTAAGGAACTGATACCACGCTTCGGGTTTTCGATCTCTTTAGAATCAGGTAGGGGAAGTAACTTCAACAATGCAGTAATTAAATTACTGTGTGCAGCACTGAACATTGAGCAGAAGTTGCATTGTAGTTACCGCCCTGAAGCATCAGCACTAGTGGAACAGATGAATGGTACATTGAAGTCAAGAGTTGCAAAGATGTGTGCGTCAACGAATGTGAAATGGCATGACAGATTGCCTTTAATGTTGATGTCAATGAGAAACACACCTGACAGGAAGACAGGATTGTCTCCACATGAGATCCTCATGGGAAGAGCAATGAGGTTACGAGCGTTGCCTGGAAATGCACTTGTCAATATTACAGATGATATGGTGTTAAATTACTGCAAAGGTCTGGCTGATGTGGTTCGCTCTTTTTCTCAGCAGGTGCCACCACACTGCCACCGATCCATGACCCAGGACACAGTCTGAGACCAGGGGACTGGGTTATAGTCTGAAAGCACGTGAGAAAGACCTGTTTGGAGCCTTTTTGGAAGGGACCTTATCAGGTAGTTTTGACAAATACCACAGCTGTGAAGTGTGCTGGAATTCCAAACTGAATTCATGCAAGCCATACGAAGAAAGTGGCATGTCCACTGGATCATGAAGAAGCGTTGTTTAGAGTAGCAACAACAGTAAAAAAAGTCTCAGGGCTGGAAGGAGAACAAAGGGGAACTGAGACTGGATCTGAGCTAGTTGATGACGGTTCAGTCACTCCTGTGAGAGACGAGGGAGGAAAGATATATTTGGAGCAGTGATTCCTTCAGTGGGAGTCATTCTGAATTCAATAAAGATTCAAAAGTTGTCTACTATTGTGGATAACATGCTGACAAATTTTTCAGGAGCTATACTCCTAATAGATACTTACTTAGCTGCTGATAGAGCTATGACTCTTCAAAATCGTCTTGCTTTAGACATTCTTTTAGCGAAGGATGGTGGAGTCTGTAGAATGATTAATTCTAGGCATTGTTGTTCATATATACTAGATAACAGTAAAGAGATAAGAAACTTAGGGCCAGATGTAGGTAGGTGGCAAATTGCGAGTTGCAATTTGCGAGTCGTTCCGACTCGCAAATTGCAACTGGCAATTTGCTATGCAGAAAGGTGTCTCAGACACCTTCTGCGACTCGCAATGGGGTCGCAAAGATCCACCTCATTAACATTAATGAGGTGGGTCGCAGTTTGCTACCCCATTGCGAGTCTGGGCACTCACTGGGATGGTGGCCTACTGGAGACAGCAGACCACCATGTCCGTGACTGCTTTTCAATAAAGCAGATTTTTTTTTCTATCTGCAGCCCGTTTTCCTTAAAGGAAAATGAGCTGCACTTAGAAAAAAATACCGAAACCTTTTGTTTCGTTTTTTTTCAGAGCAGGCAGTGGTCCTATGGACCACTGCCTGCTCTGAAAAAATATTTTTGTGATCATTCACAAAGGGCAAGGCAAGACAGCAGACCACCATGTCCGTGACTGCTTTTCAATAAAGCAGTTTTTTTTTTCTATCTGCAGCCCGTTTTCCTTAAAGGAAAATGAGCTGCACTTAGAAAAAAATACCGAAACCTTTTGTTTCGTTTTTTTTCAGAGCAGGCAGTGGTCCATAGGACCACTGCCTGCTCTGAAAAAATATTTTTGTGATCATTCACAAAGGGCAAGGGGTCCCAAGGGGACCCCTTCCCGTTTGCGAATGAGTTACCATCCACTTCAGGTGGATGGTAACTGCAAGTTGATTTGCGACCGCTTTCGCGGTCGCAAATCAACTTACATCGCGTTGCGAGTCGCAAATAGGAAGGGAACACCCCTTCCTATTTGCGAGTCGGAAACGCATTTTGCGAGTCGGTTCCGACTCGCAAAATGCATTTCTGCATCACGTGAGGGCTTTTGCGCCTCGCAAATGGCGTTTTTCGCTGTTTGCGAGGCGCAAAAGCCTTGCTACATCTGGCCCCAACTTACTATTCTGACTAATGCAAGTGCTGATTTGAAAGATTTGAAAGAACCAGGTGCTTGGGAAAAGGTTGTCAAGGGGTTTGCTTCAAAGGGAAATTGGCTCAGCAACATTTGGAATGGGATTCTATTGAAAATATTAGGAAATTTCAATTGTTGTCTATTGGGGATATTGGATTGTGTAAATTATGCAAAAAATTAAAGTGAAAAGGTCAAAGAATATTCAGAGGAGGGAAGAAAAGAAAAGGGAAACATTTTATAGGGAAAATTCAAAGGGGAAACAAAAGTATGAAGGGATTGAATTGACAGAATTTTAGCTGATGCAACAATTTGTGGTTAATAGTTAGTGTGATGACACATTTAGTCATCAGAGGAGGGATTGCTAGCACAGGTATTTCAATAAAAAAATATTAATGAGTGTTTATGTATTTTGAATAATAAGTTTTTGTAGAAAATATAATAACATAGAAAAATAATGCACACATTTGAAAATGTGATCACGAAAAATGGCCATCAATTTTAACAAAATGTACTAATTAATGATTTAATATTATGAAATGTTGAATATATGTTAGACTAATGCAGTAATAAGCCATATTAACGGTTATGCAGTAAAGCTTTAGCTTTCTTAATTGTAGGCCTTAACTTAGCGAGTGTCTTGGCCTACTTGCCAGGCCTCATGTAAAAGCTGTATTTGTTAGCATTTAATAAAATAGCTGACCAAGAAAGTTAAACTGTGAATTTCTATTGTACTGTTTAAATGTGCTCATAATGGAAGCTTCTCGTGTGAACTGACTGCTAGCAGATGATGTTCTTACTAATGCAACATTTTATGTGTAATGTGTGTGAGACTGACTTTCCCAGGACAAGAACAATGAAGATACTGACTAGAGTAGAAGCTGCAACAATATTGTTACCTGACAAGCCAGATGATGAGGACATCATAAGACAAACCATTCAACGATATGCGAACGGAGTAATATTAGAATTCATAGATTTGCGATTTTAGTTTTATTGGATGGAGAGTGAACATACGATTAACTGACCAATAAGGATTTGGGGGTAGTTTAGGTAACTTTGACTTAACAACACTGCACAGAGAGAAGACAGGCATTACTGCCCATTTTTCCTGACCAAGAGGTTACTACTTCTTTAAGCGTCTTGACAAGAGACGTGCTGAACTTTAATTGCTTAAAGAATTTGCCCTTTTAAATTATCATGCTGAATCCTGATGCCTTGCTGATCGACTGATGTCCTGAGGACGAAGACTGATTCTGCTTTGCTGATCCACCCTGAGGATAGGTATATTCGAATTGTGATTGTCATGCATATTTTCTTTTTCTTTCTAGGTACCAACTGCGCTATTTTGATAGAACCATAGTTAGTGTTACTAAGGGCCAGATGTAGGTAGCGTTGTGCATGACGCAAACTGCGTAATTCGCAGTTTGCGCCATGCAGAACGCGCATCGCGATGCACATTCCCATTTCGCAAAATGGGAATGCGACTCGCAAATAGGAAGGGGTGTTCCCCTTCCTATTTGCGATTCGCACCGCGATGCAGAATTGCTTTGTGACACGGTTGCAAAGCAATTCACAGTTAGCACCCATGCAAAGTGGGTGATAACTCATTCGCAAAAGGGAAGGGGTCCCTATGGGACCCCTTCCCTTTTGTGAATGGCTCTGAAAAAATGAAACCAAATCGTTTCATTTTCGTGAGTGTATTGCAACTCGTTTTCCTTTAAGGAAAACGGGCTGCAATACAAAAAAAAAACAGCTTTATTAAAAAAGCAGTCACAGACATGGTGGTCTGCTGTCTCCAGCAGGCCACCATCCCTGTGAGTGCAGGGAATCGCAAGGGGGTCGCAAATTGCGACCCACCTCATTAATATTAATGAGGTGGGTCTTTGCGACCCCCTTGCGATTTGCAGATGGTGTCAGGGACACCCGTACTTACCTACATCTGGCGCTAAATTGTTTTGCATGAAGCCCAACAATGCTGGTGCTAATATGATGTTAGTTAAGGATTCTCACTAATTGAATTATGATAACAGGGACCAATGCTTGATGAAATTCTCTGCTAAACTTCATGTACATCATAAAGTTGACACAGTTGACTTTGCTACTGATTTGCACCATAACTTTAGAATGTGTTGTAGTTCGAGCTTTGATTAGATTACATTTCTTCTGCCGCTTTGGACAGCCAGTGATGTTTCTGTATGTGTTTCGTTTGATTTTGCGATCAATTTACATTACTTTAGCATTGTTAATATAGGGAAATAAACATTAAAAACTTTTACTAAAGGTGTGGCTATTCAGGACTGAAAGGTAAGGGTGCGTGACAATTACTGACTCCATTGATTATATTGATTACTAATGATTATTGATTATTGTGTATTGATTATTGATTTGTGTACTGGATCTATGGTAAGAACATCTTAATTGCGAGTCAAAAGGTTCATGGAGCTATTTGCTTCACCTTGTAAGTTTACTTATTAAGGTCAGACGCGCTAACACATTCTTAAAGCCTCACAGATAGTGTAATTAATATGCAAGACCTTATAAACCATTATAGTTTGTATCGGGAGAATATCAGTAAAGAGAAGGCTTGACCGCTTTTGTGCTTTTCCTGCTATCAACCATGTGACATTTGTATGACGTTGGGGTGTTTCTGTGGTTTCAAACATTCTTGAAGCCTCACAGTTAGTGTAATCTATAGATGAGACCCCGTAAGCCATTAGAGTTGGGATTGGGTGAATATCTATCAAGAGACGGTTTGACCACTCCTATGATGTCCCCACCATACACATAGTTACATTTGCATGATATTTGTGTAGTATATTTTGACTTGAGGCTACTAATAAAGAGGTTAGTTTAATCTGCTGGATAGTTGGTACAATGCATTTTCATAGAGGTCTTGTAAAGAGAGTGAGTTATATACTTCCTTCTCCCTGTTCATTTGTGGGAACAGCCCTAGTTAATGTACAATCAGTGGTACGCATGAGACCCAGGCAACAGGAAACTGAGTTTTTCATTAATTATTGTTTGTGGGCAAGGGGAGTTTTGCCCTTTCTGCTCCTTTCCACTTCATGTGATGTTTTAAAAGCGCAACAGCCATAAAAAGAGTAATTTAACCTATCACAATGTTAGAATATCAGACATAGAGGGCTTATAAAGAAGGGTTTGTGGAATGATCTCTTTCTTGTTTTAATTTTAGCGACAACTGTACTCAAAGTATGTTGTATTGTGGTCTCGTATGCAATATGTACAATTCATCAATAGAGCCGTCGGCAAATGATTTCTAATGAAGTGAGTATACCTAGCTTTATGTTATAGGAGATATGGACCTAGTGGGATGACGGAGTCAGTGTACGAAGTAAACCCTTTTATTCTTTGGTCTAGTAGAAAGAACCCTAGAAAAAAGTTTTAAAAAATGTCTGGAGAGAGAAGATTGGCGGTGTGTATTATGACATTTAGAAACTGATATACTTGGTTGTGATGATAAGGGTTTTGGTGAATATACTTAATGAATGTACTTGTCTCACATAGTTCGATATAACAAAACTAACTATCATTTTGAATGAAAGCATGCAAGACATTGGGCTGGCAAAAGCATGTGAAGATAATTATGAAAGTATATGTACACACCACTAAAGGCAGGGTGAGTGATACTGCAGGGTGGGATTAAAGTATGAAGACGCTATAATATATACTTAACAAGCACGTCATAGGGTCAATGAATACAGGAGGTTAATTCAGTTACATGTATGGGCTAATATTGCTTGTTTCATATTATTACAGGTCATGCCAATATTATGCATTGAAGATTTATGGTTGTGGCATTCCTGAAGAAGGCGATGTGCTGAAATGCATGTTTAAACCATGGAATAAAATTGAATCCGAGCCACAACAATATGAGATTAAACATTTTTTTTATAGAATTTAATCTGAGCCACATCAGTGTAAGTTTGAGGTGATTTGGAATTCAAACAAAATGGCTTTGAAGCCCTAACACCCGAATAATGAAAAATTTAACTGAAATGACCTTTATATTTTTCAGAACAACATTTGTGAAATGATTTCACTTTATCAATAGTAAAGACCTTGTCTGTAAATTGTTGTACTGTAGAGATTGCACAATTAATATTTGTAGTAACTTTTGATAAGATTATATGAAGAGTATGAATGTAACAGAGGGTGGTTGGTTGTGAGATCATGGGTGAATGAATATAAGATGAGTGGTTTGATCAAAGGATATATGACTCTGTAAAAGAGGGTAGTTGACTGTGAGATTGTGTATTCGAAAACATATGATTTTGATACTTAAGATTTCTGGATTGCATCTGACCTTTGATTTATTATATTGCAGTGCTAATAAAATGATATATGATGTTTGTAGCAGTACATGTATTTTTTTTAGAAACAAAAACTGTTGAGCATTTATTAATTAGAAGTGGTGGCCTGGGGGCTTCTTTGCACCTTTTTTCAAATATAGGAAATGTTATCTGCCCTGTTTCTTTACCCATGTCATCCGTTAACTTCCTCTCAGTGTTTCATTTTCCATCACCATACCAATGACCTAACATTCTTCTGCATGCCTGACAGGCACAGCTGCACAATATTTAATCTGAAACCTACGGTGTGTCCACATTTATATTTAAAAAGATATGATGGGTTTTGGAGTCACATTCTGTGTGAATGAGTGGAGTCTGCTGCCTGAGGCATTTTGTTTCACTGTAGTGACAATCAGCGTGAATGGCCTGCTGATGTCATTATAGGTAAAGTGAAAGTGAAATGAGCAAATCAGCTTATTTCACTTTCACTGTTTTGGTGCTTGCTAATCTATTTGAGCCCGCTGAGCACTGAAGCACACAGGACAGGTATTGCTGGAAAGAGAATAATCTCCCCATTCCAATGGCATCTTTAGCAAGTGAATGCCTGCTTGGGCATCACCCAAGGAGATTGATCCCCAAGCAGGGATCCACTCCACTAGACACCAGGGAGGGGGAAGCGCCCCCTTGCGCAAGGACTTTTGCTCCCCCTTAAAGTTTTTTTGGGACAGTTCAGTCTTTCTAGCACACCAGGGACTATTTTCTTAGTTTAGGGGTGGGGGATGCCCAGTATGGGCATGTCAATGCCCCCACCCTCAACAAAAATGGGCACAGTCTTTTTGTCTCCTTGGGGAGACATATAGGGGCAATAGCCCCGGATCTGCTCTCCAGGGGGAAGAAAGCACACTAGGCACTAGGGACTATTTTATTTATTAGTGTAGGGGTGGGAGCTGCCCAAAATGGGCATGCCAATGCTCCTACGCCCCTCAAAAAAGGCACCGTCTTTTTTTTTGGGGGGGGGGGGCAGAAAACTCACTAGGCACAAGGGACTTTATTGTTTAGTGTAAGGGTCGGAGATGCCCATTATGGGCATAACAATGCCCCCACTCACCAATAAAAATAGGCACAGTCTTTTTGCCCTCCTTGGGGCAAAACTGGGGCAATAGCCCCATCTGCGCCCACCCCAGGGAGGGACAGAAAGCCCACTAGGCAGCAAGGATGATTTGTTTTAGAAAAGTCTAGGGGTCAGGCTGCCAAGAATGGGCATGGCAATGCCCCCTCCCCTTCCATAAATGGGCATAGTCTTTCAGCCCCCTGTGGGGGGGGGGGGGTGGCAGGAAGCACACTAAACACCAGGGAATAATTTCTTATATAAAAGAGGGTTCGGGGTTGCCCACCATGGGCATGGCCATGCTCCCACATCATATAAATGAGAAAAAGTATTTCTGTTGGAAAAAAGGATACAAATTTCGGGCAGATAGCTTATGTGGACAAAGTGTTATGGAGGCCTAAATGCAAACTACCCCAAATTGCCAAAAACAGTCATAGCACTCGGGGGAGGCCTAACAGAAAAGGGGTTAAAAACTGCAAAAAAGCACTATGAAGCAAGAGAGCTGATCAGAAAAGAATATAAAGAAGACAGAAGAGTGTCCGGTTGCTGCAAGAATTACAAACTATCTGGTTATCTGGTGGAGGACTGTGAAGAGATTGTCTCCATATTTATTCTGAATTTCTGGCCCAGAGGGCTCCTCAAAAGGGGCAAGATGTTGTGACAGTGCTGTGATTTGCTATTGCATATGAAATAATTGTGCAACCAAAGGTTTGCACAATTGGAGACAAAGGAGCTAAATATGTATTAAAAGTAAATGGAGTAAAGATAAGCCCTGAGGGACACCCCAGCTTAAGCTAGTAAGAGGTAGATTTAAGCTTATCGAGCCTGACTTGCTGATACTGAATGAAGACATTCTTTGAGAAAGAGAAAGCTGTGTCTACTTGGAAGGAAACCAGTTAACCTGTTGAAACTGTACATTTGCCTGTGGGTCTGCCTAGAAGATGCCTTTGCACAACTTGAGCCCATGGCTGCAGTTCACAGAGACGTTCTTAAAGGTTTGGAGACTTTTATAGCACCACAGAAAATAAGACAAAAATGAGGATGGCCTTGCTGCTTTTGGCAGTCTACCAAGAGTAAGCTAAGGATTCCTCATAGAAACCATTTTAAGCAGAATGTTTTGACTTTAGGGAAACTCAGTCACTGATCACATCAAGACGGAAATTCCTCCCCTTCACATAAAGCCCTATAAGGACTTTCTCAGAAATCCATTTCAGATGCTCTAGTATTTTGTCTTAGACTGCCTCCTGTTTCTCTTCCTTCAAATACTGGCAAAAAGCAGATGTCTTCTGATTGCTTTTTTTAATTTTCAATCATATCTCAACATTAATATACGAATAAAATTCATGAACATATTTTTTTTTAAAAGAAAAAGTTGAGTGCAACCTTTTTTCTTGCGTCTCAAATATTCTCAAATATTCTCCAGATTTAAGGGTCACCATACTTAAGTATTTATCTAGACAGAGCTACATTAAGTTCACTGCAGACAACTGCTTTTCAGCACTCCCCACAAACGAGTGGTATATTGCAACAAATAACTTCAAAATTACCTTGCAGTTTGTTGACAGAATGCACCAAAATGAAAAAATATATATTCCCCCACCTGGGGAGCCACAAATTCCTTCCCCAGAGCTGCAGACACACACAAATATAAACATCTACCTGTTGTTAATATGTTTTGTTTTGCTCTTTGATATAATGTATGCATGTATGTATGTATGTATATGGTATTAATGTAGCACAACCTTAGCCAATGATAATTAAGTGCTGTACAGGGTCAAAGGTTAAGAAAGGGTCATTGTGCAATAGGAAAGGAAGCTTGTTTGTGGACTAGTACTGCAACATTATCTTCTGTCCTTTAAAGAGGTGTGTTCACTTTTTCCTAATTTGGAACAGGGTTGGTACAGTCCTGGTGGATAGGGGAATATTGTTCCAGATCATAGGTACATAGATGGAGAAGTCCTGTTGTCTTGTTTTTTTATTCCTTCTTTGTTTCCATCTGATGGTGTTCTGGTTGTGGGTGTGCCAAGAGCCACTGATGATCGTGTCAGGTAGGCATGTAAGCAAGTCATGATGGCTTTGAAAATTATGCAGCTGGTTTGAAGATGGTGCAGTCCAGCAAGGGCAACCAGTGGCGTTCCATCAGGGTGGGCGTGATGAAGTCACTTTTCTTCAGGCTCTTAATGAGGTACGTTGCAATGTGTAAGATATTCTTAATGAGGGCCTGTATCAGTCTGAGCAGGGCATTGTCATCATACAAGTGCAACAGTACGAGGGCTTCAACAGCAGTTCTAACGTTGCTTTCTAATAGGAACGGCTTCACTTTCTAAAGAGAAAGAGCTGGTTCCAGGTTCCCTTGGTTTTGTTGACAATTAATTATTTGAGAATGATATTGATCGCCCGGGTGAATCAGAGTGACTTAGCATTGGACGAAAGTTGGAGTCCAAATATTCTAGATTCGGTTTGTTGAGCAGGGTTTGGACTAGATTTTGGTGAATAGCAGAAAGTCTGTTTAGATAGAGTTGTGTCAGGAAGGTGCTGAACTGTCATGCCTTGATTAAGTGCAAGCAGCATTTGAGGCTTTTGAAGACTGAAGCTGAGGAGTCTTTCAAACATAGTAGTGTGTTGATGGTGTATTGGTGACATTTGATGTGGTATATGTGTTTAACATGTATAGGTTAAAGATGGCAGGTAACAAGACAGAACTTTCAAGTTCTCCAGAACTGAGCTGGGTCTTCTTAGACCTGGGGGTGTCCATTTGAACGAACTGGAGTCAGTTGTATAGATAGGGGGAAAGCAAGTGAATAATGTTTCTAATGGATTCATTTTGAGACTTCAGGGTGGAGATGAAGTTATGGTCGTCGCCTGTGTTGAAGGCATCTGAGAGGTCAGGTAACATCACAAGGCAGGGTTTCTGAGTATAGTCACGAAGCTTGTTACGAAACAGAGCCTCCTGATACAGTTACCTAGCAATGTTAATCATTATTAAATCACAAGGAATTGTGTAAAATCTGTATTTTTAGTACTATCTGCCTTTAATAGGAGTGCTGCTGATATGGAGCTATCTCTGACATTAATGGTATTAAGCAGAGGCTGCTGTGATTTTCTCTAAACGCATAGCAGACACAAAAGTAATTACACTCATTTGGACAGTTAAACCTGATTTATTTTTAGTAACGATGTGAAGATTTTTTTTAAAGAACAATTCTTTGCCCTGGTTTTAACACTAAGTGAACAAATTGATATGTAAAATGCCCATGAATAATGCTGATGTTAAGCATGGTTATTTATTATAAGTTCCATTAAAGACGTTGCTTTGCAGGATTGTAATAAAAGTTTCTTATTAATCTCACCTTGCTTGTGCGTTGAAGATTGACTTGAAGCTATTATCTACAGCAGGAGACGATTCCATTATTTTTGATGGGTTAAGAAGGGGAAGCATCTGCTAACAGCGTTCAGACAGCTGGGCTCTGCGAGACCCACGGTTCCTCCTTATTACCCGCCTTTTATCCTGATCAGACATGTCACATGGTCGGATTCTTTCACAACTTCATTAGTTTTACAGCTGTGCAATCTCAAACAACTGAGTTTCTGTCGGCTAGGGCCAACTTTACCTTCCATGTTTGATTAAATACACTTCCACAGCTCACTTATCAGAACAAAAATAGAGAGAGCTCAATCCAAAATGTATTACAGTGTCTTTCACTAAAAGAAACATTACAGAAACACGTATGCTTAAATCTACTAATCCAAAAGCCACAGCGTATCTAATGCGTCAACAACACATATTCTTGATAAGCTTGAAACAAACCAAATATCCAACTCCCATGCGCAGGAAGACAATCCTAAAGAACACTCAGAGGAAAGGTAATTTAACAAAAGAGCGGTTAATTAGACATGTGTGCAACTCTACAATATTTGTATGTGTTCATCACCACTTAACAGAAAAGCCACTTTTAACACGTTTTTCAGCTTGTTCTGGTCCAGAATATCATAATAACAACTTTTCATAGCCTAATTGACAAATCAGAACCTCTGCTTTACCTTGCTCACCAACGACATTCAAATCTATTTGGTAAATCAGTGATCCTCATGATTCCATCCCGTTGTCCAAGATGTTAAAATTGGTCTACGAATTGGTCTTGGATCCCGTCGAGCCTCTAACTTTCCTTTTATCTGACCCCATAGTTTCCTGTAAATATAGCAGTGTTTCTTTCCAATGGTAGGTGCAGGCAAATTCGTGGCAGGTACCACTTTTACTAATTTCTATGAGCATGGTCCCAGTTTCCGCTGTTTTGACCCCTGTTGGTTACAGGCATGTGGGAGCATATTTTGAGAAGCATTTCACTTGGGGTTCGGCAAGCTGACTTTCTCTAATCTCCACTTGAGGAGGTGCAGGTAAATCACAGGTGGTGTACACATTGGTGCATTTTGGTCACCTCTGGTTGTGGTCAAGAGGTGATATTTACACGAAGAGTTCGTTTTAGACATGGGGTATTTTTTATTTAAATGACATGTGATGACACTGATTTTAAGCATTGTGGTAATACTCCTGACTTTATTTTTAGTGAGTGTGTTTTCCCTTGACCTTGTTGTGTACTGAGGAGGCGTTAAGACAGGGGCCAAAATGCATCAACGTCTCTGTGTAGAAGCATGACAACATACCTTCAAGGACAGAAAAGGATAAAAAGTTTAACATTTGTGCTGTCATGGACCTTTAGGATTGGTTTCCGGGCTATCTATAGGTAGGACCACATGGACACCTTTGTATTGAAAATTGGTGAGCGACAAAGAGAAAGTGCACTGGGACTAGTTGTGCTATTATTGAAGTTTTGATCAATAAATTTGCTAGAAAATGTTGTTGGAACATGCTCCTTTTGGACAGATACTTTATTTTACAGGTGAATGAGTATGTGTGCAACACATTGTGAAACAAATGTTTTAAAATAATTTTACAGGCTATCCAATGAGATTATATTATTGTTGACATAGTTAGATCGAACTTTATCCCTGCAGAGAACCCCTTTTTCAATAGTGTTTGATGCCCAGGTTCTTTTAAGGTTATTGAACCAAAATTCTGGCCTATAAAAAGGAGAACCTACGTTTGGTATCCTTTGCAGCATTTACTTGCTTCATGCCCGTGCAAGGGTCAAAGTTTTCTGTTTCCATACAAGGGCACATGAAAAAAAAAGTCTGGGTTTGGCAGGGACATTTTGGATGCTACTATCAATCAAGAAACAGATGGGTTTGCTTGATATGGGGCATAAGTATGATGAGAAGTGGGCCCCATTCCTCTGAGGGAAGAACATTGGATATGGATGTCCTAAGTTGCTGAGATCCTTACACCTCACTATGGCCCTCATTACAACCCTGGCGGTGAATGCCGCCTACCCCCGTGCTGACGGCCGCCAACATACCGTGACCATGGTGGTAATCCGCCACGGGTATTATGACCCACAAATAGAATTCCGCCACTATACAGACACCCATACAAGTCTGCCAAACCAAAGGTCAGTGATAAACTGGCGATAGCAAAACCCACACCGTTACACTAACAGGAATATGCCCACAGTATCACGACCCACAAATCACCGCGACGGTCTTTCAATTGCAGTAAAACATTGGTGGTACGCACCGCCGCGCTCAAAATACACACACCCAAACAAAACAACACCACATTGGACAATTCAAAATACACACACCTGACACATATACACACACCACACCCACACACTCACACCACTATAAAACACACACCCCTTACAGCAAAAAAACTATAGCACACAGAGAGAGACAAGGCAGGAGCACCCACTCAATCAGAGACACAGAACACCATCACCCATACACCATTCACGTACATCACAGCATACACCACAACACATCACGCCACACATTTTCCCACACATCCTCACACATATCAATCACAACACATCCATGGCACCCCAAAGACACCCCAGGTTTTCTGAGGAGGAGCTAAGGGTCATGGTGGAGGAAATTATC